>NW_006399775.1:22224968-22251704 GCF_000299155.1 Elephantulus edwardii | reverse complement strand
CTTTTCTCCAAATACTTCACTATCTAATGGAGATAAACATGTACAAACATGTCACAGTCCTACAGGTTAAGTGTAAAGAAGAACAGATATACAAGATTTAGAATGAGAAAAGTAGACGTGGTTTATTCTCTAGGGATGATTGTGGTTTTAAAACAAAATTAGCTTTGATTGATATGACAAAGAGACAAAAAGAGTTAAAGAGAGATTAGGAATTTGTAATTTTTTTTTTACTTCATAAAAGCAGCAACTGTGCCCAAACTGGTAATCAGTTAGGTCTAATACTGGAGATTAAAAATGAGAGTGAGCTTTTTGCCTTGTGTATATGTTTAATCTGTGCAAAAGTTCCCATTAGCCATCACCCTCAGGAGACGTTGCTCACATTCCTTAGAATATCTCAAGATTGGAGGAGGTCAGAGAGTTTTTTTTAATCAGATAACACACTGCAGAGAATTGTACAGGATTCTTAGTGCACCCTTTCAGGCGTTACTGAGAATCCTTTTTACCTTGGCAGATAGTCAATGGATGCTGTGAAATTATTTAAACAATTATGTTCTCTTCTCTAATGAAACCACATTTCTTTCCAGTTTATTTCCGCCTGAGCTCTGCTATTTTAAAGGATCATTTAATGGAATGCCGCATACATATCCTGAAGTAAAAGAAGGGGGAAGGTGTATGTGTGACTGTATACCTCTTTCTCTTTGTTTTTATGACTGATAGAAACAATAATATATGGTTAAATTTTGATTCTATTTTATAAAAGGCAATGGATAAAGAATAAGTCCTAAAAATTCTATGGAAGTCTGAATAATTCACTTGAAATGTCAAAAATGCCAAACACTCACTCATTCATTTCAGAGTTCACAAGTCTCTTATTTACTCAGAGTAATTACCTGGAAAGTAAGCAAAGCTTAACATTTTGGATGAAAGCTACTAAGGCACAAAATTTTACAGTGTGACAATTTTTCTGAAGTATGATACTTGGTCAAAACAGATCTTGTTTGATGACATTCATAGCTTTTCTTTTAGCAATATTTATCATGTTTAAATATGATGTAAACATTGCGTTTAGATTTATTTAGAGGCAACAGTTACAAAGTGAATAGAACTTTTTTTTTTACTTTTATTTGGAAATTGAGAATTTCAATGTTTTAAGTAAATATTTTGTCTATTAAACTATTTTTTTTTTTAGTTTAGTTCCTTTTCAAAATTTGGAGGACATTTTTAGAGAGCCTACAGCATATTGTTCTGTGTGGTAGAGTCAGAAACAACTCATAGCTGACCCACCAGAGGATTTTCAGAGGTATTAAATCATATTTGAGGAGATTGCCATCTTACTACCAAGGAACAGCTTGAACCAAGGGCCTTTGGGATTGCAGCCCAGCTTCTTACCACTAGACCACCAGAGCTCCTATATATAATGCAGGAGCTCTGGTTGCCTACTGCTAAAGGGTTGCACTGCTAAACCGAAGGCATACAGTTTAAGGCTGTTAGGGAGAAAGATGGGCATTCTTCTGTGGTATAATTTATTGCCTCTGAAATCCCATTGGCTAATCAGCTATGAGTTATTTCAATAACACACACAGCCTAGTGTACTTACGGGAAGAAACGTGGGGAAAGTTTGCTCAGTTTATTAAAAAAGGTATAACATATTTACATACAAATAGAGTAGCTAAAGAAAACAAAAATGTACATAAACAATGTATGCAGTATTTAAAATAAAGGGTTTTAAACAGTCTGAAATGGTTATAAAAATCAAAAGCATTTATCAAATACTCTACACAAAATTAATCTTGGAAATATAGGTATTTAAGTGAATTAATGTCTTAAAAGTCTGCTAAATGTACCTATCTTTTTTTTTCTTTTATCAAAAATAAAACTAGACTGTGTAGAATGAGATAATTGAGGCCAAAAAGTCCACGAGCTATTAACAGTTTCTATTGTTTATCCACATCTCTACATTATGGAGAATTAACAGAAAATGGATGTTGGTAATTAAAATGACAGACGTTACATAACCAACATTGGTTTTGTATGTGTTTAAACTTGTTTAATGTAATGTGGAATACCCCCCTTTCTTTGACCTTGTGCCTCTGAAAGAATCTAATGGATTTTAATAAAACATAGGGTGATAAAATTACTGAATTTATGGGCTGAATGGCTGTGCATTTCTTCCCTTGGTAGGACGTATTAACCTGTAAGTGTATATTTTGTCCATTTGTTATGAGAGATACTAAATGAGTCAATATTGCATCAATAATTCAAGGAATAATTTAGCTGCATAATTGTATTTTATTGCATTAATGCTTTCAGCCACTTTGGTCTAAAGCATATCTATTGCACCATAACTATGTGATTGGGCTCTTCTTTATAGAAAGCTTTGTTATTATTATTAACTATTTCAAAATCACTAGAAATACAGCTAATATTATAGGCTGAAAGATCACTACAAAGGCTCTTTTAAAAAAAAAAGCATTTTGTTTTTCCTTCTACCTACATAACACATAGCTTTCTTCACCTTTGTCTAGTCTATATTTAATTCTAAACTTTGTCTCTAAAGTTTTTTGTGCAGCTCTTCTATGATTTTTCTCCCTTACTGGGCTCCCCAGTCCCAAGCAAATTGGAAAGACCTTCTATTACAGTAATGGTAAATAAATGTGAAAGGCTTACTGTTTTCAAAGCACGTTCACACACTTATGGTACATTTGTCTCTTTGAGATCATCTTATGCTTCTGATTGCATTTGCAATTGTATTTCAGAAGTGGGGAGAAAATGAGTCACAAGATGTGCTGTGCTGGATCCAAATTAAAAGGTGACTATTAGTTGAAGTTGTGTAAACTAAGGTCTTTTGGTATTATATCTTTGGATCCTTATGTTTGTATGTCGTCCAAGTAGTTAATCTCTTTCCAACCTGGTTCTATTTATAGAGTACATTTTGGAATTTGGCTTTCAATGGTTATTTAATATAGGCATTAAGAGAATCATATGGGAATATTCCCATTATGTAAAGGGAAAATGAGTTCCTGGAGTTCTTCCCAAAACTACTTATACCTAGTTTTTTATCTTTCCATCACAAGCCTGGTTAACCATTTCCTTCTTGGTTAAAATATAGCTTTCATAGGACAAAATATTTTGTCTAAAACTTCTTCTATATGCTTCCTATCCACTAGGCTACGAGAGCTCTCTATTCCGTAGACTAAGGTATCTGTTTGATGGAGATGAGCCTGAGTATTATATTTGGAGAGCTTGCTACTGTTTTCTCCATCTTTTCCCTTTCATTTTATGTACTGACTTTTTGAACAACAAAACCAGAAACCTTCTACTAAAATACTAGAGGTTTAAACATGAAATTATATTTCTTTTTCTTACTATGTTGTTATTATTAGTTGTTGTCTCATTGATTCCACACTCATAATCACCTTATGTATAACAGATTGAAAGCTTACCACATCTTTCACCATCCTTTCACTTTCTACTGCTTAAGACCACTATTGTGGCCACCTTGCCAACCTCTCTCATTGAAGGTCTTTCTCTCCTTTTGCTGATCCTCTGATTTTCCAGGCATAATGAACTTTTGCCATCTATCCTGACCACATCTCCAAACAATATGAAACAATATACATCATTATTGTTTCAAGTACCATCCTGGCTGCACTGTGTTCAAGACAGATTTGTTTGCTCTTTTGGCAGTCCATGGAATGTCCAAAACTCATTGGCAAGACAAAAAATTCAGCAGCACCAAGTTCTAATCATTTTTTTTAACTGTAGAGTAGTTGTTGTTGTCAAGTCATAGATGACTCAGCCACCCTATGATGAAAGACCTGAACTCTTGTATAACTTTCATAATTTCTCCAAGTTCATAGAATTTCCAGAGATCAGAAGTAGATGCCACTCCTGCTTCCAAGCTTGTTTTAATTGGAGAGCTCCTCCAGACACTGTTCACCATGGGTAATCATTATTGCATTTGACACATCAGTGTCGTAGTGTTCAGTGTCACAGCAACCATGAGTTACCTCTGTACAGCAAATAGACAGTCCAGAGCTATACAAACTAGAAGAATATTTGACCAAAAACAATTAAAAGAAGACCTGAGGGCTACAGATTAAAATCACCCACGTTTGGCTTGGTAGAATCACTTTCTGTCCACTAGGCCAACTGAACTCTCTCTATGTTGTTGTTGTTAAGTGCCACTGAATTGTAGATGATTCATAGAGAACCTAGTACCTCCATTAAAAAATTTCCACTATTTTTTTCAAACCAGGGGACTTTGGTGGTGTAGTCCTTAGTTGCACAGCTAACTCAAAGGGTGCTCATCTCCAGTAGTTTGAACCAAAGAGAGGCATAACAGGAAAAAAAAATGAGAAATCCCTTTCCATTTCAGTTTACAGATCCATAAACTTACTAAATATGACAGAAGAAGAATTGATGCCTTTGAGTTGTGGTGGTGAAGAAGATTCTTGACCGTACCGTGGACTGCTAAGGAAACAAATCAGTCTGTTTTGGAGAGGGTAAAATTAAGTTTCTCCTTGAAGACTAGGATTTTGAAATTTTGACTCACATATTTTGGGCATGTGGCTAGCAGGAGCCAATATTTGGAGAAAGACATCATACTCAGAAGGGTGGAGGGACAGCATAGGAGAGGGAGACCCTGGATGAGATGGATTGATATAGTAACTACGCAGTGGGAATAGGTTTGTTAGAGATTCACTAGCTCAGGGCAGAACAGACTTCAGAGCTATTGTACATAGGGTTGCTTTGAGTGCCAGGCAACTTCACAACACATAACAACAACAATATTGATTTATTACGTTATGTTGTTGCTGTTGTTATGTGCCATCGAGTCGTTTCCGACTCATAGCGACCCTATGCACAACAGCTCTAAACCCTGCTCTATCCTGCGCCAACCCCACCGCCTCTGACACACCCATCCCGATTACTCCAGTCACTGAATCAATCCATCTCATAGAGGGTCTTCCCCTCCTGTGCTGTCCCTCCACCCTCCCAAGCATGATGTCCCTCTCCGAGGACCCGTCCCTCCTGGCAACATGTCCAAAGTATGTCAGACGAAGCCCCAGAATCTTTGCCTCCAAGGAGCAGCTTGGTTTAATCCTCTCCAAGATGGATCTGTTTGTTTTCCTGGCAGTCCAGGGTACATTCAGTACCCTTCTCCAGCACCACAGTTCAAAAGCATCCACTCTCCTTCTGTCCTCCCTAGTCATTGTCCAACTCTCTGATGCATTACAAGCGATTGCAAATACCATGACCTGTATCAGGCGCACCTTAGTCTCCAGAGAGACACTGTTGCTCCTGAGTACGTTTGAGAGGTCCCTAACGGCAGACTTTCCCATCACGATATGCTTTTTGATTTCCTGACTGCTGGTACCAAGAGTGTTGACTGTGGAGCCAAGCAAACTGAAGCTCTGAACACTCTCAATCTCTTCATCATCCATCCTGACGCTGCCAATTGGTCCAGTGGCGAGAATCTTTGTCTTCTTGACGTTGAGCCTTAGTCCATACTGAAGGCTGCAGTCCTTGACCCTTCGCAGCAAGTGCATGAGGTCCTCCTCAGTTTCAGCAAGCAGGGTTGTGTCATCTGCATAACGGAGATTGTTAATAGATCTTCCACCAATTACGTTATAGTAATTGTATTTTTAATTTCAAGAAAAGACATTATAAGGTCAATTTAAAGATAATACTTAATAGTAAAAATTAAGTTTATTTCCAACATGAGAAACAGTAATAATCAGTTAACAATTATCTTTTTACTAACTGCCAAAAGAACAGAAAAATGGGATATGAGGGCACAGGGCTGAGAATCTTTCTGAAAGGGCCAGAGGGAGGGAGAATTGCACAGCTCCTCATTGTCCCAGAGCAGAAAGCAGATAAAGAGCCCTTAGCCCTGCTCCAGCCTCTAGGATGTAGTAGTAAGAGATCCGTTTATTCATTTCTGACTCACAGACACACAGTAATTGCACTAACAATGGAGTTTATTAGGGAAAGAAGTTAGAGAGTGGGGAGGCAAAAAGTCCAGGTTTTATCCCAAGTTCGAAGGCACAATTCATCAATTAATTCAGGTCCTTAAATCCAAATCATCTAGCAAGGTTTAACTCAGAGCAGTTATAAGGCAGCTTCTTTAAGCATCTGGCAAGAACAGCAAAATCCTTTCACTGTAGTTATCACAGATGCAAGAAGCCTCAGATTACACCTTGCTATAATTTCTCCACAGTAATGCCACGGTCTCTATACCACCATCACCAGGGTCTTGCTTTCACCAGGGTCTTTGTCCAGTCTCCCTCAAGTCTTGCTGCCCAGTGTGGGAAGCACTCATTCTCTTATCCTAGTCCCATAGATGTTGGTGATTTGTGAGACCATGTGCTTGCACTTAAAGTAGCTAGAGACCAGAGATGTCTAACTGTAATAGAAAAAAAACAAAACAAAATAACAAAAAACAAAAACAAACCATCTTTCAAGCTAACACTATACTAACAAAGATGTATTATTTTGCAATCATTCTGGAGGCCAAGTTTTTAGAGTTCTCTTGATAATTCAAAGACTCACATCTCTGGAAAATCCATGGGAAGAAGTTGGTCAGTCTATTCTTATGTGGCCTAGTGGTAAGAACTTGCACTGCAATCCTGAATGCACAAATTTTGAATCTGCCAGCTGATCCACAGGATGGATGGGCAATTTCCTCCCATGTGATTACTGACTCTGAAAATCTGCTGGATAGTCAGCTATGGGTCAATTCTGTTTCTACACTACTCAACAATAACATATAAAGTCCACATTTTTATTATAGGCATTCTCCAAATTATAAACAAGATCTATTACTATGTGTGTTTTTAGGTCAAATATGTAGATAATTGAAATTTACTTTTAAATTAAGGTGATTATAATGAACAATTTGCTGTAGGTGGTGGTCCAATCCTGTTGAAGAGAGGAGAAGTTTAAATACCAGGGAAAACACCTGTTGTCTATAGTCCAAATGTCTGTAATTTGGAGATTTGACTGCCTGTTGTTGTTGCTATGAGTTGCTTGTGACACATAATGACTCTATGTACATTAGCCCTGAAACCTACTCTATTCTGTGCCAACTTTACTGTATCTGATACACCTACCTTCATTACCCCAGTCACTGAATTAATCTCTTTCATTGAGGGTCTTCCTCTCTTTCTCTGTCCCTCCACACTTCCAAGCATCATGTTCCTTTCCAAGGACTGATCTCTCCTTGCAACATGCCCAAAGTATGTCAGACAAAGCCTCAGAATCCTTGTCTCCAAGGAGCAGCCTGGTTTCACCCTCTCTAGGAAGAACCTGTTTGTTTTCCTGGCAGTCCATGGTATATTCAACAATCTTCTCCAGCACCACAGCTGAAATATTTTATCTCTGTGGTACTCCTATTAATTTTAACTCAATCTTTGAATAAAGGGAATAAATACTTGGTATCCTCATGCTAGGATCATGCTTATTGTTGTTGTTGAGTGCCATCGAGTCATAGGTGACTCATAGCGACCCTATGAATGAAAGTCCTCAACACTTGTGTGACTTTTGTCCTTTCTCCAAGTTTACAGGGTTTCCAGAAGAAAGCTATTTCAGAAGTAGATGCCACTCCTGTTTCCAAGCTTGTTGTAATAGGGGAGCTCTACCAAACACTGTCTACCATGGGTAACCATTATCACATTTGACACATCAGTGTCACAATTTAGCATCACAGCAACCAAGAGTTATGTCTGTACAGAAAATGGACAGACCAGGACTATACAAACTAGAAGAATGTTTGAACAAAAACAATGAATAACAGGCCAGAGACTCCCAGTTCATCTGGCAAGTCTACTCTGCGAACACCCACTTGGGACACAAAGAAAGCCACAAGTGCCAGGAGTGTTCCATATTTTCCTCTCCTCAAGAAGCCAGAGGCCATGAAGGATCATGCTTAGAGTATAAAAAGTTGAGCATCAGTAATAACTATCACAAATGTCTTGACATAGGGGCAGTGGATAAAGATGAAAGAAAGGATAAAAAAGACATAGAGAATTAAGAGACGTCATAAGGAGGGGGGGAAAAATCACAACACCTTTGTATGTGAGTCCTTTTGGCTTCAGCTAAAGTGCTAGAGCCTTGAGAAGGTCTTGTCATGCTAATTTAACCAAATCATACTGCCTAACTGGAAAGGACACTACTGAGAATTAAAATATAATGATGATAGAGGTGCTATTTATCAACCAAGTGTATTGTGCTTCCTGCTAGTTGATTAGTACTCATTATTACATTTGATCCCATAAGGTAAATATAGTATTATTATATTCTATTTTAAAGATAAGGAAACTAAGTCAGGCTGACAAACATCAAATTAGTTGGAGATACAATTCAGTTATTTTTTGAGACAGTTTTAAAATTTTAACAAATTTAAACACATTCTATTATATTAAAATTCCATCAAGATATAGTATTTCTATAATCTATAATATACTAAAACTTTACCATGCCTCTTTTTAAATTTGGAAGCAGGAGTGGCACAAATTCATTTTAATAACAACTTTGAAGACATTTAAAATAAATATATAGAACAATTTCTTTCATTGTTTGAAGAAAATAGATTTCCACTTTGCTTGCATACATTATTTTTAACATAAGCTTAGTCAATATAGAGATAAAATATTAAAATTCAAAGTTTTTCCTAACTTATTCTAACATTCCTTAATGTTTTAACTTTTGGTGGTTCTCTATTTTTCTTTTCTAGGTAGCTGTAGTATAAGTAGTTATAGATGATAGACATGAAGTCATAGAACAATTATTTCATATCCACTTTTTTATATATAGGGACCTCTGCTGTCATAGTCCATAGAGTTTTCCACTATTCAAAGACCACTCTTCAGCCAACTTTGGAGAAAGCTAAGCATTTTCTTTCAGTGTTGATAACGGCCTTGAAAACTTACTTGTGGGTCATCCATATGTTGGAACCAACTCTATGACAATGAAGGTGTTTTTCCCCCAAATTTTATTTTGTAGGAAACATATTACAATGGAAAAAAGGACAGATTTTGAAGTCCAGTAGTCATAATCACATGGTAAACAACTGACAATCAGTTCCATAAAAATTATGGCCTTGCCCATCAACAAATGAATGGATAGAGAAGCTATGGTATATTCACACAATAGAATACTATGCTGCATTGCAAAACAAGGAACTCATGCAATATTATTCAAAATGGGTGACTTTGGAGGACATAATGCTGAGTGAATTATCTCAGTCACAAAAGGAAAAATACTGCATGGTGCCATTCTTGTGAAACAGGACTGACCTTGGGGTTGAGGAGAGACTGAGAAAGATGGATTAAATAATATATACTTCATTGAAACAGACGAGGGAGAAAACTATTTAAAAGGGATATGTGATTAGGTTTTTTGTCATGACAGGAGTCTAGAGTGAAGGCTATATGGTGGAGGAGACCTCGGGGAGGGTTTGTAAAACAATGAAAGATTTTTACTTTTCCAAGAGGGTAGTGTACTAGGGGGGAAGGTTAGGAGGGGAGAAAAGTGCAACAATGAATGAATTGAAATCTAAAGTCCCTGTAATTTTTTACTGAATTTAATAATAAATTTAAATTTAAAATGTTTTAAAAAAGGAAAAAATTATGGCCTTGGAAACCCAATGGGACATTTCTACGTTATCCTATAGGATTGCTATGAGTCCGAATTAATCCAAGGCAATTTACTTGTCATAAGCATCTGGTAATGCTATCTTAAGAAGGATTAGTCACTAAACTAATTAGCATCAAGGTTTCATATTATGCAATATATGTAACTCTAATTGATAAAAGCATGTGGATTTCTTCTCTTCCCCAATTTATTTTTCTCTTCTAGGTGCCAGACTGTCACAGTTCTCAAAGTTGTAAACTCTGGTGCCCACTGTTTAGGCCTCTAGATAGACTATGAAGTTATTATAGAAAATAGGGAATAGAGAGAAACACGAAAGTTTTTGCTTTATTCTGTTGCTTTCTGGTGATAGAATATGAGAAGAAATAATGACTTTGAATTCAGAAATTAGGCATATAGTCAGTTTTACTGTGTGATTGAGCAATAGAAGAAGTGCACTAATGAATATTTCAGTAAAGATAAAGTTGATTTGTTTCATTAAATAAAAGTGGTGTAAAAATTGAAATGGCGAGAGCTTGGTTCAAAGACAAGACTTCATATTTCTATTTACATTAATATGTTGTTAGATGTATTTGAGTATGACTCATAGAGACCCTATGAACAAAATATCTGAACAGTATTCTATCCTGGTCCATCCCCACACATCCTGAGACACAGGAGGTCATTGCAGCCGTCACTGTGTCAGTTCATCTGGTTGAGGATCTTTCTTTTCTTCCCTTTCCTGACCCTTCATCCTTCTCAACATCATGTCCCTATCCCATGACTAGCCCTCTTCTAGCAGGATGCCCAAATTATTTGAGGCAAAGCTTCATCATTCTTGCATCCAAAGGGCACTCTGGCTGCAACCTTTCCAAGACATATTTGTTATTTTGGCCTACTATGGGATGTTCAGTGTTCTTCTTCAGTCCTACAACTCAAAGGCGTCAATTCTTCTCTGTCACCCTATTCACTGTTCAGTACTCAGATGGATAGCAAGCAATCAGAAAGACTAAGGCCTAAATCAGACTCAACTTCCTCAAACTGACATCATTACTCAATAATTTGGAGAGGTCCCTAACTGCAAATTTTTTCCCAGTGCAATGTGTCTCCTTATTTCCTGACTGCTGGTATCAAGGGTGTTAGTTGTTGATCCAAGCAAGATGAAGCTGTTGACAGCTTCAATATCTTCTACATCCATCATGCTGCCTATTGGTGCAGTTATAAGAATCTTCGTTTTTTTGACAATGAGATGCAATCCATACTGAAGGTTGCATTCCTTGATCTTCTGCAACAAGTACTTCAGGTCCTCCTCACTTTCAGCAAGAAGGGTTATGTCATCTGCCTAACACAGGTTATTGATAAATTTCCCTCCAATCCTGATGCCACATTCCTCTCCATAGAGTCCAGTTTCTCAAATAATTTTCTCAGCATTCAGATTAAATAGATTTAGAGAAAATAGAACCATGAGACAGTCCATTCTTAATTTAAACTATTCAGTGTCCCCCTGCTCTGTTCACAAAACAGCCTGCTGGTTCATATTAGCATAGACCCTACTTAAGTTAGTTGGAATTTCTATTGGTATGACTCTAGGAAGCAAGATCCTTGCCACTGGACCAATAAGTAGTGTCATGATGGATGAAGAGGAGATTGAAACTGTCTACAGCTTTACCTTACTTGGAGCCACAATTAATGCTCTTGCTACCAGCAGTCAGGAAATAAGGAGACGTATTGCACTGGGAAAAAATCTGCAGTTAGGGACCTCTCCAAATTATTGAGGAGTAATGATGTCAGTTTGAGGACAAAGATATGTCTCAGTATGTGGTCTTTCTGATCACTTGCTATGTATCTGAGAGCTGGACAATGAATAAGAATGATGGGTGGAAAAATGATTCCTTTGAGCTGTGGTGGTGGAGAACACTGGACATTCCATGGATGGCCAAAAGGATGAGCAGGTATGTCTGGGAGAAGGTGCAGCCAGACTACTCTTTGAAGGCAAGAAAAATGAAGCTTCAGCTTACATACTTTGAACACATTGCTGGAAGGAGCTATTCCTTAGAGAGGGATATGCTGGGAAAGGTAGCAGGATGGTGAAGGGGATGAAGATCCTCAACTAGGTGGAGTGATATGGTGACCGTTGCAATGGACTCTTGGGTGTCTAACGAAGAGTGAGCATGGTGCAAGATAGAAGAGGACTCAGATCTTGCATTCATAGAATTACTATGAATCGTACTATATTTGATGGCACCTAACAACAACAACAACAATATTGGTGTGGTTAACTTTGAAAAAAATAGAAATCAGGAACACATTGTGCTCACAGGAACTATACTTGTACAAGGAAGCAGTCATTAGAACAGAGCGGGAAAACACCAGATGGTTGAAATTCAGGAAAGTGTTTCAGGATGCATCTTGCCTCCATACATTTTTCAATCTTTATACAAAACAGATGATTCAAGAGGCTAGACTTTATGAGAAGGAATGTGGCATTAGGATTGGAGGAAGACTCATCAACAATCTGCATTATGCAGATAACATAATTTTGATTGCTGAATCTGAGAAGGACCCAACTCATTTGCTGCAGAAGTCAAGAATTGTTGTCTTCAATATGGGGTGAACTCAACATCAAAGAAACAACGATTCCCACCAATAGGTCAATTGGCAGCATCATAATAGGTGGAAAAGAGATTGAGATTGTCAATAGTTTCAGCTTGTTTGGTTCCATAATCAACACTCATGGTATCAGCAGTCAGGAAATCAAAAGATGAATTGCATTAGAAAAATGTGCTATCTGGGACCTCTCCAGAGTGTTGTAATTCAAAGATGTCAGTCTAGAAAATATGGTGCGTCTGATCCAGGCTATGGTCTTTGCAATTATTTGCTATGCCTCAGAGTGCTGGATAATGAATAAGGATGATGGAAGAAAAATTAATACATTTGAGTTGTGGTGATGGTGAAGACTGTTAAAAATACCATGGACTACCAAGAGAACAAACAGGTCTGTCTTGAAGAAGGTGAAGCCAAGTCACTTTTTTAGAGGCCAGGATTTTGAAGCTCCTTCTCACTTACTTTAGATGTGTTGCCTGGAGGGACCAGTTCTTGGAAAAGTACATAATGCTTGAAAGGATGAAGGGACAGTATAGGGGAGGAAGGCCTTGAATGAGATGAATTGAGCAACAGTGACAAGTGTGTTGGAGATGGGTACATTAGCTCAGTATAGGGAAGGGTTCACAGCTTGCTGTGAGTCTCATATAACTTGACAGCACATAGCAACATTGGTAGAAATAAAATATTATCAACTTTCCTATTCATCCTGCCATGTAGTAGGGGTTCAATATATGCTTATTTTCTTCTCCTTTCTAGTAATTATGCCATTACTGGTCCTACCTTAAAACCATGAAATTCTAGGATGGTTCTGATTTTGAGACTATAGGTATCTTTATATGATCAATATTTTTCTTTAGTTTTTACAATAGGAAATATAACAATCTCATAATTAGAAAACGAGGAAAGGACCTTAGAAATTAGCTAGTAAACTTTCCTCACTTAATTTTCAAATAGAGTTCAAAATAGATGATATTTGATGTCCATTATCACAGAGGGAATTAATGAGTTCACAAAATATTAATTTCAACAAACTCATTAGAAATGATGCAACTCTTATAGAGCAATATAAAATGTAATACATGGATAAAATCCTAATATATTTATATTCAACAAGACTGTACATATTATAAGAAACCAAAGAAGATTGACCAAATCAACAAAGGGTGTTCCATAGTTGGAATATTGAAAGTACTCTGAAATTGGAGTGTAAATACTTTGAGTATCAGACAAATGAAGGGCTGGAATCAAAAGAAGAATTGTACCATATAAATCTACTGTCAGGGACCTTTCCAGAGTGCTGAGAAGCAACGGTGTGAGTCTAGAGACTAATGTGTTCCTGTTCCAGTCTATGGTCTTCACAATTACTTTTTATGCATCAGAGAGTTGGATAATGACTAAGGATAATGAAAGAATTATTGATGCCTTTGAGTTGTGGTGCTAGAGAAGAGTCTTGAACATACCATGCACTGTCAAGAAAATAAATCGGTCTGTCTGGTCTTGGAGAGCATGAAACCAAGTTTCTCCTTGGTATCTAGGATTTTGAAGCTCTGTCTCATATACTTTGGGCATGTGGCCAGGAGGGACTGATTCTTGGAGAAGAACATGATGCTTGGAAGGGTGGAGTGGCGGCTCAGAAGAAGAAGAACCCAAAAGAGATGGATTGATACAGTAATTGGGGGAAATGAGGATAGGTGTAAGTCAGTGAGACTTGCTCAGGACAGGGCAGGCTTCAGAGCTATTACATATATAGGGTTGCTATGAGTTGCACGTTACTCAATGGCACATAAGAACAACAACAACAATTAGACAAGTGTTCCAAACTTTAATTAGTAATTACTTGAGAATCGTTAAAATAGCAGATTCTGGTTTCTCCAGGTAACACATGTGGCTTATCTCATATGTACACTGAGCAGCAAAGAACTAACTGGCTTAAATGTCTATTGTATAGTGTATATTTATTGAATGATTTTTTTTAATTCCTAAAGTAAAATGTGTTGAGTAAGATTTCATTCCTTCTCTTGATAAATTTGTATTATCCTCTATTTCATAGACTGAGAAGCCATATAAAGTAGACTTTAAAGCAGCAGTGCCTACAATTCTTGACTTTCTTGTGTTTTACCCAGAAGAGTAAATTATTTCTCAATTTCATGCTGTGTGAATAATAACCCAAAGCCATAAATTTTTCTTAAATCTCAAGTTACAGTTTATTTAAAATTCTTTTGGCATAGCCCATATCTCTCTACATACACTATATTCATATTCAATTTTTTTAATATACACAGGCTCATAATTACTTCTGCAGGTTCTAGTTAATTAATATGAGAACAATTAATGTTTGTTTTTCCATGCCAGAAATTGTGATAAATGTTAAAGAAGAAATACTAATATTATAAATGTTATTTGTCTACAAGAGATGTAAAATACAGTTCGAGGGGAAAAAAATTAGGCTAAGAAGTATGTAAGAACTGGTAAACAATTATGTTCTACACTATAGCAGACCAGCCCTGGTTGTGTAACGTGCAATAGTGTTGAGTAGTTGTTAACTTACAGGTCAGCAGTTGGAATATACAAGACACTCCGAGAAAGAAAGATAGACAGTTTCATCCTATAAAGATTTACAACCTTGGAAACCTGACAGAAGGTTTCTATGACTTGGAATCTATTTACTGGGAATAAATTTTCTTTTGGTACTGTGAACTACAGCACAGAGAAAGAACTAAACATGTATTGTGACTTATTCATATAAATCTTGACCCTGGGTAGTTACTTGAATCAAAACCAACAAATAAAACAAACTATAAGTAATTCACATAATTAAATTGTGTCACAGAACATCTCTGAGGCTCTATTTTCATGTTAAATAGAAAATATAATCATAATATATTGTAAAATTAATGGGATTAGGTAGAGAACACATAAAATCCTAATCTGAAATGAAATAGTGTGGGTTTTTTTAAATATACAGAGGAATTTATTGCATGATAATGATAATATTTAAAATTATTAAGAAAAAACTGGACCGTCTAGTAGTCTTCTTGTAACAAGAAAAAAAGAAACTTATGCTATATACCAAGATATATAGAAAAATCTCAAACCTAATAGAAAAATGGGCCAATGATATAAATAAGTATGACTAAATTGTAGTTGTCATCTAGTCAGTTACAACTAAGATTGACCCTGTATACAAAAGAAAGAAACTGCCTGGTTCTGTCCCAACCCCCCAGTCACTGCTGTGCTTCAGACCATTGTTGCAACCCCTGTATCAGTGTGTCTTCTTTAGATTTTCCTTTTTTTCACTGGTCAAGCATAATCTTTGCCCAAGGACTGGCCCCTTCTGATAACATGTCCAAAGTACATGAGACAAAATCTGGCCATCCACATTAGACATTAGGATCTTTCCAGCTGTACTTCTTTCTAAGATAATTTGTTTGTTGGCAGCCAATGATATATTCAGTATTCTTCACCACCGTCATGATTCAAACTAATCAATTAAAGGTGGTGGTGTTGTTGTTAAGTGCCATCGAGTTGCAGGTGACTCATAGTGACCCTATGAAGGAGAGTCTTCGACACTTGGGTGCCTTTCTTCCTTCTCTCCAGGTTCCTAGGGTTTCTGGAGGCGAGCTATTAGGGAAGTGGATGCCACGCCTCCTTCCAAGATTCTTTTCATCAGGGAGCTCCACCCCACTCTCTGTCCGCATTGGGTAACCAGCCATTAACGCATTTGACACATCAGTGTCACAGTATTCAGCCTCACAGCAACCACAAGTGACCGCTGTACGGCAACTTGTACACCAGGGCTATACGACCTAGAGGATTGTCTGAGCAAAAACAATGAAAGAGTGACAGGAGGGCCTGTGGCCCTCGGTCCCTACAGTGTCTTAGCAGCCTGGCACACCCAATTGCTGGGAAACTCCCTGCCCCAGACCCCCATTCATATGGCAAGTCTGCTCTGCCAACCCCATCGTGGGCCCCAAAAAACCACCATGCATGCTCGGAGTCCTCAAACCTACCACGCCTCCAGAAGCCAGAGACCAGATTCAGCTGGCATTAAATATTCCAAAACTCTAGGTGGGCTTGACCTTTCAGTGTCTTAGCAGCCCTGCATGCCCAATTCCTGGGAAACTCCCTGCCCCAGACCCCCATTCATCTGGAGTTTCCCAGCGATTGGGTGAACCAGGCTGCTAAGACACTGAAAGGTCAAGCCCGCCTAGGTTCTTGAGATTAAAGGTGTAGTTTTTTAAAAATAGATTCTCTGAATTTCAGATTCTTACTCTGCCATAATATTTATATGATCTCAATTGAGTAATTTGCATTCACTGTGCCTCAGTTTACTTATTTATAAAATGATACTCAAAGAATATAATTTACTCTCTTCTCTACAATTTAATTTTCATCTTCTATGGAAACTATAACGTAGGTAGATAGATAGATAGATATATAGATAGATAGATAGATAGATAATCTAACATAAAGTAAACACCATATGAGTTTTGAGTAGTTTAATGTCATTTTTTATCAAAGTATAAATTCAATTCATGTAGGTTGTTAATTATTAACTAAAATAAATGAAATTTTAGGAAAGAATGAGATCAAATAGGCTCTAATAAAATGACTTTCAGAAATGAAAGATCTTGCCTTAATTATTGCAAAATCATATAAAACATAGGGATATATTTATTCAAAGCCATAGGCCATAGAGAGTACTATTATAAGTTATAAAGACAAAGAAAAACTCACAACCCAATTGCTGTTATGCCTTATGTAGTCAGAACTGATTTATATTTGGCCCTACAGAAAGTTTGACCCTAGGAGAAGGTTGCCCGTCTTTTTCCATGGAGCGGTTGATAGATTCGAACCACTTGTTTTTGGTGTGACAGGGCTACTTTTTACCCACTAGACCACTGAGGAGAGACATATTTCAGAAAATAGAGGTTATTTAGCAATATTAACATTCTAAAGGAGATAAACATAAAGTGAGGGTCACAAAGGAACAGTCCCCTCTAGGAAGTCTAGGATGATGGCATACTGATTTATTTAAGGATATGGAAATAGTACATCTTTTTATTCAGGTCCTGTTCTAGATAGTCCCTATTGTTCTTACAATGTACCTTTGAGTTGGAACTGACTCTCCAGCAGACTTTCAGGAGCAATAAAACCCATGGGTAAAGATCATCTGTCTTTGTTTCACAAGGAGCTAGTGGATTTGAACCACATGCTTTTGCATTGGCAGCCCAACTTCTTACCACTAAACCACTGGAGGGTAAACAGAAAATAAAGACAAAAGGTTAAGAAAGCTCCTTTCTACAGACTCTATCTTCATAAAGGAGAGAGAATCCATGTTAAGTCTTGAGGTATGGGTAGCGCACCTGAGGTGTCAAAAGAAAAAAAAAAACAAACACCAAAACACCTGCAATTCAGATGGAAGGGAAAAATAAGTAAAACAGTATGAACTTTTTAGAAACTCTGAAAAAGAATGAAGCAACCAGGACAATGTCAGAAGGTGAGACAGTAAAGAGTAGTAGCAAAACTGAGGATCTTGCATGCACATGTCAATTAATGTCAGTTTGACCCTGTAGAAAAGCACACAGCAGATAGTAAAAGTCACATTAAGGATTTGAAGGCAGGGGGAAGGAAAGCTGGAGAATTACTGTACTGAGAATGATAGCTGCTTTGTATTACTGTTATAGAATCAACTACTTCATATAGAAGTTCATTGGTAGAATGCCAGGATACCCGGGTTTCACTTTTGGTCAGCACTTTATGTAGCATCACCATCTGTCTGTCAGTAGAGTTTTAAGTGTTGCTTTGATGCAACAGATAAGTTCTAGGCTGCTAACTGCTTCTGTAAAGATGTATAGCATTTGAAATTCTTACCACTGGGCCAATTGGCAGCACCATGATAGATGGAAAAGAGATAGAGATTGTCAACAATTTCAGCTTGCTTGGCTCCATAATCAACACTCTTGGCACCAGGAGTTAACAAATCAAAAGAAAAACTGCATTAAGAAAATCTGCTGTCAGGTACCTCTCCAGAATGCTGAAGTGCAAAGATGTCAGTCAGAGGCTAACGTGTACCTGATCTAGCCCATGATCTTTGAAATTACTTGCTATGCATCAGAGAGAGAACAATGGCCAAGGATCACAGAAGAACAATTGATGCCTTTGAGTGTTGAACTGGACTGCGTGGACATACCATGGACTTCCAAGTGAACCAAAAGGTCTATGCTGAAGAGGATGAAACTAAGTTTCTCCTTGGAGGAAAGGATTTTTAAATTCCATCCCCCTTACTTTGAGTATGTTGCCAGGAGGCACCAGTCCTTGGAGAAGGACATCATGCTAGGTAGGATGGAGGGACAATGAAGTACAGAAAGATCCTGGATGTGATGGATTGACACAGTGATTGGGGTAACAGGGGCAAGTGTGTTGGAGACAAGTGAGAGTGGCTCAGGATAGGACAGAGTTCACACCTGTTGTGCATAGGGTTGATATGAGTTGCTGGCAACTTGGTGGGACACAATAACAACAACAAGGTATTTCTACTCTGTCTTAAAAGGTTACCTTAAAATGAAATCCATTTGATAACAAGATATTTGGTTTGACTTGGGCAATGAGATGGAACAGTTTTCAGTAGAGTTTCCAGACTAAAATATACTAGGCTTAAAGGCTTGATTACCTACTTTTAAAGATCACAGCCACTGAAATCACTAAGAATCACAACATTCTGGTTCATTGTGGATATTGTTGTTGTTGTTGTGAGCCATTGACTTGACTGTGACTCATAGTGACTCTATGAACAGTAGCCCTGAATCCTGCTCTATCCTGAGCTAATCTTACTGTCTCTGAGCTACCCTAATTACCCTAGTTATTTTATCAATCCATCTCATCTGGGATCTTCATCATCTGTGCTGTCCCTCCACCCTTCAAAGTACTATAACCTTCTCCAAAGATTGGTCCTTTATGGAAACTGTGCATGAGATCTCCATTATTAAAAGCTGACTTCGGGGAGCTCTGGTGGCCTAGTGGCAAGAAGCTGCACTGCAATCCCAGAGGAACACGGTTCGAATCCACCAGATGCTCTGCCGGAGAAGGAGGCGCAATATCCTCCTGTACCAGTCAGATCTGATTTGACGGTACACACACACAAAATAATAAAAAAATAAAAAAAATAATAAAAAGCTGACTTCATTGTAACTAATATCAACAACTATTGTTGTATACATTGGGTTGGAACTGACCCATATCTGACCCTCTGGTCGGTTTTCAGAGGCAGTTAATAGCACAAACGGAGATTGCCCATCTTTCTCCCATGGAGCAGCTGGTAGATTTGAACTGAATGCCTTCAGGATTACAACAGATCTTCTTACCACTAGGCCACTAGAGCTCTAGCCACAGCTACTACTCAAGAATTCCGAGTAAGAAATGCTGAGTCAGGAAAAAAGAATTGCTGAGCCAGAACTAAATGTTGTCATAATATAGATTTACAGAATCTCACTCACAGTGTTCAATTCTAATCAGAGTTATAAGAGGAAAGAATTAAACCACATTTAACTAAGGAAGTAAGCACCTTAACAGATTTTGTCTATTAACTAAAAACTGCATGTTATTTAGATGAATTAAGGTGTTGGATCAGAGAGTTGGACAATGACTAGGGAAGATAGAAGGAGAATTGATGCCTTTGAGCTGTGGTGCTGGAGAAAGAGTATTGAATGTACTATGGACTGCCAAGAAAACAAACAGATTCATCCTGGAGAGGGTTAAAGCAGGCTACTCCTTGGAGGCAAGGATTCTGGGGCTTCGTCTGACAGACTTTGGACATGTTGTAAGGAAAGACAGGTACTTGGAGAGGGACATCATGCTTGGTAGGGTGGAGGGACAGCACAGGAGGGGAAGACCCTCTATGAGGTGGATTGATTCAGTGACTGGGGTAATCAGGATGGGTGTGTCAGAGACAGTGTGATTGGCACAGGATAGAGCAGGGTTTAGGGCTGTTGTACATAGGGTCGCTATGAGTCACAAATAACTCGATGGCACATAACAACAATAACAACAGAAACTATGATAACGTAGTCAATATAGTTGTGTTGCTAAACCAAAGACTTCTCCACTTTGACAGTTCAAATCCACAGGAAGCTCCTTGAAAGAATGATAGTATCTCCTCATGTAATGTGCTGTTGTTATGCTCTCAAGTCAGAAGTGATACATATCTGGTCCTTTAGGGGGATTTCAGAGACTGTAAATCAGTAGGAGAGGATTGTCTACTTTTCTCCCGTGTAGAAGTGGGTAGATATGGACAATAAGATCACTATTAATTAATGGAAAGTAATGTTATTGTAGGTAAGAGAGTTTAGATTCAACTTTTGTGTTTTAGTAAGGCTTTTTTAAAATAGAACATTTTTTGTCACAAAGAAAGGGATGCATATACAATATGTATATTTTGAGCATGCATTTTATATGTGTTGGAATGAAGGTAACAGAATTTGTGTCAGTGAGCAGGGAACAAGTTGGGGAAATTTGATCTCAGCCCAGATAAAGTTTAGTTCATATTGATTGAGCAGGACCAATTTTGTGCCCTCCTGCAAACTTCTTCCTTCTGAAATAGTACTTGGAATAGGCTGCAGACCAGACTTCCTGCTGCATGTTGAAGACGTTCCTGCTGTTCATTCCCACTGAGTTATCAAGAGAGATGTTGATTGATATTACATATGCATCAAGGAAATGCACTACAGCAAGGAACCTAATTAATCCTCTGATTTTTGACCAAACAGTGGGATTTACTCTTCTTTCTGGCGAGAAGTGATCAAAATGGTCTTTAGTTACAGAGAGCTATTGCAAAGTGTGTTTTCATTTTAGAAAGGTGATTCTATTTATACTGTTTAAGAGAAAGTTACAGATATATTATTCCTTGCCTGGGTATCCACCCTATCAGGTCAAAATGAGATTTTAATGCATTGCCTTTTCATTTCAATCCTTTCTTCCTCGACCCCATTATTAGCTATGGAAAAGTTCTGCAGAAATGGGTGAGTGCCAACATGGCCTCTTTCTCCTGCTCCAATCCAGAGAATTTCCCTGAGTGATACAGAGTTCAGTTAAAACATGAAGAATGTGTAGAAGGAAGGGAGATTTGTTTGTTTCGTTTTTCAGCAAAAGAAAAAAAAACCCTCCCATATAACATGACAGGTAGGGGAAATTAAAACATGAAGGAGATAAATCCATGAAGAAATAAAAGAAATGGAAAATAATTAGTGTGAATGACTGAGAAATTTGAGGATATCAGCGAGAGGGCTCTGAGTAACACAAAATTGTTATAAGGACTTTATTCTAAGATGCAAGGTTCTAACCTAAGATGAATTGGAAAGCATTGAAAAGTTTCAGTGAAGGAAATGACATGGTTATGTATGTACTTTAAAAGGCTGTTCTCTTTGTAGAATCTATCCTAGAGCTGGTCAAAATGAAGGCAGGAGCACTTGAGAAGGCCTTAGCAATAATTACATCAAGAAGTACTGGTGCCCAGGATCAGGGTGACAGCAGTGGAATTGCTCAAAGACAGGAATGATTTTGAGAATTTATAGTGATTCACACCAACAATTCTTATTGATTGAAGGATGCAATGATAAGGAGAGGGGATGGTGGAGAACTCCCAGAGTTTTAATTTGAATAGCTGTAGAGATACAAGTGCCACTTACCTTCATGAACAAGATGGGAGAAGGTTTATAGGAAATAGGTATGGAGAGAAACAAGTGCAGTGTGTATAATCAGCCTCAATTATATCCATAGTAAATCTATTCTTATCAAAATTGATCAATGTCACTCAAAGTTGAGTATAAGACATAGTCCTATAGTCCCTTTCCTTTCAGAAGTAAAATTATCTTCCACAGACTAGACATTCACCTCTTTAGTTTTCTTTTGTCTCCCTAGATTGAATAGCCAAGAAGGAAAAATCTGCCATCCTTTCCCCATCTTTCTTTCCTTCCAAACCGAAGTTTCTTATGACCTTTTCAAATATATTTTAGCAAAGTTTTCTTCCATTTCTGCACTCTTCTATAACTTTCCTTGAAATGATGTAAAATACACCTACAAGGACTTTGTGATGTCCAATAATAGCACAGGAGTCGGAGTCATTGCCAGAAAAACATAAATAAAACACAAATCACACACAACTGAGTGAAAGTTTAAAGTCTGATAATAGTGCTGCTATTACAGAAACAAGTTCTTCCTAACTTATTTCATAGACTGTATAAAATTCATCACAGACACAATGGGATAAATAAATTTGAGTTTAAGAATTTGAACTACTAGGATAAAAACAAAACTCTTAGAAGTGGGATAAAATATAATAATGCAAACATGCCTTGCCAAATGAACTGAGGCCTTGGAAAATATGTAACATAGCTTATCTCACTTTCATTGAGTAGATTTTGACTCAGAGACCCCAAACTATGGATAAGCTCTCCCTTATGGTGTTTCCAACGCTTTAAATCTTTATAGGGAACTGTTGATCTTTATAGGGAGGTCTGGCATAGTGGTTAAAGTATTGGGCTACTAACTAAAAGGTCAATTGTTTGAATCCACACGATGCTTTAGGGGGAAAGATAATGTTTCCTCTTGTAAAGATTTACAACCCAAAAGAGGGTTGCTTTGAGTCAGAATCTCCTTGGTGGGCCTGAGTTTGGTTTGCCCAGTAAACCTTTATAGAAGCAGATTGCCATATCTTTCTCTTACAGAGTATTTAACTCTCACTGCTTTTGAGCCAGAACGAACTCATAGTTAACCCTCTTGTGGACTTTCAGAGGCTGTAATAGCACAGGTGGTTAATGCAGATCCTTCTTCTGCCGAGACACTAGTAGTGCCTTTGAACCACCAGAGGATCTTTGTCTTTGGCTTAGCAATGCAGTTCCCTAAGGGTAGCTAGTGAGTTTAAACTACTAACTTTGGATTTGTCAGCAGAATACTTTAGC
The DNA here is from genome assembly GCF_000299155.1 of Elephantulus edwardii. Lineage (NCBI taxonomy): Eukaryota > Metazoa > Chordata > Mammalia > Macroscelidea > Macroscelididae > Elephantulus > Elephantulus edwardii. The sequence goes on along the minus strand of NW_006399775.1, from coordinate 22,228,512 downwards.
CATTGTGTCACTTGGGACTCTGAACTTGGTAGACTAATTCGAGCAATACCTCTGTGACAGAGAGGAGGTCATCCCACAACTAAGCCGAGAACGTATTTGTACTTCAGCTTAGAACTTGGCAAGGATAATTGGTTGGCAGTTTAGGAGGATTATTGACTGGCAGAGGTTCCTAGAGGTTATTTTGACTCTGAGGTTATTTTGACTCTGAAATACAAATCAACGTAACTATGTTGTAAACATTCATGAAAAGCCTTTTTGTTCCTTAAAATAGTTAATTTTTTTTTAGAAAGCTTGTTATGGGGTATTGATTGTTTGTTTGTTTTTTCTATTTATTCTGTTTTCTTCCCCCCCCACCTCCCCAAACCAAGAAAGACTCTGGGCATTTGGATTTATGTTAAACTAACTGAACAACAGATTCCAGTCTGATCGAATTATTTGAATTTTCACTGAACAAGATTAGCATCAATCTTGCTTTCCTTTTACTATTTCAGGAAAAATGAAATTAGGGAAATAGAAAATCAAATTCTTAGAGATTTTAAGAAAATGAGGATGATAAAGGGCAAGACAGTATTTTGAACCATGCATAGAAATGTACTTAAAAGAAGTATGCGATACTTTCCATAAATTTTATGATTTGCTTCATCTGAAAAGAGACATTAGTCTCACTTTACTGATAAAGAACTAATATTCAAAGAAATTCAGTTCCTTTCTTTGTCATAAAAATCATTAGAACAAGCCCTAAAACTTGAAACATTCTTTTTACTTCAAATCAAATATTCTAATACCAAAACATATGAAACTTTAAATACTAAGCAATAATACCATTATTAAGCAAGAACAGGGTTCAGATCTTTTGTCATTGGGTCACTATGAGTCATAGTTGACTAGATAACACCTAACAACAACAAGAAGCAATGAAAAAACAATAAATAGTCTAACACCAAAAGCCATATTAAATTATACATTAAGATTAAAAAAAAACAAGTTCTATTTTCCTATTTTAAGCTGCTGTGTTATCTCTTTTGTATTAAAGTAGAGAAAAAGGCAGTGTCTGTGTCTGACACTACACACACACACACACACACACACACACACACACACACACACACACATATATATATATGATCTTCTCCTAACTCTGGGATTTCTAGTTTACAGAAACAGCTTATTAAGAAGAGAGAATTTTAAGATAATGTTTTGTACTATATTTATCCAACCCTTTATAGATGTGTAAAAATTGATTTTCATACTCAGAAAATATTTCAGTGATAAAATCAGATAATTTTTTATTACTAGTGTTCTTTATATCTATTGTATCCACCAGATGAAAGTATCTTTTATATAAATTACTTCTTCTGTCAAAAGAAAAGACTAATATTGTGTCTCATAGAGCAAATTCTTTTAGCATAATTTCATAATGATACCCTCATTAATTCAACAAAAAGCTTCTACCGGATATAAAAAACAGGGCAAAATAAGATCCCTATTTGTAAAATATTATAATAAAATATTTTTCTATAAGTTGGTTACATGTATGTTTGTATAATATATCAATCAGCAAGATGAAATAATAAACTTCTTTTTTATTATAATTTTTTCATTCATATTTTAATGAAACTTTATAGATAACTTGGACTTCCATTCATTCATTGTTACACATTTTCCTCCATGACTCCTCCCGCCCCCTGTTTGCTTTTGTCTTTGAAAAAAATTATTTCATTGTAGTATAATTCCCCATCCCTACCGCAGTCCACTTCACTATGCAGTTCTTATTCTGGACTGCTGTCATGTAAATAATATCTAATCATATATTCCTTTTAAGCAGTTCTATTCCTCATCTGTTTCCATGCAGTGTAAATTATTTATCCCCTCTTTTTCTTAGTATTCCCTTCAACCCCAATGTTAGTCCTGTTTTATAACCATGGCATTATGCAGTATTTGTCCTTTTGTAACTGAGATATTTCAATCAGCATAACATCCTTCATGGTCACCCATTTTGTATACTATTTCATGAGTTCATGTTTTTCAGTGCTGCATAGTATTACATTGTGTAAATATACCACAACTTCTTCATCCTTTCGTTTGTTGATGGATATTTGAGTTGTTTCGATCTCTTTGCTATTGTGAAAAACACAGCAATAAAAGTGGCTGTGCATATATATGCTTGGGTGGTAGTTATGGTTTTTTAGGGTATATTCCCAGTAGTAGAATTGCTGGGTCAAATGGTATTTCTATTTCCAACTTTTTGAGAAAGCATCATACTGCCTTCCATAGTGGTGACAACATTTTAAACTCCCACCAGTAGTGAACAAGGTTTCCAGTTTCTCCACAACTTGCCAGCATTTTTTTGTTTGCTTCTTTGTTGAATCTTGCTATTCTTACTGGGTTGAGATGATATCTCACAGTTGTTTTGATTTGCATTTCTCTTAGAGCTAGGGATTTTGAACATTTCTTCATGTGTTTGTTCACCAGCTGTCTTCTTTGGTGAAGTGTCTGTTCATATCCTGTGCCCATTTTGTAATTGGGTTGTTTATCATGTGGTGATGAGTATTTTATAAATTCTAGATAAAAGTCTCTTATCAGATGTGTCATTACTAAATATTCTTTCTCAGTCTGTGGCTTTCCTTTTTACCCTGTTGGAGAAGGGTTTTTTTGATGTGTATAGGGATTTGAATCTTAGAAGATCCTGTTCATCCATTTTATCCTGTCCTGGTTGTTGTTATGTGTCGTTGAGTCAGCTGTTACTCTTAGCAACCCTATGTACAACAGTCCTAAACCCTGCTCTGCCTTGAGCCAATCTTACTGTCTCTGATACACTGACCCCCAATACCCCAGTCACTGAATCAATCCACTTCTTTAAGGGTCTTCCTCTCCTCTGCTATCCCTCCACACTCGCAAGCGTGATGTCCCTCTCCAAGGACTGATCCCTCCTTGCAACATGTCCAAAGTATGTCAGAAAAAGCTTCAGAATCCTTGCTCCCAAGGAGCAGCCTGGCTTCACCCTCTCCAGGACGAACTTGTGTGTTCTCCTAGCAGTCCATGGTATGTATATTCAATACTCTTCTCTAGCACCACAACTCAAAGGCATCAGTTCTCTTTATATCATCCCTAGACATCATTCAGCTTTCAGATGCATCAAGCATATGTTAGTCTTCAGACTGACATCATTGTTCTTCAGTACTTTGGAGAGGTCTCTGACAGCAGACTTTCCCCAACATAATTCCTCTTTTAATTTCCTGGCTGTTGGTACCAAGTGTTTTAATTATAGAGCCAAGAAAACTGAAGCTGTTAACAATCTCAACCTCTTCACCATCTATCATGATGCTGTCAATTGGCCCAGTAGGCAAAATGAAATAATACACTTAAAAAGCACAGTGACAAAAAATTTGTGTGAGAAGTGGCTCAGTGAATTCCTTCATTAATTTCTCTGTGTAAATCTACTAACTACAACTCTCTGATTTCCTTAATCTCAATCTTGTTAGGATCTTATCAGATTAATTATTTACCATGACAGGGTGATCCTCCTAAAAACATATCTGATTAT
>NW_006399775.1:22222817-22224868 GCF_000299155.1 Elephantulus edwardii | reverse complement strand
AATCTTTTAACTTTAATTTTTGCCTAAAATAGAATTTTCATGAATAAAATAGACCTGGCCCAAATCCTGATCTTTTCAGTCACCACATGTGCATATACAAGTTGAAAATGAGAAAGAATGAAAAATTATGAATTCCAACAGTGATGTTGAAGAGAAATATTGAATGTACCCTTGACTCACAAGAGAATTAGCCAATGTTTTGGGGAAATAAACTAGAGTGCTCCTCAGAAGCATAGAAGCCAGAATTCCACTAGCTTTCTTGGGACACATCTCCAGGAAAGACCAATAACCAGAGTATATCTGGATGGTAAAATTGAGAATCAGTGAAAACAACAGCACCTTCAACAACATTGATTGAGACAATAGCCACATCAATGGACTCAGACAGACAAATGATTATGAAGACAACGGTGGAAAGAGAGAAACTGTCAATATTTGACCTAAGGAGAAAAAGGGAAAAAAAATCTAGAATCCTTAGTACAACATTTGAGTTTTTAATAACTCACCAACTATTCTATTCATAGTAGTATACATATACTATTCGTCCGTTTATGCCAAAGTTATGACTAGCTAATTCTTCAGCCGCATTTTGTGTAGGTTTGGGTTTTATTTGTTTGTTTCTCTTTGGTTCAGTCCATTAGAAATGTGTATCTTGGATTGGTATGAAAAATCTGCCCTTCACATCCCCTAGTACATCTGGGGGACGTTTTTCTAAAGCTCAACACTAAGTGCAAATGTCATTGCTTGCTTTATTCTTTTTCCCCCTGAACTCCCCCAGACAGATTAAACTATTCCCTTTGTTTCTAAAGTAATGCATATAGACCTCTATTATAACACTTATCAAACTGCTAACAAAAAGCTATAATGAATGTCATTTCGCCTCAGTAAACCATGAGCTCATTTGTCTTTGTCCCATTCATCTTTGTATTTTTAAAGCCTAGCACAATTCTTGGTCCGAGGTAGATACATAATAAATGTTTGCTGAATAGCTAAATTAGATTTTGATCCATTGCATTTTTCTTAAAGTTCCCATATGACCATGGTCTCTTGTTTTGTCCTGAGCACATAATATGCTTGTAGTACAGGAAGGTGGTTAGTGATTCTTGCAGTAAATATTTCAATGTCCAGTTATTTCAGTAATCTTTTGCTGACTCTTACAAACTGGCTGTGTTTTTTTCTTCTTCTCAATTCCTAAGTGGTTGTGTTTGTTTTTGTTCTAATCCATTGCCTGTCTATACTTACTTATGAGATTAGCATATCACATAATTTTCTTCTTCTACCACTATTATCGTGATTCTTCAATAACTTCAGATATTCTTTATTTAGTACATTTTTTTCCTTACTGAAACTTTTTTCCCCTTTCTCTTTTACTAGCCTTGTGGAATGTAGACTATTCCTTTAGAAAACTTTGTGGGTTATAGAAAATGAATGGTCAAAGGTAGGATGTAGAATTGAAACTGTTTCTTTTAATTGTAAAGAAGTTTTGTACTGTAAAAATTTGACTTGACAGTTAAGTGTGTGACTGATTGATATATTTATAGTAATCATAAAAACAAAACAAAAAGTTGTTACTGAGGCTGTATACAGACAACTTTGTGGTTTCTAGATGTGAAGAATGAGAGTCATGGGTTCTTAGAAAATCCCATCTAATTAATTTCACAAAATATTTATTGTGTTTATTCTACCTTCTAAGGTTATAGTTTAATGTCTATGTTTTTCAAAATCTTACAAACACTACTGTTCTCTACTTACCTGGAGCAAAAGAGGAAAAAGATTAATCAAGAATAAGAGGTAGTATGGAATTTATGATTAATTACTTCCATGAAAAATTGCAGCAAACTAGGAAAAAACAAAACAAATTTAAAATTCCAAGCACTCTAGACATCCTAGGCATGCAGGTTAGAGAAACCTCTGCTAGTATTGTTCTGAAATAATCTTTAAACGGTGAGTCATACTATCGCCTGAGATTATCCTAGAACCAAACCACAGCTTAGATTGAACAATGTGGTTTTGTTGTTATGTGTCATCGAGTTGCTTGTGACTCAGAGCGA
>NW_006399775.1:22219659-22220974 GCF_000299155.1 Elephantulus edwardii | reverse complement strand
TCTTCTGACATCCATTTTGGTCTTCTCTTCCTCTTCCATCTTTGCAATGACCGTTTAAGAGCTTTTTTTTTATATATAAAACGTCAAATAGATGGTAGAAACTTCAAAGCTTGAAGAGGGACCTTTTATGATAGTGATTTTATGTTAGTTAATAAGAGAAGAACAACTTGGAAAAAATGGTGAAATAGTTGTACTACTTGAACTTTGTAGTGAATATCACGGAATTATACTTGAAGCAACTGTTGAATTAATGTTTTGCTATATATATTCTCAAAAACAATAAAATATATACAAATTACTGAAAATCTTCATTCTTTTTAAATTAATTATTGTTGTTGTAGCTGTTAGGTTTCATGGGAGACTGACGGGTCTGAACCCTGCCTCATCTTGTGCCAGCCATCATTACCATCTTTGATATGCTATACTCAAGCCCACCATTAGTCACAGTGTCAATCCATCAAATTGAAGGATGTTTACTCTTTCACTGATCCTTCACCTTTCTAAGCATGATGGCCTTTTCTAAGAACTATCCCTCCCTAGTAACATGCCCAAAGTATGTGAAACAAAATTCCACTATCCTTTCCTCCAGGGGAGCATCTCGGTGACACCATTTCCAAGGCATGTTTGCTTGTCCTTTTGGCTATATGTTGGGTATTCAGTACTCTTCTCCAACACCACAACTCAAGGCATTGAGTCTCCTTTTCCCATCCTTACTAATTGTCCAATATTTAGCTTCATAACAAGCAATTAAAAAGATTATGTTTTAGATCAGGTGCACCTCTTGTCATTCTTGTTGTATACCATCAAGTCAGAACTGACCCATAGCTGATCCTCTGGTGGGTTTTTAGAGGCAAAAAAGTAGGTGAGGAGATTTTCTATCTTTCTCCTGCAAAGTAGCTGGTATAATTCAAACCATGTGACTTTGGCACAACTCTGTACCATTAAACCATCAGAACTACCTTGGTGCACCTTAGTTTCTAATTATTGTTGCTTTGTACCATTCAATCAGAATCAACTCATACCTGACCCTCCAGTGGGTTTTCAGAAGCAGTTAGTCACAAAGGAAAAGATTGACCATCTTTCTTCCATGGAGCAACTGTTCAATTTTACCCATGTACCTTTGTGTTGGCAGCACAACTCCTTACCACTAAGGCAACAGAGCTTCCTAGTCAACATTTATTTCTGAAGTTTACCAAAGATATGGTTTTGAATGGTGTGCTATGTAGGGGTAAAAATGTATTATTTATACTCTTACTCTTAATTCCTCCATTGTTTTGAAAAGGAATTATTATTTTTTTATAAATAGATAAAAGAA
>NW_006399775.1:22202364-22219543 GCF_000299155.1 Elephantulus edwardii | reverse complement strand
AGTCTATTCTAGCATGGTCATAGTGCAACCTTGTGATAGGACTTATATTGGTGCTAACATAGCTTTTCATCCTATGATCTACTATGTAATCAAGTAAGTGGGCCAAGTGCTAGTTGTTGTCTCAGTATAAACTCAAATCTTTAACTCATAGACTATTTTATGTGTCTTTTCATAAAGGGAGATATGTGATGAACTTTATGATGAAATCCTATTAAGTGTATGACTAGGATCCAGGAATAAGATGAGAAGGCTTTTATTACAGATGCCTTGATTTGAACAAGTATTGCTATAGGGATCATCTCAGATATCCTGACTTCTTTGTTGTTTTTAAGTTTTTCAGTGATTAGACTTTGGAAGATTTAAATATCATTATTTAGAAAAAGGCAAGAGGGAGACTGTGAAACAGATTCATTGCTTTTAAAAGTTCATATTTATCCATTATTCAACTTTCATATGCATAAATAGTAATTATAAAAGCCAACCAAACAAAAACCAAAAAACACACACACACACAAACGGTTTGTATTAAGCATACCTTTGTCTTCAAACCTGCACCATTGCTTCTTAGCACTTTGGACAAGCTCTTGACAACAGACTATTCAAATGTAATGCATCTTTTGATTTCTTGACTGCTTGTATCAATGGTGATGATTGTGGATCCAGCTAAGATGAAATCTTTGCCAGCTTAAATCCTTTCTTTATCATGATGTTGCCTTTTGGTTCAGTGGTAAGATTTTTATATTTTTTTTATATGGAGTTGTGATCCATATTGTAGGCTGTAATCTTCTGTAGCTAGTGTTTCAAGTCATCTTCACTTTTAGTAAGCACGTTTCTATTATCTGTCCAACACAAACTGATGATAAGTTATTTTGATGAGATATCTCTTTATCATTCACATATTGAATGCCTTGAGTGTAGGACTTAAGAGAGAAAATATATCTTCATTGATGTGGCCCAGAAATCCTCAGACTGATTTAAATATCTTTTCTTTTGCATTGTATTTAATGCATGCTGCAACTATAATGCTACCACACTGAGCTTTATTTATTGTTTTATCTATTCTTCCTTCCTACTAGACTGTGATAGGCCTAATATCTTTCCTTCCTTTATCTACTAGATCTCTCCTTTTGCCCTTTCTCTCCACTTTTACCTTCCTTGAACACCCATAAAGCACTCAGAACTAGAGAGTATAGAGATAGGAGGTGAACATTCTATTATTACATTGGTATTGATGTATGAGGGATTAATGCAGATATATCTAAATAGGTATTTTATAGATATTTCTATTCTATGAGAAAAACTGAAATAATGAGAAATATATACAATTATTTCTTATTTAATATATGCCAGCTATAGGGTCGCTATGAGTCGCAGGCGACTCGACAGCACGTAACAACAACAACATTACTCAATTGCTTACAAATTGAATACTATAATATAACAAAGTCATAGAATTACTGCAATAATTAGTGATAGTATAATTCACTTACCATTTTCTGTCACATGAGGTATGTAAAAAGTAGCTAGTTCCTGCTACTAAAAAGAAGTAGCACTAAGACTCATGTAAATTCAAGAGGTGACTTATAGACTGAAATTTTCTTGTCATTGTCTATAATAATTCCATAGCCATCTAATTTAGGATTTTATCTCTCAAGACAAGTTGAGAAATAAACTTGACAGAGAAGACTTGCTAAAAGTCAATATCAGACCCTGATTGAGCTCAGAAGTCTTGCTGTGCAGCAAACATTCTGGCAACAGTCTTACCTATTTGGTGCCAACGTGTCTGCACCTGGAGCACCTGTGAATGGAAAAATACTGTTAGCACAAAAATTGATAATGATAGGAAACTTAAAACCACTTAATTCTGAATTCTTGATTGCAAAAGCAGTACTAGGCAATGATGGTGTCAAGATAAACTTATCATTAGATCAAATTTTTAGGTACAATGTTATTGTACTTGGTTTTTCTGTCCTTCAGTGTAACTATCTTGCCAGTGCTACTCAAGTCTACCATTTTTCCTCTTTTCCTCCTCTTTTTATCTTTTTAATGTTCCCTAGAGAAGAATACAGTTTTTGATGTTTTGTTTTGTTTCAGTATATCACATGAAAACTAATGAGGTGACTGCAGAAGACACTTACATGAAGCTATCCATAGCTTAGCTACCAGGCTTACTTTAGCAAATATAAGTGCAGTGCTATCTTCAAAGTTGGCTTTTAAAGGCATTAGTTAGCTGGAGGTAGCTGGAGACCCTCAACTGCAGGCACATGGTCTTGCAAATCAGCCTCAGTGGTGACACTAGGATAAGTGAGAGTGTACTCAACAGAAAGCTCTCAGTAGGGAAAGCGTCTATTGTATTTTCATTTTTTTTTAGTCATTTTTAATTATAATTGGAAAGAAGATTTCAAAAGAAAATACAAATTTTCATTGGACCATTCCTAAACATTTTATTCAATAAAATTATTACAATACCAAGAATGTAATCACACACTCCTCACTTCCTCCTTGTAACTGATTTCTACTAATCCTATACATTTCTGGCTCTTCCCTTCCTTTAATGACATTGGCTTTAAAACAAACTTACTCATTGACATCGGATATAACTCAAGTTATAGCTGATTCTACTTGTGTATCTGAGGCTATAAATCACGAGAGGAGATTGCCAATATTTCTATCTTGGAGGAGCCAGTGGATTAGAACCAGCAGGCAACAACAGCTTTGGGTTAGCAGTGAAACACCCTATGGACTACACCACAAAAACCTAAAAATGCTTTATCTCAACTATGCAGATTTGTGGAAAAGGAGATAATTATTCCCTTGTTGCATATTGCCTTTTCCTTCACCCATCTCAGTAGGTTTCCATTATCTAATTAGTATTCTTATATTAATTCCACGTATTTATTTTATAAGACCTTTCTGTACTTGTTTCTGTAGAGTTAAATGGCATATGTTGGGGGGGGGTTTGTTTGTTTCCACATTATATACTACATTTAATATGAGACATGTTTAGCTCCTTGTCCATTTCTACTGTGAGAAATGTCAATTTTAAATATTACACTTTATATCTGAATTGCTAAAGCAGGATTTCTCAACTTATTACAATAGGCATTTTGAGATAATAAAACAAGTAATTTTATTGGTGGTAATGTGTGTGAGGTTTTCTTGAAGGATGTTCAGAAGCATCCCCAGCACTATTCACCAAACACAAGTAGCACCCTCTTAATTGTGACAAATTTTATCTCTAGACATTCCTAATGTTCTCTTGGGAGTGTGGGAATCAACCTTAATAGAGAACCAGTCCTCTAGACCTAGAATTGTGACAGCTACAAATTAGCTAATGATGAATTAAGGAATAAAGATAACAACAATAACCCAAGTGAGAGAAGGAGAAAAAAGGGAAATCAGTAAGATGGGGAAAAAAAGACAGTCTTGTTGCCATGTTACAGCAGGTAATAGGGCTTAGAATGGATGTAATACAGGCAATGCAGAGATTGCAGTGAAAACTTGACTCTAGATCCTTAGTACTGGAGACCAAACACAAAACCAGCTTTAGACCTGTGCAGGAAATGTCTTTGTTCTGTTGTCTGGAATTCTCAACACGCTTCTCCTTATGTAATAATGACTATATAGAGTTAATGAACAATATCTTCCTGGAGCCCAGAAGTGCCTCTTACAGCATATACATGCTTTAGATACACTGAAAAACATACACATACATATAAAAAAAACTGTCAATCCCAATTTATGGCAATCTCTCATTGATTTCTAAGCCTGTAAATCTATAAGAAGATAATTCTTGTCTTTCTCCCATGGGATGGCTGATTTCAACTAGTTGAACTTCTGGTTAACAGGGAAACACATATGCTGTAAGCCACTTGAAAACTGTGAAATCTCCCATCTAACTGGTACTGTTTTCTCAGGAACTCATGATGCTGTGACAGCTCAAGAGGGTAAATCCCAAGCTGAAGATGTCTTATTACTCATACTCATTGCCAGCAAATCAGAGCCAAATCATAGTTGACCCACTAGCAGGTTTCCTAAGTTTGTCAGCTGCATGGGAGGTGAATGCCTATCTCTCTCCCACAGAGCCACTGGCAAATTTGAGCCAATTGGCCTCTGAGTTAAAAGCACAATTTGCTCTGTATTTTTTTCCATGACCTGAAATGTAGTATATCTATAGGGAAAATCCCAGACTCAAAAGATCATAGGGAGACTTTATATGAGTATAGAAGAATTTTTCCCATGAAGCTTAAATATCCACACATACACCCTTGAAGTTCTCCTTAGTGTGTGAACTAGTATAATGCAGTGGATTACCTGTGACCATTTCAAACATTGCTTCTTCTAACTCTTAACATGTGGCTGTTTCTTGCTGTTATTATTTGGTACCATCAAGTTGACTATGATTTATAGCAAAAAACATGAGAACCTTGCCCTATTCTGAATCCTCCTCATTATCTCTGACATACTTAATCCCATTGTTGCAGTCACAGTTTCAGTCTATGTTGTTTAGGATCTTTTCCTAATGAAACATTTATTTTGTGTTCTTGACTGTTGTTACCATGGGTGTTGATTGTGGATTCAAGTGAAATAAAGTAATTGCAAACTTTAATCTTTTCACCACATATTATGATATTGTCCATTAGTCCAGTGAAGAATCATAATGGATGTTTAGGATTATGAAAATATGAGGTGTTTGTAGCCCAAAAAGGGGATTAGATAGATTACTAATAATGTACAAGAAATAAATGGCATATTAAAAGGGAAACCTTGGGGGAGAGGTGAGAATGGAGGAAAATGTGCAACAATGAGTGAATGGAAATCCAAGTTCTCTATAATCTTTCCTTAAAATATCAAGGAAAAAAAAGAATGGAAACCATGAAAATAAAATTAATAGAATGGTAATGTAAGTATTGGTGAATTTTACCGTACCACTAGATTTAAATTAAGTCATAGCAGATGTGGAAAACTAGAATCTTGACACTGTCGAAAGAGAAGAGATGCACTTTAAGACAAAAAATGTCCTATAATTTCATCCAAGCAACAATAACAAATATCATTAAGAAACCAAGCAACTAATGCTGATGGTACTGTGGAGAGATTTTAACTTTCATATGCTATTAGTGGGAATGTAAAATGATAGAACCACTGATGAGTGCTTCCTCAGAAAATGGAAAATAGAAATATCATTTAATGCAGCAGTTTCATTACTAGGCATACAGCCTAAGGAGCTGTACAAAGAGATATATGCACATCCATGTTTTTTACAACATTATTTAGAATGCAAAGAGATAGAAACACTCTAAGTGCCTACCAACATATGAATGTATGTAGAATATACGCTATATTAACATAGTGGAGCATATTGTAACACTAAAGAATAAATAATTCATAAAAACAATAGACTTTGAGAAACATAGCATTACATGGATGGACCTAGGGAACATTACATTAAGTGAAATAATGCAGTGAAAAATGGACAAACAGTGTGTAAGACTACTGTAAAAAGCTAAGGCAAGATTTACACAGAGAATCATTCTTGAGTAGTTAACAAGGAAGAGACGAAAGGAAGATAAAATGTGCAAATCCTTAATTAATAGATATTAAGATGGATTAAGGGAAAGGCAACATCCAATAAGAGAACAATTAGCACAGTATCACTAAATAGAAGACAAAAAGATAAAAAATGATTAATGGGAATCAGAATGGCAAGAAGGAAATTGGAAAAATGAGATAATTCTGTATATATTGAAGTTACTGAGAGAAAATGTGTGTGAATGGTTGAATGAAACATTAATTTGCCTTATACAATTTCACTCAAATAACAATTTAAAAAAAAGAACCAGATAATGCAACAACTCTTTAGACCTGAAATCTTTTCACCTAGATTTTCTGCATCAAGAAATGGAGAGCTTAAACACTAGGTAGATATTGCAAGACCACGTGAGAGTAAAATAACACAAGATAAAACTTACACTGTTGGTGGGATTGTAAAATGGTACAACCACTCTGGAGACAGTTTGGCATTTTCTCAAAAAGTTGAACATAGAAACTCTATACCACCATTATTTACCATCGCAAGATCATGGAAACAGCCTCACTGTCCAATTACAACTGAATGGATTGAAAAATTATGGTACATTGATACAACAGGATGCTATGCAACATTCAGGAGCATTGATTTTGAAAAATACTACATAACTTGGGAGAGACTGCAGAGTATTATGCTGAGTGAATCAACTCAGTCTCATAAGGACAAAAACTGCATAACACCATTATTGTAAAAATAGAATGATAATTAGCAAAAACACATATGAAGATCTAAGGGGGGAAAAGGGTGAGATTAGAGATGTGAGGATGGGTAGGGGCAAAACTACAGTGTTGCACAGAGGGTGGCAGTAAAGAAGGAAATGTGAAGGATCAGGCGGGGAACTGAAAAGATTGGGTAATAATGGCCAAAGTCTAATGATGATTGATTTTATAAAACAAAACGCATGGGAATGATTGTATGAAACATAATATAAATGAAGAATAATGTGAAGCATAATGTATATGAACTTTGTGACCATACCAATACAATACAAATTAAAAACAAACAAACAAAAAACCCAAAACCAAACCAACACACAATAACCAAAATAAACTTTGACAGTGGTGGTGGTAGCATAGGTGGAAGAGAAGCAGGAAACTAACAGAAACCTGGAAAGGGGGCTGTGAGCTTCTCAGCCTACAGAGTAGGAAAGCTGAGTGCTTTGGGGGCAGGAGGCTTAATGGTGGAATGGGTATCTTCAAGCTTTTGTCAAGAAACTAGATTTTACAAGGCAAATACAGCTAAGCACATTTGGGCCCAAGACTGTGGAGGATTTGATCTAATTTAAGACAAAAGCTAGCAATAAAAGAACCGTGGCAGCCTTGTTCACAGAAAGCTTACTGAGAACCTAAAATTGTCTCTAAAATTTTAAATTCATCACCACCTCTCAAGGAAAAAGATGAACAATCTCTTCACATGCGATTTACAGCCTGGGAAAACCAAAGGATTATCAACAAACAGCCAGTATGACTTGATAACAATGAGTTTGATATAAGTTTAAAATGAGATGAGCTTGGGTTGTGACACTTTCACTACCAGAGCTGTGACATGAGCCCAAGAGTCAGAGCTTTCAGGTATTATTAAAAATGTTGTTGTTGTTGTTGTTGTTATGTGCCATCGAGTCGTTTTCGACTCATAGCGACCCTATGGATAACAGCCCTAAACCCTGCTCTATCCTGTGCCAATCTCACTGCCTCTGACACACCCATCCCGATTACCCCAGTCACTGAATCAATCCATCTCATAGAGGGTCTTCCCCTCCTGCGCTGTCCCTCCACCCTCCCAAGCATGATGTCCCTCTCCAAGGACCCGTCCCTCCTGGCAACATGTCCAAAGTATGTCAGACGAAGCCCCAGAATCCTTGCCTCCAAGGAGCAGCCTGGTTTAATCCTCTCCAAGATGAATCTGTTCGTTTTCCTGGCAGTCCATGGTACATTCAGTACTCTTCTCCAGAACCACAGCTCAAAAGCATCCACTCTCTTAAATTTTGTTTTAATAAAAAAATTATTAAAAATAGGCTGTACTAATTAAATAACAGGAAGTGTTAGGAGAGACTTGTTTGTTCTCTTAGGAGTCAATATGCTTTTCCACAACCACAAATCAAAGGCATAGATTCTTCCTCTATTTATTATCCTTAGACATAGTCCCCACTCTGATGTATAGCAAGTCCAGGACTGTGTGTCCTGGACCAGGTGTACCTTAGTCTCTAGACTGACTTCTTAGTTTTTCAGTCCTCTGAAGCAATCCCTAATAGCAGATTTAGATTTTCTAATTGTAATTTTTATTTCCTTTCTGCTGATACCAAGAGTGTTTATTGTGGAGCTGAGTAAGCTGAAGTTATTAACAATCTCAATCTATTCTCCATCCATCTTGATGCTACCAATTGGCTCAGTGATGAGCATGTTTGTTTTCTTGATACTGAGCTTCAATCCATAATTGAAGACTGCAGTTCTTGACCTTCTGTAGCAAATGTTTGTGATCCTCTTGGTTCAGCAAGCAGGGTTGTGTCATCTGCATAATGCAGGTTGTTGATGATCCTTCCTCCAATCCTGATGCCACATTCCTCCTCATAAAGCCCAGCCTCACAGACAATCTGTTCTACATATAGATTGAAAAGGTATGTCCATAGGATGCTTCCCTGGCATACCCATTTCCTGATTTTAAATCCTATTTAAAATGTAGATTCATTTTTTTGGAAAATTGTGTTGTTTGAGCAGAGAACTTAATTTCTAGTCCTGATTTTCTCATTCTGAATTACAAAATGGTCTTTCTTCCTTCATAGTGATGCTTAGAGACCTTAACCAAGGAGTGTTCATTATGGAGCATGCCATGTTGTAGGTACTCGTAAAAACAGTAACTGTTGCCACTAATTTCCATCCCTTCCTTAAGTTACCTCTATCTGCTTGTTTCAGATACCTTTCTAAAAGCACTCATAAAGCAGAGAGGTGTCTGAATTTACCATGAATTAATATCAATTAGTATATAAATTAATACAGCAGATAATTTTCTGTTCAGTGAGCAAAGAAGATTATATATCAGAAAAAAGTTGGCCAATTCTAAATAGGATAGAAACATCACAAAGGATGACTGGAGGAATAGAAATTGTTTACCAAAATGATATGATTTACAAGGATTGTCTCCCATGATGGTACATTTATGTGGAAAGAAAGTAGTGAGAGAGATAAAAGAAAAATATGCCTGGGCTTTGTAATTAACTTTGCCTACAGAATGTTTTCTTTTCCTTAGTTCATAGGAGATCAACTCTCAAACTTTGTAATTTCCCAGGAATTGAAATAATTATCCTGGGAGTCGCAAAAATAACTGGATTTGTGCTAATGAGTCATGTCTTTGTTGTGGACAAAAAGACAACTCATGGTATCTGCTAACATTAGAGGAGGTGGGGTGTGTGGTCCAATCTACCGTCCCTACATAATGAAAACCAAATAGAGACAGAGCTCCATGGAATTCTTAGTTATTGATATAAAAAAGAGACTGCAAAATGTTAGTTCCTGGAACCTGGGATTCCATGTTTGAAAACCTTCCAAAGTTCACCTTGTGTATCATTTAATTTGTATCCTCTTTGCTATTAAAAACCCCAAAACACATCAAACTTCTTTTTCTGAGTTAGGTAAGTTATGCCAATGCTTTTTTAAATCCTTTAAGTCCTAAGTCCTATTTTCATGAATTATCAAATCCAAGAGAATGAGGAAACCCAATATTTCAGAAGTTCGGGAGGTCCAGGGGACCTTAAGTTTAAACTGACATCCTAAAAGGACGTGGAAAAATCCCCAACTTGTTGTCAGCATGTCAGAAATGAGGATATCATGGGGACTCCAAAACTTGCCAGAAATGAGGATATCATGGGGACTCCAAAACTTGCAGCTAACATGTGAGGTGGTTTTGGTCACATATGACAGTTTGGAAGACTAATACCTTTTAAATTGAGAAATTTGATTTACCTCCTGATGGTTAGCACTGAGGAAAAACATTACATGCTGCTTGTTCAGAACAGAAATAGAAGAGAGGGGAACTAAATTGAATCAATTTGAAATGGGATTTGGTTTTCTAAGTATATGACATATGGCGGCTGACTCAGCAGTGTGTGAATACCTTAATATTTGCATATCAATTTTTTGAGCATGCGGCACTCTGTTAGGGAACTCTGATAATGTATTTATTAGGGAGTTGCCCTTCTATCCCAAATGTGACAACTCTCTGGCTGTAAGAATCCACATACCACCTGTGGAGAAAAGAAGGACAGTTTTCTGTCTTGCATCTTAAAACTCAAGAAAACTTACTAGAGGGTGAACTATGAGTCAGCTTTGACTCAGTGTCAATGATTGAGTACATTTTGCTTTTTACTTTCATTATCTCAATTACTTTTACAATCCCTCAGGGATGATTTTAAAAGTATACAGATAGTGCATGATAAATACAAACTTAATTCTAGGTCTGCTTATACCAAACAAGTTTATTTTATGGTTTGGTGTTGCTTTTGTTGTAATTTGGTGAACACTGAGTCAACTAAGATTCATAATTACCCAAGGTCAATGGATTGAAACACTGCCCTAACTTGTGCCATCCTCATCATCTCTGATATATTTGAGCCCTTTGTTTCATTCAGTGAGTTATTCCTTCTTGTTGAATGTCTTCCTCTCTTTTGCTGACCCTCCACCTTTCCAATCATGATGTCTTCTTCCAAGGATTGGCCTCTTCTGATTGTTGTTGTTAGGTGCCACAGAGACTAGTCCAACTCATAGTGACCCTATGAACAACAGATATGAACCTTGTCGTATCTTGTACCATCTTCACACTTCCTGACACTTCCTGACACACTAGGGCTCATTGAGGCAGTCTCTGTGTCTTTCCACCTAGTGTAGGATCTTGCTCTCCTTCATTGGCCCTCCACCTTTCCAAGCATCATGTCCCTCTCCAAGGGACAACACTTGCTGGTCAGTTTGCTGTACTGAGATAACTTGGAGTTGATGTGATACTAAAAGTTATGCCACTGATCTATCAAATGCCATAAGGGTTATCTATGGTGGACAGGTTTTAGTAGAGCTCCCAGATTAAGAGAGAATAGGAAGCAAGATTAGCCATCTACTTCTTAACAGACTTTTGAAAACCCCATGAACACTAGAGGAACTAGGATAATTATAGTCGTATAGTGATAATGTTCTAGCCATGAAATGCCCCTCAAAGGAAATCCAATTACACGCCTGAAAATTTCAAGAAATTTTATTAATTCCACATATGAAGACTTTCTCCCTCCTCAGGAAGGTGGTGAGGGGAAAAGTCCTGAGTGCCCCCCTCCCACTTGCTTTTAGAGCTCTTTTTTTAGTACCCCTGTTAGGGCAGAGAGATTGAGGTGATTGGTGGGTTGGTGGGTTGGGGAATCAGTCATTTGGGTCGACTTTTGATGGGTTGGCTACTTTGCCCGCCTTTACTCCTTTTGTGTCACGTTGTTGTTGTTGTTTAATGCCGTCGAGTAGTAGACGACTCATAGAGACCCTATGAACAAACAGCCTGAGCACTGTTCATACATAGAGTTTCTGGAGGCAAGCCATTTCGGAAGTGGATGCCGCTAGCCAGTAGTTAATTCCTTACTTTTCAATGACAGACAAGGCTTTACCAGGGGCACTCGTGTTTGCCTTAAGCTAAGAATGTTTATGGCCAGCTTCTGCCTCTAGCATTAATGGGGGTTTATAAAAAATGGGGTTTCTGCTGTCCCTTCAATAGTGCCTCTTCTGATAGCATGCCCAAAATATGCGAGACAAAGTTTCATCATCCTTGTCTATAACAAGTACCTGGCTGCATTTCTTTAAAAATACATTTCTTTTTTTTTTTTTTGTCAATCTGTTGGGTTTTCAGTACTCTTCTTCATGTCACAGCTCAAAGCCAACAACAATTCCTCTTCTATCATCCTTACTTATTGTCCAACTTTCAACTGCATAGCAATTAATTGAAATGCTCAGTTATCTGAGCCCTCTTTGTGCAGTCAAATCAGGGTCTTTGTGGTTCTGTGTTAATGAGAAACACAGGAATGGTGTAGTCACATGAGTTTGTACCTGTGTAAAGTATGTAAGAAGTTCTTTATAAGTGAGAGGTGCCTATTGCATCCAATTATTTTAAATGCTCACTAAGAAGATATTTTTCCAACACAGTGACACCACTTTGGTCCTCGGAAAAATCAGTCTGCATTCCTGTGGAGACAGAGTGACAATAGAGTACTGACCAGGACAGAGTAGTCAGATTAGCGGAATGGAATACAGACCTTTCTGTATGTATACAGATCTGAATTTTCATTATAAATTCCAGAGGCACATTGAACATTGCATTGGGATATCTTTTTCTTTATCCTGTAAGTGGACACTGGTGACCTTCAAAATATCATGGTGCTGTCAAGTCAACTACGACATCTGGAAAACCTGTGGACAACAGATGGAACCTTGCCCTATTCTACACTCTTGTTCTCTTGATCTTCACCATGCTTCATATTATTCTACTAGTCACTGTGTCAATCTTCAAGTCTTCCTCACTCTCTCTCTGCAAGTCAAGTTATGTCATCTGCATAACACAGTGTATCAGTTGTAATGTTCATCCTTCATCTGTGCCTTGCTGAAGTTAGAGGCCCTTTTACCCATGATAACTGTGCATTTGCTTGTTTTAATGGTGTGCTCTTAGGGGTACAACAACAATTAACTATCAGGTTATTGTATTGAGGGAGTGATTGGCATGTTGCTTATTTTATAACTTGGGTATGGATATACTTATTTATAATTTTTATTGTGAGTACAGCATTTATATTTTGCTATAATGGGGTGACTTTCAGTTTACTGTGATGCTGGAAGCTATATTACTGGTATTTCGATATAGCAGTAGTCATTTCATATGATGTGTGCAGACTTTTTGGTCTTGTAAAGCTGTGTGAGCTATGTGATATTATTTCTAAGTGAGAGGAAGAGGGGTTTGAAAAGTTTGGAATATATAAATGTTTCTAATAAAATAAATTACAAATACATGATGGACCCAGAATTCATATTTAGGTCTCTCGTCTCTCTCATGGTCCCAGCACTAAAAGACACGGATCATTTGTATTGGGTTTTTTTTTTTTTTGCAAGTAAACTCTACAGGCTTAATTAGCATAGACTTTTACTTTATAGCATTAGCTTCTCTTTACTACTTAAAAGCATCAGAGAAAACATTGGTCTTCACCATCCCTGACAGTTGGAGAACAAGCAAGTTAGGATGGGTACCTTGAGAGCCTGCATTAATAAAGGTACAATTATGCTAAGAATGCTGAAGAGACATGCAGAGCAGCTTTCTGTATTTAAATGAATAGTTTTGTGATGCAAATTAGTATACTCTGCACTAATGAAGTGAATTCTTTAACTGCTTCAGTCATTTCTGGTTATCATTAAACCATAGAAACTTCATAAAAAGAATTTACAACTGAAGATGGTGAATAAAACAAAGTGATGAATAAAACAAATCCATTATAAGTTTACTAAACTGATGAATTCAGCTATTGAAAAGTAAACTTGTTGTTGGTTTTTAAAGATCCTTATTGTAAAATGGAAATAAAGAAAATGTCTTTGGATTATGGCAGAACATCTAACAACTAATGCTCTGAATTGTACTGAAGCCAATTAATAGGAAAAAAAAACCTTTATAATATTTATCCTCACTCACTCAACAATAATTTGTTGAGAATTTTATATTATGTACTAGGGCATGGACTTCTAGATAATGTATAACTGAGGGAGACCCAGGAATTTTAAAATCAAATGGGGACATAAATAGATTTGAAAGCCAATAATTATATTTCTTGCCAAGATCTTCCATTAAGGTGGAGGGCTTTTGGGAAACCGTGGGTCCATGGGAGAAAATACGTCTGATTTCACTGGGATGAAGGTTTTTTATTGTAGCTCTTTCATTATGAGAGAGTGGCTCTTAGTCTCATTTCTGAAGCAGAATGAAAATTACGTGAGGGTTCAACATTCCCGGATCAAAGCACCGTACTATGTTAGATTATGCCAAGGTCCAGGTGAGGCTCAACCAGTCAGAAAATACAGGATAAATCAGGATATATGAAATAAGAGTGAGACAAACAAGGTTATAGTAATCATGGATATCATATTATGAGAGTGTATACTTATGAGAGCTGGACAATAACTAACGATGATAAAAGGATCTATGGCTTTGAGTTTTGTTGCTAGAGAAGAATGTTGGACCTACCCTGGACTGCCAGGAAAACAAACAGATCAGTCCTGGAGAGAGTGAAACCAGGCTGCTCCCTGGAGGCAAGGATTTTGGGGCTCCATTTCACATACTTTGGAGAAGGACATTATTCTTGGAAAGGTGGAGGGACGGATCAGGAGAGGAAGACCCAGGATGAGATGAATTGACTCAGCGATTAGAGATATGGGATTAGGTTTGTCAGTGACAATGAGATTGTCACAAGATAGGGTAGGTTTCAGAGCTAATGTACATAGGGCTGCTATGAGTCGAAGGTAACTCACTGGCACATAACAACAAAAAGAACAACAACACACTTTTTCAAGATGATAAATCAGTTTGGTTTATTAAGATTGATTACATTTATCTTTTTAAAAATTATTTTTGCATATGTATTTCAAGATGGTGTTGTTGTTGTTTAATGCCGTCGAGTCGTAGACGACTCATAGCGACCCTATGAATGAACAGCCTGAGCACTGTTCGTACATAGAGTTTCCGGAGGCAAGCCATTTTGGAAGTGGATGCCACTCCTCCTTCCAGACTTGATTTAGTCGGGAAGCTCCAGCCAACACTGTCCACCATGGGTGCCCATTACCACGATTGGCACAACACTGTCACAGGCTTCAGCATCACAGCAACCACGAGTTATTCGTATTTCAAGATAGTTTAGTAAAAATATGTGGAGTGACCGAGCCTTAAACCACATATTGAAAATATTGAGAAAAAAAAATAAAAAGCAGTAACTTCCCTGAAGATCTTTCTTTTTATTGCCACATAAATTCACCAATATCACAGGAGGAGAAAAAACAATTTGAGATTGGAGGATTGAAGATATTGGAAAAACCACACTGATTTAAACAAAATCTGGTCATCTGGCAGTTATTTAGAACTAAAGAAAAAGAAAACAAAGAAACCATATATTGCTGTGGATATGACACAATCAATAGATCATTGAATCTTTCCATAAAAAACTATTGCAGAAACTAGAAAAGTGTTTCTTCTCTCTAAGCAACAAACAAACAAAAAAAACCTTGTTTCAGAGTTTGTGGTGCATACACATAGAAGGATAATGAGAAATAAAGAGTAAGGATTGAAATTCTGCAAAACACAATGACAAAACAAACAAAAATCCCCACTCATCATTCTGGAAAAGGTAGTCAATAAAAGAGAGAATGATCCTCAACAAACTGGATTGTCGGATACTGTGATTACAACAGTCGGCTTGACCATGGTGGAGATCTTTGATAAGTCAAAGTGTTAGTCTGCTCTTCATAGAGTTGCTATGAGTTATAGTTGACTCAAAAACACTTAACAATCTAACATGAAAGTTCTACAGCACTAGCAACAATTTTAGGAATAGCCTTTACATAGAAAAATAATATATATTTCATTCTAAAATAATGAGAGATTAAGTGAAGCATATAAAAGGTTTAGTTCTTTTAGAAGTTACATGGTTATTTTAATTGTTGCCATTGGGTTAATTCCGACTCTTGGTGACTTCATGTTCAACAGGAGGAAGTTCTTCCCTGTTCTGCCCCATTGTCACAATCTTTGCTGTCCATTGCGATCACTGTGTCAATCCATTTCATTGACTTCTCTTTCTCTGAGCATCTACTTTCTTCTTCAGACTGACTCTTCCTGATAATACACCAAAGTTTGTCAAATAAAATCTTGACATTTTATCACACAGTAAAATTGTTCCTTCTTCTGGCAAGATAAATTCAATAATATTCTTCATCAACTCCATAACTCAAATGCATTGATTCTCCTTTGGGCTTCCTTATTCATTGTCCAGTCTTCACACAGAGATGATGTGATTGAAAGTACTGTTGTTTGGGCAGGTGAACTTTCGCGATGCCTTCTAACACTTTAAAGAGATCTTTGTAGCAGATTCATCCAATCCACTAGATTTCTCATTTGTTGACTGCTAATTATATGGACATTGATTGTGGATCTAAGTAAAATGAAATCTTTGATAACTTCATTATTTTCTCTTTGTGTCATGTTTTCTGTTTACTTGAAGATTTTTGTTTCCTTTATGATGAAGAGTAATTGATACTACAGATTGTATTTGACTATTATCAATAAGTGATTTAAGTCTGCCTCCCTTTCAGCAAGCACGGTTATTTGCATTTTATAGTTTGTTAAATAAATATTTCTATAATTCTGTTTCTGAATTCTTCTTCAGACAGTACAGTCTGGCAGATAATTTCCTTAGCATACGTATTAAGCAAACATAGGGAAAAGACACAACCCTGATGCACACTTTAAGTGATTTTAAGTCATTCAATATCTTCTTTTTATGTACAGGTTTCTTATGAGCAAAATTAAATGTTCTGGAATTCCAATTCCTTATGATATTACTTATAATTATGATTCGCCAAGTCAGATGCCTCTGCACAGTCAATAAAACCTAGCAAACATCTTCCTGGTTTTCTGAGCTTTCAGTCAATATCCATCTGTTGTCAACAATGATATCCCTCATCCATATCCCCTTCTGAATCTGACTTGAATGTCTGACAGTTGAATTTGAATAATAAGTTTTTTTCTCATGAATCAGTTATTTTTAATTGATGTTAGAGAGTGATGATAACTGTCATTTTGACTACTCTTCAAACTTTCTTAAAATGATAGTACCTGAACAATACAAAAGTATCTTTTGTTCCCCTTCTTCCTGTCTCATCATAAAGATACGAATTGTTCCTGAATTTGAGAAGCTCATTTTCTCAGGTTTAAATAATAAATTGGCAATGAGAAGAGAGAGTTTGTGCCATGATGAAAAGCTTAAAACCGAGTTATCTCGCTCCATGTTTTCTAATGGTATAGCTCTCTCACACCTGTGCACCATTGTTCACGCAGAAGACATATCCATTTTATCCTAATTTGATTAGAACCTGAAAACTCCCAAGTAGCTAAATGATTTCTTCCTATTATAAGAACTAATTTGACATTTATCCTTGTAAGAGTCAAGTAAAACCTCATGATGTTCTTTAGGAAAAGAAATATGAAACTCTGACATGTTTGAAAATGTGTTCTTATAAGTGAAATGAAATTGTTCTCAGAGAATTACAGAATTTTAGTGCAGGAAGAAAAATTTAGTTTAAGCTCCTGTTTTTGCAAAGAGAAAATGCAAGCTCAGAGGAGCTTAGCCAAGGTGGTGAAAGAGACTTTCAGTGACAAGATAATCACTGTCTTGGTAGTCTCAATAATGCTCTTCTCTTATTGGGTATCATTTCACCATGCTTCTAAGTCTGTGGCTCACTTGGAGGCTCTTGTGGAGTGGTTACAATCTGGAAGATGATTTCTCAGGTCTTGATGATTACCACATAAGGAAAGTTTTTGGTTGGCAGTTGG
>NW_006399775.1:22186673-22202052 GCF_000299155.1 Elephantulus edwardii | reverse complement strand
GAAACAGGAGTGACATTCACTTTCTAAACCACATACCTCTCTGGAAATTCTATGAACATAGAGAAATGATGTTAGTTATAGAACAGGGTTTAGGTCTTTTGTTCATAGGGTCATATTCAACTTGATGGCACTTAACCGTTGCTAAGTAAGACTAGTGTTGTTATATTTTGGAGGAACATTCATCTAAGTTGTACATCAATCTTCTGTCAAATTGCTGTACTGAAGTAATCTGGGTTTTCTGTGATGCTGAACCTTGTACCATTGGGGTGTCAAATGCCATAACGATTGCCCTAGGTAGACAAATGTGTGGTGGAGCTCTTAGTTTAAGATAGGTTTGAAAGCAGGAGTGGCATCCACTTCCTAAACCACATGGCTATGGAAACTCTATGAACTTGGAGAAATAATGATGGATTTAGAAAGGCACCAGGTCTTTCATTCATAGAGTCGCTATGAGTAATGCTCAACTTGACCGCAATCAACAACAAACCAAATCATATTTCGTGAAGTTGATTCTGATTCATAGCAACACCAGATGTACAAATAAACTGCTCCATGAAGTTTACAGTGGCTGGTTTTCAGAGTAAATTGTCAAGTGTTTCTTCTGAGGTAACTGTAACTAACTCAAATCATAAAATTTTGGGTGAGCAGCCTTGTACATTAACATTTGTACCACCCAGAGACACGGCTATCCTAACAGTACGTTGTTCAAATTATCTATGTTAACCTTACTGTGGCAGTATGGTTCAGTTTAGGAAACAGAAAATGTGCTAGGTATTTTAAGCAGAGAAAAATGTAATATAGGAAAAAACAAACAAAATAACTTCTTAGTATAACACTGGAAAAGTTGAGTAACGGAAGTCAGAAATAACCCTGGATCATTGAATTCAAGGTCATGTCATAGTTACTCTCATCCAGTTGTCAAGAAGTTGATACTCCTTCTGGAACTGTCACAGTAATGGCCCCTACACCTGCAAAAGAGTAACTCTAACTTTAAAAATTAGAGAATGCAAACCAAATGCCCATTAACAAATGAATAGATAGAAAAACTGTGGTAAAAATCACACTATGGAATATCACACAGCAGTAAGAAACAACTCATAAACATTGTATAACAGCGGTTACCCTGGAGGACATTATGCTGAGTGAAATATCTCAGTCAAAAGAACAACTACCCCAAAATACTGTTGTTATTAAACAGGACTGACACGAAGGGGAGGGGGCGGGACTGGGTAGGAAAAGAGTGGATAAATAACGCTTCATTGAAACAAATGAAGGAAAGAACTGTTAAAAAGGAATATATGAGTATGCATTATAATTATGACAACAGTCTGAAATAAGAGGTGCATTGCAATGTGGACTGGGGGAGTGGAAAGGGAGGAAAATGTGTAACAATGAACGAATAAAATAAAATATACATTGGAGAACGGCTGCTACCACATGAATAGTCAAATACCCACATCTCATGATCTTACTTTCCTATAACAATAGCTACAAGGGTTTCTACTTTTTAACTTTCATACAAGTGCAACTAAGTGATATAAAATTTAATTTGTATTTAGAATCCTTTCTGCAAGGTTGTCCAAGGATACAACATTTCATTTTAAAGATATCCTACTCAAAGATAACTGGACAGTACCTATTGTACTCATTCAATTCTAAACACAATAGCATGTTTTTGTTGATTAGTGTGGTGGATCAACTACAACTGATAGTAACCCTGTGAACAACAGATCTGGACATCGAACTATCCTGTACTTCATAATCTCTGTCATCTTTAAGGTCAGTGAGTAGTCAGTGTGTCAATGCATCTTGTTGAGGGTCTTCCTCTGGTTTTCTACAATAGCATAGAAAAGCTTTTCTTTATCTGTAACTACAGTAATATCTAGTATTATTTCTCAGATACTCAGTCCTCAATTCACAGCCTATGAATTAAATTGATCTATTGTCCTGCACTTCCTCTTGTCATTCTCAATTAGTAACCACATTACGATGAGTCTTCATAGAAACACCATATATACTTATTTTCTCTCAAATCTCATCAATTTTTCCATAGTATGCATTCTCATTTCATCTATTTAGCTGTTCTTTCTTCTTCTATTCCCAGAATTATTCATTAAATTTTCTAATATATTTATCATTCTACAGTGTGCAGATATACATGAAATTGACATATTTCAGCTAACAGATGCTGCCCTGGACGTGCTCACCAAGTTGTGCCAAGAAACCTGGAGAACAATCACTTGGCCAACTGACTGGAAGAGATCTATATTTGTTTCCATCCCAAAGAAGGGTGACCCAACATAGTGTGGAAACTATAAAACAGTATTATTTTCACATTCTACTGAAGATTATCCAAAAAACCCTGGAACAACCCATCAGCAGAGAACTGCCAGAAGTCCAGGCTGGGTTTAGACGGGGTCATGGTACTAGGGATATTAAGGTTAATGTTAGATGGATGGATCTTGGCTGAAAGTAGGGAATACCAGAAGAATGTCTATATGTGTTTCATTGATTATGCAAAGGCGTTTGACTGTGTGGATCATAACAAACTATGGCTGACTCTGAGAAGAATGGGAATCCCAGAACACTTGATCGTGCTAATGAGAAACCTATACTTGGACCAAGAGGCAGTCGTCAGAACAGAGCAAGGAAGCACTGCATGGTTCAAAATTGGGAAGGGCATATGCCAGCGATGTGTCCTGTCTCCATACCTTTTCAACTTGTATGCAGAACAGATTATCTGAGAGGTTGGGCTCTATGAGGAGAAGTGTGGTGTCAGGATCGGTGGAAGATCTATCAACAATCTGTGTTATGCAGATGACACAACCCTGCTTGCTGAAACTGAGGAGGACCTGAAACACTTGTGGCAGAGGGTCAAGGATTGCAGCCTTCAATAAGGATTGAGGCTCAATGTCAAGAAGACAAAGATTCTCACCACTGGGCCAATTGACAGCATCAGGATGGATGGTGAAGAGATTGAGATTGTTCACAGTTTAGTTTGCTTGGCTCCACAGTCAACACTCTTGGCAATAGCAGCCAGGATGTTAAAAGATGTATTGCCGTGGGAAAGTCTGCTGTTAGGTATCTCTCCAAAGATACCTGAGCAATGGGGTCTTTCTGGGGACTAAGGTGCATCTAATACAAGCCATGGTCTTTGCAATCACTTGTTATGCATCAGAGAGTTTGACAATGACCAAGGAGGATGGAAGGAGAATTGATGCCTTTGAGCTTTGGTGCTGGAGAAGAGTATTGAGGGTACCATGGACTGAAGGAAAACAAATAGATTCATCCTAGACAGGGTCAAACCAGGTGGCTCCTTGGAGGCAAGGATTCTGAGGCTTGGTCTAAGATACTTTGGACATGTTGTAAGGAGAGACTGGTCCTTGGAGAAGGACATCATGTTTGGGAGGGTGGAGGGACAGCACAGAAGGGGAAGGCCCTCTATGAGGTGGATTGATTAAGTGGCTGGGGTAATATGGATGGGTGTATTGGAGACGGTGTGATTGACCGTTCAGAGTTTAGGGCTGTTGTACATAGGGTTGCTATGAGTTGCAAGAGACTAGATGGCACATAAAAATGGCAACAACAACAACAACAACAACTGTTTTGTAACTTCTTTTTGTCTCAAATTGCCTTCAAACATGTGATTACCATTTCATAGCAAGCAAAATCAAAACAAAGTTGATGGCATTTAAGTTTGTTGCTGTTGAGTTTTTGTAATTTCCAATCTTTAAAAAAAATCTTAACTAGTCATGCTAATTTGAGGTCCAAGGTACATCTGATTTAGGCCATAGTCTTTCTGATTACTAGCTATGTATCCGAAACCTGGACAATGAATAAGGATGATAGAAAAAGAGGTGACGCCTTTGAGTTTGGTGTTGGAGAAGAGCACTTAGTATCCCATGTACAGCTAAGAGAACAAATAGATATGCCTTGAAGAGGGTGCAGTCAGAGTGCTCTTTGGAGGCAAGAATGATGAAGCTTTGCCTCACATACTTTGTACATATTCCTAGGAGGTGCTTTTCCTTAGAGAGGGACATGATGTTGGGAAGGAGGGAGGGTTGGCAAAGAAGAGGAAGACCCTCAGCCAGGTGGATTGACTCAGTAACTGCTGCAATGGGCTCTTGTGTGTCAGTAAGTGTAAGGATGGTGCAGGATAGGAGTAGATTCAGATCTTTTGTTCATAGGGTCGCTGTGAATTTTACTTGACTTGAAGGCACCAACAACAACAATTACCTATTAATAGTCTACTTTTGGTTCTTTTCCCACTTACACAGTGACTTTGTGTTAGCTTCACCACTAATATATAGCATAGATATTACTATCCCTATTCTAGTATATACCTATATGTTGTTGTTATGTGCTGTCGAGTTGCTTGTGACTCATAGCGACACTTTGTACAACAGCCTTAAACCCTGCTCTATCCTGTGCCAATCGCACCACCCATCCTGATTACCCCAGTTACTGAATCAATCCACCTCGTAGAGGGTCTTCCCCTCTTGCACCGTCTCAGGGTACTGAAGAGCAATGGTGCCACTCTGGAGAATAAGGTGCATCTGATACAGGCTATGATCTTTGTAATCACTTGTTATGCATCAGAGTTGGACAATGACTAGGGAGGAGAGAAGGAGAATTGATGCCTTTAAGCTGTGGTGCTTGAGAAGAGTATTGAATGTACCATGGACTGCCAGGAAAACAAACAGATTCATCCTGGAGAGGGTAAACTAGGCGATACTTTGAACATATACCTATATACCTAAGTTAAATATGAATCATCTTTTCCTCGAGACTCAAGAATCTGCAAGAATCTTTTAGAAGCTTTACTTTACCAATTTTTTTTTTCTCTCTAACAAATCTTCAAACTGTGGCCATTTAAAATGTGGAGATTATATCACTTATATTTTGAAGTGCTCTACCATGTCCCACTTCTACTCTTTCTCTCTTTAGTATATCTACACTGACCACAAAAGTGTCTGAAAAGGTAAAATTGGAGACTTTCATTTCATGTATTTAAAACAAGTATGTTGGGTTTTATCTTAGATACAGAATTTATTCAAAGTGTCAAATAGTCAAGATACTTTAATAAGGCATTTATTTTTTTGCAGTGAAGTAGATCCAATTAACAGAAAATTAATTAATCATATCTCATGTACTTAGCTCAAATTTCTAGAATTAATTGAGGAAAATTAACAAGGAAACAGTTAAGTGATACAACTCTACAGTTATTTAGTAACTTTCACAAGCTTTTAAAATTATTGAATGTGTTAACTTATAAAATATATATTAGCTTATTAATAAAACTGAAAGTTAAAGAATTATTACAGCAAAGAAAAAGAGAAAAGAAAAAGCAATTAAAATGAACTTTAAAATAAACAATAAACAAAGGATAAGATACTAGAGCAAAGTGAGGATAAGATTTAACTACATATGAATTTTCAGTTTATTTTTAAATTCCCAGGCAAATCCCTAACTGCCGTTTTAATGGTGTTACATGCCACTTATTCCCTGTCTATTATTGTCCTCTTCCTATCCTTTTCTTCGGTTTCTCCAAATTCCTAAATGGTTAAGAGAATATGTAAGGTGTGAAAATGTTCTTGGAATCCTATTGAATGAGGTACTCAATTTCTTTATTTAAGTTTCTTCATCCATGAAATTATAGTTCTTGTTCCCTAAGATTTGTTTTGAGGATTAATGAGTTCATAGTGTCAACTACAAAGTAATTGTTCATTACATGTTAGCTGTACTTTCTACTATTAATTTTACTGTTATTTTTATCATGATTATACTTGGCTTAAATCCTTTCCCATTATCTGTTAGACTTGCCTCACAGTGCACAATCCCATATCTGTAATTTGTGCTTCATGTTACTTAATTCTGCCTTCAATATCACTATCAAATAATCTGTAAATTTCTGCAAAAGACCGAAGGTTCTGTAATATCACCACATTTAATTTTGATCACAGAACTTATTATTACCAGATAGGCTCTTATTTATTTACTTATTTCATTATCATAAATGTCTAGAAAAACACTTAGGCATGTAAATGATGTATGATAATGTTTAACCAATGTTTGTGGTATAAAGGAGTCAATACAACTTTATGTCAACAGAGCAATTGTTTCCCCCTACCCCCCCAAAAAAAACAAAAAAAAAATTGAAACTGACAATAATCAGTATGCAAATAATTGTCCTACTGATGAGAACAAACATTTATTGACCATTCCCCAAGCACTAGGCATAGTACTTTATATATACATAACAAAATGTAATATTCACAACACCTCAAGAAAATTTTATATATATATATATATATATAATTTCATTATTATAGATGTTGAGTAGGAGTGAAGGAAGCTCTACTGGTATGCGACGCAGGGATTTGTCCTACTTGGTGATAATTTGAGTCTGCTTAAAGACCTGGGATAAAGCCCAAAACCGTAAAGGTCATAAGAGACAAGATAAGACCAAACTTAGAAGGCCTAGTCTTTGGTAAAAAGAGACTGGCAAGTACAGACAGAAATACACAACAGGGAGAGGATAACATCTATTAAGGTGACCGCCTAAATATTAAAATCCTGTGTGTATTAAAACACGCTTTCCAATAGGGTGAAAAGAAAACTTGCTGACTTGGGAAAAAAAACATTTGGCAATGCCATTTCAGACAAGGGTCTCAAAACAAAGGTTAACAGAATCCTCCTGCGCCTCCACAAGAAAAAGACAGATATGCCACTACAAATAGGCAAAAGACATTGAAAGACATTTCTCAAAAGATGATATTCAGATGCCCAATGGACGCATGAAGAAATGCTCAAACATCACTGGCAATAAGAGAGATGCAAATCAAGACCACAATGTGATACCATCTCACTCCAGTAGCAGTGACAACATTTCATAATGACAGCAAGGAATAAATTTTGGAAAGGATGTGGAGATATTGGAATTCTCATACATTGGTTGGTGGGATTATAAAATGGTACAACCATTCTAGAAGGAAGTTTGGAATTTACTAAAAAAACAAACAAACAAACAAAAAAACCCAAAAAATAACAACCAAAAAGAAAAACCCTGAACATAGAAAATCCATATGACCTAGCTATTCCACAGCTAGGAATAGAACCCAAGGAAAACAGAACTGACATACAAAGAGAGATTTGTACACCAACACTCTTAACAATGTTATTCACAAGAGCAAGAGAATAGAGCAAGCCAAAATGTTTGTCAACAAATGAATGGATTGAGAAATTGTGGTACATTCAGTCAATGGAAAACTACGGGGGGAAACAAACAAACAATGTAACACTCAGGAGCAATGATTTTGAAAAATACTATATAACATGGGAGAGTTTGGAGAGCATTATGCTATGTGAACTACCTCAGTCTAATAGGGACAAATACTGCATAAAAGAATTATTGTAAAATTAGAAGGATTACTAGTAAGATACATACAAAGCCCAAATGGAGAAAGGAGGGAGGAGGGGGACTAAGAAGGAGGAGGTATCTTGAGGATGCAGAGTTATTAGGGCATAGGTTTATGTGAGCAGAGTGAGGGGTTGAAGAAATAAGGAAATATCTGGTATGGACCTGAAAAGTTGGGATAGTGTTGGACATAGATCAATCAAGATTAATTTTATAAAACACAATGTATGGGGATGATACTATGAAACACCATGTAAATAGAGGAATGCATGAAACACAACTTATATTAATAAAACACAACATGTATGAATTTTTTATGCAAGCCAATATAAAATAAAAATAATTTTAAAACAACTATTATGCACATAGCCTAATATAACCAATAGACCATATTTGTAAAAAACATTATCATTATCTAAATTGATTAATTAACAGATTTTTTGCTAGATGAAGAAAAAAGTATGTCAAAGCTTATATGAATATATAGAATCTGTTTGAATGAATAAAACAAATTAGCTACATGTTTCTTTTCAAGCTTAATTTTCTTATGCTGAAATGATCATATTTTGTCATGGAATATATCTCCAGTTCTTCCTTCTTGTTGCCAATATTTGTGAAAAGCACAGTTATACATTACTTACATTACTGCAATCTCCTGAAGAAAGCTTCCTCTTAGATTTTAGTGTGATGCTTTATCTACCCTATTGTTACAAGCAAGAGTTTTTCTGAGCTATATTTTCTGTCTTCTTAAAATATTTCCTAAGGAAGTATTTATTGTTGGACAAATGCTCCACATTTTTAAGGATATCTTTTTCCACACAACAATTGTTATTGTTGTTAAGTGATGTAGAGTCATGGGTGACCTGTAGCAACTCTATGAATGAAAGTCTTGAATGCAAAACTTTCATCTTTTCTCTAAGCTCATAGTGTTTCTGGAGGCAAGTTTTTGTTTTTTTTGCAGAATTTTGGAAGTAGATGCCAAAGCTTGTTTTATTTGGGAGATCTACAAAAACCAAAAGCCTTTTTAAATACAAGGCCAAATCTAATCAACTCACATCACGTTGCTTGCAGCAGTCACACGCTAGTCTCAACCCCAAAACAGAAAACACACCTTAGCAGAATCCATCCAGCCTTTCCACTCATCTTCCCATCCTGAAAATAGCACCATACTGATGGCCAAAATCCTTTTTAATCTGTACAAGAACATGTTGTTGTGTTGTTGTTATGTGCTGTCGAGTCGTTTGCGACTCATAGCGACCCTATGCATAACAGCCCTAAACCCTGCTCTATCCTGTGCCAATCGCACTGCCTCCGACACACCCATCCCGATTACCCCAGTCACCAAATCAGTCCATCTCATAGAGGGTCTTTCCCTCCTGCGCCGTCCCTCCACCCTCCCAGGC
This sequence comes from Elephantulus edwardii, assembly GCF_000299155.1. NCBI lineage: Eukaryota > Metazoa > Chordata > Mammalia > Macroscelidea > Macroscelididae > Elephantulus > Elephantulus edwardii. The sequence goes on along the minus strand of NW_006399775.1, from coordinate 22,193,232 downwards.
ATGTCGTCCCCTCTCCAAGGACCCATCCCTCCTGGCAACATGCCCAAAGTATGTCAGATGAAGGCCCAGAATCCTTGCCTCCAAGGAGTTGCTTGGTTTAATCCTCTCCAGGATGAATCTGTTTGTTTTCTTGGCAGTTCATGGTACATTCGATACTCTTCTCCAGCACCACAGCTCAAAGGCATCAATTTTCCTTCTGTCCTCCCTAGTCATTGTTCAACTCTCTGATGCATAACAAGTGATTGCAAAGACCATGGCACATCTTAGTCTCCAGAGAGACATCATTGCTCTTGAGTACTTTAGAGAGGTCCCTAACAGCAGACTTTCCCATCGCGGTATGCTTTTTGATTTCCTGACTGCTGGATAGAGCCCAGCCTCTCGGATAATCTGCTCTGCATACATGTTGAAAATGTATGGAGACAGGACACATCCCTGGCGTACACCCTTCCCAATTTTGAACAATGCAGTGTTCCCCTGCTCTGTTCTGACTACTGCTTCCTGGTCCAAGTATAGGTTTTGCATTAACACAATCAAATGTTTTGGGATTCCCGTTCTTCTCAGAACATATTCATACAAAAATTCAAACTCAGCCACTGCTTTAATTTTGATTCATAGTGACCCTCCATTGGATTTCTGAGACTGTGCATCTTTATGTGGAGAGAATGTTCACCTGTTTCCTTTGGAATGATAGGTGGGTTTGAAGTACTAAACTTTTAGTTAGCAGCCTGATATGTTGACATCTTATGTCAATAGTGCTCCAAGCTACATTAAGGGTCTAATTTAATAATCTGATGTATCACCATTTGTAATGATTTTAAAATCTTAAAATAGATGTGAATATTATAGGAACTAGATATGGAATTTATGTCCCTTCTCAGATATTATTATTATTGCATATACACCTCAGAACTAGAATAGTAAAAACACTATCGGTTTTACCTCATTGGATATTTTTATTTAATAGCTTTATGTGAACATACTGAGGCAGTATTATGCTGTGGAATGAACACTAAACTAAGGCTAAATGGGATTTGATTATGCCACTGAGAATGTTAGTGGCCTGACTTCCATAAGCACTAAACGAAGACAATGCTATACTTATCTATCACTGTGATGTCAATTTAAGGGCCCCAACATGGGACCTCTTCTTGAATTTGCAGACTAATTCTCACTCTCAACTTTTGTGTGACCTCAGACAGGAAGTACTTGTTTCTTCTCCCACAGAGAGCAGCAGATAAGAACTCCTTAATGGCTGAGTGTTTTTGGTGGAGTAGGGAATGAGGGGACATGAGACAGAAGGCATATATTAAATTTTCCTAGGAAACGTGAGGAATAAATCTTAGGTGGTTTGGTGAACGATCTTCAAAATGTTACTTTATAGCAGAGTCATTTCTCTCTTATAGGTTTCAATTAAATTTTCCCTTTGGATTTCAAACTGATAAGACAAAATATTATAGGAAATACTGTATTCATTCCTTAGGACTCTTGTAAAAAAAAAAAAAAAATCCGGATGACCTAGAACCACAGAATTTTTTTTTTTTAAGCTGTTGCAAAACGCTTTATTGTTTCATTTGGTCCAAGGCTTGGGCAAAGGGCTTCTAGGTGGATAAGATTCTTCATGAGAGTGGAATAGCGAAGCTTGCTGCTGTTGGCAGGGGGACACAGAGGTTCACCTCTCCAAGTCCCCACAGACCCCTAGTCGTGCTTGAGGGTGAGACGCTCTAAGAGAAACACGCCCAGCCCAGCCTGGGGGCCGCCCAGTCTTCTAATGTTGGTCAGATGGTCACAGCAGTTTCACTTCCTCATTCAGGAAGTGGTTCTCCAGAAAGTCACAGAGATTGGGGTCAGTGTGGGCGGAACCCACGGCGTACAGATCCAGAAGGGCCTGGTTTAGGTTCTTGTCCAAGGCCAGCGCTGCTTGCACGGCATCCAGGGTTTTACCCCACTCATCCTGGGATGGCTCCTGGATATCTTGGAAGAGGACTCGGCCACCATGCTTGTTTTGCAGCTTCAAGAGCCACTCAGCACCCTCGCGCTTCTCACTAGCCAATTCGCGGAAGAAGTGTCCCACGCCTTCCAAGGCCACATCATCACGGTCAAAATAAAAACCCAGAGAGCGGTAGGTGTAAGAGGCCCGCAGGTGCAGGTTGACTAGACGTTTGACACCAGCTTCTGCTTCGGCAGAATAATTTTGACGGATCTGAGAGCTCATAGTTGGTCGAGGTTTTGGGGCTAACCAAAAAAGGTGTTAGCTGGTCCCGAAAATAGGAGATGGTTGAGATGGTCCCGAGGTTATGTCTGGAGGTGAAGTTGTAGGGTAGTTGGAGGATGGAAGGGGGGGTCTGTTCCTTCCAAACACTGTTGAAGCAAAGGACAGTTTCCACGGGACCGCTGGGGAACTGAACAACAGAAATTCTTATTCTCACTTGAAGTGGGAAGACTGAAATCCAGGTGGTTCCTTCTGGTGTATGTAAAGGAAAATATGTTCCAGGCCCTTTTCTCCTAGCTTCTGGCTAGACCTCATTGGTGTTCCTTAATTTGTAGGTGTATCATTCTAGTCTCTGTTTCCACTGTTGCATGGTAATTGGATGTCCAAACCCCCCATTCTAATAAGGACATTTGTCTGTGGATTAGACTCCATCCTAGATTAGTATGACTTCAACTTGAATTGATCTTAACTGTGAAGTCTCTATTTCAAATAAAATTATGTATGAGGGGTTAGGACTTGAACATATCTTCATGTTGTTGTTGTTGTTAAGTGCTGTTGAGTCACCTAAAACTCCTAACAACTCTGTGTACAACAGCTCTGAACTCTGCTCTATACTGAGCCAACCTTATGGTCTCTCAAATGCCTATCCCCATTACCCCAGTTACTAAATCAATCCATCTCACTGAGGGTCTTCCTCTCCTATGCTGTTCCTCCATCCTCCCAAGCTTAATGTCCCTCTCCAAGAACTGGTCCCTTCTAACAACATGCCTAAACTATGTCAGACGAAACTTCAGAATCCTTGCCTCAAAGGAACATCTTGTTTTCACCCTCTCTAGGATGAACCTGTTTGTTTTCTTATCTTTGTAGGTAACATAATTGAAGTTAGTTTAAGGATCAAATATCAGTTGGCATAAGATTAATGTTGATCCATAGTAACCCCATATGGACAGCATAAAACTGTTCCATTGAGTTTTCAAGGCATCAGGCTTATCTTACAAGGATTCTTTGAGTGAGTATGAGCCATCAGTATTCTGGCTAGTGTTAAATGCTTGACCATTTGTGCCATCCAGGGACTCCACAGAGAATAAGTAGAAATAGATTCTCATCTGAAGCTATTTATGCATGTGGGTACTGATAATTTTCTTTTTGTTCAGTGCTATTGAGCTGATTTTCAAATAATAATGACCTCATGTGAGAGAAACTGTTATGGAGGGGTTTTAAGCTGGATCCTTTATGGGGGAAAATGCTAGGTCTTTGTCCTATTGGATAGCCAGGTGGACTCAAATCAGTTAACAGAAAAGTGCTTTACAATTTTACCAGCAGAGCTCCTTCAAAGGAAATTGAACAAAACAAAAAAGCTCTTACAGAAAGAAAAGATAATGTCAGATCATCCATACTCTGTCTACTTCAGTAACTTTTCAAAGAATCTTGTCTGTTTATCTTATGCGTTATTAGTCTACTTTGAGATTTTTTGAATACCCCTTGTGGGATGGATGAATCAAAAGTGTAACTTTGATTATTTTTGCCTTTTTTGTTTTTAATTAAGCAAAATAATGTAAGATTCTGTTTCAAAGGCAAATGTTCAAGTGCTTCAGGGTATGCATCCTTTGTGTTTGTAAGAATAGACTTTCTAGAGCTTTCCTTTACTGAAAAGCTAAGTATGTGCAATGCATTCTGTGAGGAGGTGTGTGTACTACCATGAAATTATATGGTGTCTTTCAGGGATACACTAAAGAAACAATCACATTTGATTAGTGGCTTCTTTAGATTTCAGATCATCCTCTGATTCATGATTACTATTTTTTTTCCTTCTTTTTGTTAACAGTAGATGAAGTCAAATAAATGTTGTTAGGTGTCATGTGGTAGACTAGGACTCCTAGCAACCCTATAAACAATAGTTATGAACCTTGTCCTATCCTCCACCCTCCTCACCATTTCTGATATGCTCGAGCCTAGTGTTCAAATCACTGTACCAATGCATCTTGTTGATGGTCATCTTCTTTTCCCTTGACCCTTCACTCAGCCCAGCATAATGTCTTTTCCAAGGACTGGTCCCCTCCTGACAACATGTTCCAAAAATGTGAGACTGAATTTCATCATCCTTTACTCTACGGAACACTATGGTTGCACTTCCTCCAACTCAGACTTGTTTATCCTTTTGACAGATAGTTCATGAGATGTTCAGAACTCTTCTCCAACATCTCAATTCAAAGAAATCAATTCTTTTGCTATGATTAGTCATTAAGCTGACATCATTGTCCTTTAGGACTTTGGAGAAATCTTTGACAACAGACTTTATCAATGCAAAACATTTGTAATTTCTTGACTGCTGTTACCATAGGTTTGATTATGGATCCAATTATAATGAAATCATTGACAACTTCAGTCTTTTCTCCAATTATCATGTTTTTGCCTGCTAGTCTATTGGTGATGATTTTTGTTTACTTGATGTTTAGATGCAATCCATATGTAAGGCTACAGTCTTTGATCTTCTTCTGCAAGTGTTTCAAGTCCTCTTAACTTACTGCAAGCATGAGTGGGTCATCTACATAATGCCTGTTTGTGACAAGTCTTCCTCCAATCCTGATTATTACATTCTTCTTCATTTATTCCAGCTTCTTGCATGGTTTGTTCAGAAACAGATTGAATAGGCGTGAAGAAAGGATACAACTCTAACACACATAGCCCCTGATTTAAAACCATGCAGTGTTCACTTGTTTTATTTGGATAACAGTCTTTTGATCTATGGAGAGATTTCTCATGAACACAGTTAAGTGTTCTGAATTTCCCATTCCTCTCAATTTTATCTATAATTTATCATGTTCTACGTAGTGAAAAGTCTTCATATAGTCAACAAAATACAAATAAACTTCCTTTTGGTATGCTCTGCTTTAAGCCACGATCAATCTAACATCAGCAATGTCACACAACATACTCTGAATCTAGCTTAAATTTCTGGAAGCTCCCTGTAAATGCGTAATGCCCGGGTTTTTTTGTTTGTTTGTTTGTTTGTTTTGTTTTTTTTAAGGATTGTCAGTAAAATTTATTTGCATGTGGTATTTCTGGACAATTTGCACATTTTGTTAAATCATCTTCTTTGTTTGCAATGAGGATAGGTAGGAATCTCTTCCAGTCAGTTTCCAGGTGACTATCTTCCATATTTTTTTACTCACTTTAGTGAGCACATTCAAGGTTGCATCTTTTTATTGAGACATATCAACTGATATTCCATAAATTTCTGGGGCCTTATTTTTTGCTGATTACTTCAGTGCAGTTTGGACTTCTTCCTTCATTGCTGTTAGTTATTGATCACGGAGAAAGGACAGAAGCTGTCAATGATTTCCTCTTGCTTGGATCAACAACCAATACCCTTGATACCAGCAGTCAAGAAATTAAGAGACATACTGAAATAGTCAAGTCAGCTGCCAGGGACCTCTCCAAACTATAGAAGAGTAAAGACATAAGTTTGAAGACTAAGGCACATCTGATTTGGCCAGGGTCTTCTCAATCATCTGCTATATATCAGAGAGCTGGACAATGAATAAGGATGACAAAAGAAGCATTAATGTCTTTGAGGTGTGATGTTTGAAGAGTACTGAATGTCTCATGGATTGCCTAAAGAACAAATAGATATGTCTAGGGGGGGAAATGCTGTCAGATCCTCTGAGGGAAAAATAGTGAAGTTTCTTTATCTTTCGTACTTTGGACATGTAGCTAGGCAAGGTTATTCCTTGGAAAGGGACATGATATGAAAGATGGAGAATCAGCAAAGGAGAGGAAGGCCACCAGTGGAAGGGATTGATATGGAGACTTCAGCAATGGGCTCTAAAGTGTCAGAGATGATGAGGAAGGCATAGGAGAGAGCAGGGTTCAGGTCAACTGTTCATAGATTTATTATGAACAGTACTCATACTAACAACAACAACGTTTAGATTTATAATTATGTTCAAAGATCTAATGCTTTCTTCTTAGATGAATGATGAGATAAAGTAAACTACATATTCTGTGTTTAGAAAATATAAGTAATGCATTTGTTGTTGTTATGTGTCTTAAAAGTTGACTATGTCTTGTAACAAGCAATGAACAATAAGTAACTCTGAACCTTGCCCTGTCCTGAACCAATCTCACCTTCTCTGACATACCTGCCCCGATCATCACAGTCACTGTGTCAACCAATCTCATCTGGGGTCTTCCTTTCCTGTGCTGACCCTCTACTTTTTTTAAGTAATGACTGGAATGCAAAAGTTGGGAACAGTGAAGAAGAATCAGTAGTCGGAAAACATGGGCTTGGTGACAGGAATGAGGCTGGAGATAGAATGATTGAATTTTGTAAAATCAATGACTTAATCA
>NW_006399775.1:22181703-22184683 GCF_000299155.1 Elephantulus edwardii | reverse complement strand
TTAGGGCTGTTGTGCATAGGGTCGCTATGAGTCACAAACGACTCGATGGCATATAACAACAACATACTATTTTCAATGAATAAAAAAATTATATTAGTGTCATATCTGAACAAAGTCTACAAATAAAATAATCTAGCAATTTTTCATATTGATGAAATTAAGTCATAGTTTGTCTTCTTAAGAAATTACATAATAGTTAAATCTTGAGCTTGAATAGTCATATACATCCACCACAGTTGTATAATTCTTAAAACATTCTGAGCACTTCACACTGTTATTTTTCCAAAATAAGTATTTGTTAAGATAAATATTGTTTCTTACTTTTTAAATTAGAACATTGTGACTAAGAGGGATTAAAATAATTTCACTAGTCAAGCATGTATCCCTTATTTAAGCAACAATGTCCACAGTCTTCTAGCGTTCTGATTTTCCTAAGGTAGTTTAATTGCCACTGATTGATTTTATAATTAGAATGTACAAAAGAACATTTAATCCACTAGAAATCTTTATACCAAGTCACTGGATTCACATACTCTTCTTCCAACATGGATGTCATTGTCATTAGCACAAGTCATTTAAAGGCTGCCAATTTATAGTGGAATTATCTGTAATGAAATCTTCTTGTTTCTATTTTCTGTAGATAGAAGGTGATGATTCTAATGAGATAGGAATAAAGAGTTCAAGAAAAAGTTAAGCTCTGACCTTTGGAATTGAGATGTGACTTTGGAATCTTTTCTCCAAGTCCTTACTAAGTAAAAGGCTCTGGAGAAGTTATATAGCCTTCCCCTCCAGTCTAATATTTTTCATCTGTGTGGGATTAACTACCATTTCTGCTTTAAAGACTATGTTGTTGTTATTGCTATGTGCCATTAAATTGCCAAAGACTCATAGTGACCCTATGTTTATTAGTTTTGAATCCTGCCCTATCTTATGCCAATCTCACAGTCTTTAACAGACCTAGCTAATTCTATTGTTCCAGTCACTGAGTCTACCAATGTCATCCTTGGTCTTCCTCTCTTGCATTGTCCTCCATCATTCCAAGCATGATGTTCCTCTCCAAGGACTGGTTCCTCCTGGCCACGTGCCCAATATATGTGAAACAGAGCCTTTGCCTCCAGAGATTTGTTTTTTCTCCTGCAGTCCACGGTATGTTCAATGCTCTTCTCCAGCACCACAAATCAAAGGAATTGATCCTTCTTCTATCAGACTTAGTTATTGTCCAGCTCTCTTATGCATAGCAAATAATTGTAAAGATCATAGCCTGAATCAAGTACACCTTAGTCTTCAGACTGACATTGTGCTCTTTAGTACTCTCGAGAGATCCCCGATAGCAGACTTTCCCAATGCAATTCATCTTTTAATTTCTTGACTGTTGGTGCCAAGAGCTACAAAAGACAATACAAGTTTAGATGGCTCAGATTATGCAGAACAGCCAAACATATACAGTCTTACTATCCTTTTCTTTATGTTGTAGCCCTTGTGAGTTAAAAAAAAGGTCTCACAATTGAACCTCTAGTGAGTTTTCAGAAGCTTTAAATTGAAGAGGAGGAGATTGCTCATCTCTCTCCCATGGAATGACTGGCTTTGAACCTTGTGCCTTCAGGTTGGCAGCACTATTCCTTACCATGAGGCTACCAGAGCTCCCTGTAGTATATTTAAAATAATTAAAACACTAAAAACAGTAGTAAGTATATCAATAACAATAGCACACAACCACCATTATGTCTATATAAAATGCATGAAAGTATTACATCATTCTTATTTATGTGGAACTCTTTACTGACATAAACATATATCTGTTTCAAAAGTAATTTTAAGAATGTTTAGACAAGCATATCCCTTTCTTTGTTGTTAGACTAATAACTGTATAATGTATCCTATCTCTAAAGAGAAGGTTCCATGCTTCTAAACTTTGTACTCAACAGTCCATTATCATCATCATTGTCCTCCTCCTTTCGCTACTTTCTAAAATGTCTTAAGTATTTATCATCTCCCAGGCCCTTCATTAAATGCTTTATGTATATCACCTTTATTCTTCTTAACTGTCTTATGTTGTTATTTTTAGATACCACTGAGTCAGTTCCGACTCATATTGACCTTTTATAAAATAGCATGAAGCACTGTTTCAAATTTAATGATCCTAGGCCCTTCCTAACACTATCACTCTATAATACCTAAGCTCAATGTTATAGATACTGGATATATGGATTTCTTTGAGGATCTTCCTCTTTTTTTGTTTAGAATTATTAATTTTCCAACATGTTGTAATTCTCTGGGGATCTCTGAAAATATTTTCAAAGTATGTGAAAGTCTTATCATCCTAGATTTAAGTAATATTCTTATTGAACCTCATCCAAGAGAGATATGTCCAGTTTCTGAAAGTTCATAGTGTATTCAATACTCTGCTCAGACCACAATTCAAAGACGTCTTTTTTTTAAATTTTTTTAAAGTTTATCTATCTATCTATCTATTTATTTATTTTTTCATTTCAATGAACATCTACAGAGATTTTGGAATTCCATTCATTCATTGTTGCACCCTTCTCCCTGCTCACCCCCCATTTGCTCCTCTCCTTCAAAAGCAAAAGAAAAACTCCCTCATTGGTACACAATCCCCCCCGCACATCCCATAACCACACCCCCAACCCCAAATATAATCCACTCTGCAACCCTCATTTAGTACTCTTACGATAAACATAATGCCCTAAAATAGAATACTTTTAAACTATTCTCTCCCCCATAGACTTCAATGTGGTACACATATTTCATCCAGTTTTTCTCAGTCTTACCCCCACCCCGATTTCAGCAAGCAACAAATGCTGGCGAGATTGTGGAGAGACTGGAACCCTTATTCACTGTTGGTGGGAGTGTAAAATGGCGCAACCACTGTGGAAAGCGATGTGGCGCTTTCTCAAAAAGTTGCAGATAGAGATACCATTTGACCCAGCAATTCCACTACTGGGAATATACCCTAAAGAGA
>NW_006399775.1:22174548-22180096 GCF_000299155.1 Elephantulus edwardii | reverse complement strand
CACAATAGAATGTTATGCTGCATTGAAAAACAAGGAACTCATGCAGTATTATTCAAAATGGGTGACCCTGGAGGACATTATGCTGAGTGAGGTATCTTAGTCACTAAGGGACAAATGCTATATGGTGCCACTGTAGTCAATTCTTCTTTGATCCTCCTTATTCTTTAGGGATCTTTCATATGCATGTGCAAGACAATTGAAAATGCCATTGTCAGTACTAGAATGAATTCAGTAGTTTAATTAAGAGAACAAAATTTTGGTAAAATTTTGCCATTTGTCTAAGGCATAGACTACTAAGTAATCTTGTTAGATGCCAAAGAGTTGCTACGATTCTCAGCAACCCTATGAACAACAAATCTGAACCTTGCCCTACCCTGCACTATGCTTGTGATCTCTAACGTGTTCTAGTCCATTGTTGAAATCACTGTGTCGACCCATCTTATTGGTATCTTCCTCTCTTTCACTGACCCTCCACCTTCCAAAGAATGTTTTCCCCCCATTGACTGGTCCCTCCTAACATAGTATGTGAGATGAGATGTTACCATCCTTGCCTCTAAGGAGCATCCAGGTTGCATTTGACCATGACATACTTGATTGTCCTTTGTCATATGTAATAGAGTTGAGAGTTGCTTGTAGACAGTCTTATTTTGGAGACCAAATTTTGGTACTATGGCTTAAACCTTCATTAGAACACACTATTAAGATTTATATTTGTGGGGACAAACCATTATCTAGCTCCCTCAAATCTCAAGTCCTGGAAATAGGCTCTCATGGCATCAAATTAACTCTGCCTCAGACTATAAAAAACTGTTCCAATTTTTAAATGATTGCCTCTTTGCTTTTCCTTTACCTTCTTTCCCTTCCTGTCTGCTCTGTGAATCTCTTCAATCAAATGTCCTAGGAGGTGACGGTGTCTACAAATCTGTCCAAATGGAAATCTCCTCAGAGTATTGGGTGGGACTTAATCTTTTCCCTAGATGAAGCCCCAACACCCACTTCCAGGTTCCTTTTAACTCAAGTTTATGTTCAGGACAGCTCTTCCCTTTCAGTACTATGTTAGCAGTGGAAGTCCCTATAAAAAAAAAAAGGTAAAGAAACATATAATTGACACAAAAGTGATCCTTTAAATTCAAATAGGAAGTCAATGGTCAGAAACCACAGGAAATAAAACTGGACTGAGGACTTGAAACTTGATTTAGATGGCCTCCACTATATGAACCAAACAGTGTGCACGCACACATACATACACACATAGTAGAAAGCTAGGGTTTACTAAAACTAAACGATAGAGTGAAAGGTGAAATAATCTAAATAGTATATATAATAAGTTTCTTAATAAAATGTCAGCACACATTTTTTGAATGAAATACTATATACCATTATACACACTACACAGATATGGATGATGTACAACCACCTTTCAATTTCCCTCAGTTGGTCATTTCCATAAAATTAATTCTTCATTCTAAGATACATTATGCTTTGAATTAGTTATTGAATGACTTTCTTCTCTCTAGAATAAACAAAAATTATGGGTATCTTTCAAATTATGGTATTTTTGAAAGTTTTAAAAATATAACTTTCATTAATTCACTAGAGAGTAGAAAAGAGAATTGCATATTAAGAGATTAATGATATTATTGTTGTTCTTAAATGCCCTTGAGTATGATTCAATGAATAACAGACTTAAACCCTGTCCTATCTTGTGTATCCTTACAATCACTGACATGCTTGACCCATTGCTGCAGTCACCATGAAAGTCCATCTGTTTGAAGATCTTCCTCTCTTTCACTGATCCTGACCTTTCAACATGACAGCATTCTCCAAGGAATAACCTCTGTTAATGACATGCTCAAAGTATGTGAGATGAAGCTTCATCACCTTTGCCTCTGAGGAACATGCTGGTTGTTCTTCCTCCAAGACATATCTATTTGTTCTTTTTGCCATCCATGGAAAATTCAGTACTCTTCAACATTAGAACTCAAAGAAAATCAATTATTCTTCTAACATCCTTCTTGTCTAGCTCTCAGATGCATTGTCTGGCTCTCAGTAATTGAAAGGACCATGGGTTAATCAGGCGCATCTTACTCCTCAAATTAATATCTTTCCTCCTAAACAATCTGAAGATGTGACATTACCGGTGCATACTTTACCAGTGCAATACATCTCTTGATTTCCTGTCTTCTGGTACCAAGGATGTTGATTGTGGATCCAAGTAAGTTGAAATTGATGACAGTTTCAATCTTCTCTCCATGTATATGATGCCACCTATCATTCCACTGGTGAGAATTTTTGGTTTCTTAACTTTGAGATGCAGTCCACATTGGGGGCTATATTTTTGGATCTTTTGTAGTAAGTGCTTCAAGTCCACTTTACTTTTAGTAAACAAGGTTGTATTAAACTAGGTTGCTTAAAGTTAGCAAACAATGACAAAGTAAGGAAAAATTTTCAACTCGCTTGCACTTTGTTGTCAGCCAAGGTTTGCTGGACGAAGCTTCTGGTCTTAGAACAAGCAAGCGTGGGCAACTGAAGGAAGCCTTTTTGACCCTGCTTCCACTCCTAAAAGAGCTTAGAGTAGATACAGTTTATTTCTAATAATTTAATTTTTAAAAATACATCTAAATGACTAATAAATAACAAAATGACATGGTACAAACTTGTCTCAAAAGGATGTGTTACAAAAGGATTTGTCTTAAAAGTATATATGCTCACCATTCCTGGAACTTTTGACTCTATGCCTTTGAATAGTTTATTATTACATAGTTTATAATATTTGTGTTGTAATATTACGGATTATGAATACTTTGGATAAAACTGCTTCCATCTCAATAAGAATGCTTTTTGATAAGTTAAAATGTTCCTCTATTGGATTATTAATATAATTTAATAAGATAATGATAATAAAAATGCAACAACTGGCTTCTTGCATTTTTTTCTTTCACTATAAACAACATCTATGGCATATTTTGTTTACCTGCAAATGGATCTGTGAAAATTAATAATTATCAAGTCATTCCATCAATAAAAGCAATGGTGTAATGTAAAATTTTACTTTTCCTCTTCTGTTTGTTTTTATATTTTATGAACTTTCAATGTTTTAGCTATTAAACCCATAAAAATATCTGAACATTCTGGTGGTATCTGAAAGTTCTTCAAGGACAGGACAAATAAATATAAAAATTACTTTCGTATGTCATAAAATATTGAAAAGTTGTTGGTGTTATCATGATGTGCTATCAAGCCAAGTATGACCTGTAGTGATCCCATGAACAATAAATCTGAACCCTGTCCATCCTCACAATCTCTAACCCTCTTGAGCTCATTGTTGCAGTCACTTTATCTGGTTGATGATCTTCCTTTCTTTCACTGACTTTTTAAGAATGATGCACCTCTCCATCAAAAACCCTCTCCAAGCAACATGCTCAAAGTATGTGAGATGAAGACTCTTGCTGAATCTTTCCCAAGACATATATGCTTGTTCTTTTGGCAGTTCTTGGGATATTCAGTACTCTTTTCCAAAACCGTAACTCAACAGTTACAGTGTTCTGTATTCCTTGTTCATTCTCCAGCTCTCAAATCACATGAACTGAATCTACCATATCTTAGTCCTCAAGCTCACATCCTTGCTCCTCAGTAATTTGGAGATATCTCTGACTATAGACTACCCCAGTGTAATTAAATATCTTGATCTCCTGACTGCTGGCACCAAGGATGTTGATTTTGGATCATAGTAAGATGAAATGATTGAAGTTGTTCATCTGTCAAGATGTTGCTTATCAATTCAGTGGTGAAAAATTTTGTTTTCTTGAAATTGAGATGCAAACCATATTGAAGATTCTATTTTATCTTCTGCATTTAGTGCTTCAAGTTCTTCATACTTTTAACAAGGAAATTTGTGTCACCTGCATAGCATATGTTATTGAGTAGTCTTCCTCTGATCCTAAAGTCATATTCTTCTTCATAAAGTCTAGTTTCTAGAATAATTTGCTTACCATACAAATTTAATAGATTTGAAGAAATGATACAAACCTAATGCACACCTTTCTTTACTTTAAACCATGCAAGGTTCCATTGTTCAACAATCTCTTGGCCTATGTTTAGGATTCACATTAGCAGAGTTAGGGTTCTGGGATTCTCATTCTCAATGGTACCCATAATTTGTTATGATCCACACAGTTAAATTCCTTTGCAAAGTCGATAAAACATGAATAGACAGCCTTGTGATATTCTTTGCTTTTAGTCAGGATCCACATGACATCAACAATGACAGCTTCCTGCAAATCCTGCTTGAACTTGTGTCAGTTCTCCATATACTATTCTAGATGTTTTCGAATGATCTTCTGCAATATTTGGCTTGCATATATTATTAAAGATATTGTTTAATAATTTATACATTCTGTTGGATCATCTTTTCTGTGAATGGGAACAAATATTAATTTCTTCCTGTCAGTCAGCCAAGCAACTGTCCTCCAAATTTCCTGTCATACACTAGTGAGTATGTCCAGGGCTGCATCTATTGATGGAAACATGTCAATTGTTATCCCATTAATTTTTTATTTTTTGCTAAGCCTTCAGTGCAGCTTGGACTTCTTCCTTCATTACCGTTAGCTCTTGATCATTTGTAAATCAAGCAAAATGAGGAGAAACAGTTGCAAGCGCACTTTAACAGTCATCAAATAGAATATATAGACTATAAATATTGGAAAACTATAAGTGGTAGTAAATGAAATGGAATAAATGAGCATCAACATTCCAGGTGCTAGTGGGATAAGATAGACTGGCTTTGGTCACTGAATCATACGGTATACTATGTGGGGAATGAGACAGAACATGAATGATTTTATAATCATAGATCAAAAGAGAGTTTTTCGTTCTGATCCTGATTTACAGTATCATGAGTGATAGAATATAATCAATACGCATATCAAGAAAACTTGCTACCACAACTATAATTCCAATATTTGTACTAGCAGAGCTAGAAGAACCAAAGAGGAGGAAATTGAAGATTTCTATCAAATCTTTCAATCTCAAATTGAACAAACACATAATCAAGAGGTGAGATAATGGTGATTGGAATGCAAAACTTGGAAATAGTGAAGAAAAATGGTAGTCATGAAAATAGGGACTTGGTGACCAATTAGGTAAAAAAAAATTGAATGATTGAACTTTATGCATTTAAGATTTCATTTATCACAAATGCCACATTTAAAAAAAAACAGTGACATTGCAAAAAGATCTCACTGATGAAATATCTAGGACTGACATCTATGGAAAGAATTGTTAGAGACGTTCAATAACAGCAGTTAAAAACAGTCCAGGTGATGATTGTGGAACAAGTCATTAATTATCCATGTACAAGTTCAAATGGAGGCTAAAGAGTCCACAAGAACCAAAATATAATCTTGAATCTACCCTCCACCGCAAATTTAAAAAAAACATCTGAAGAATAGGTTTGCATTATTGAACACCAATGATAGAAGATGATAGGTGGGATGGCATCAAGTATATGAACAATAAAGAGAGCAAAGTGATGCAAATCAAAACCACA
>NW_006399775.1:22130559-22173885 GCF_000299155.1 Elephantulus edwardii | reverse complement strand
ATTGTGGTACATTTATATGATGAAATACTATGTATCACTCAGGAGAAATGATTTAGAAAATTAATAAGTACTCTGGGAGAGACTGGAGAGCATTATGCTGAATGAAATAACTCGGTGTCATAAAAAAAATACTGCATAAGACTAGTATTGTAAAAAAAATTTAATGAAGAAATACTTCACATAAAAATGCTGAATAATCCTGAATGCAACAACAACAAAAAGAATTAGAAGAGTAAATAGTAAAATGGGGATGGGGATCCAAGGAGGGAATGGGTGGAGCAGAGGCTTGAGGATGAACAGGAGGGAAATTATGTTGTTGTTATTGTTATGTGCTATTGAGTTGCCAGAAATCACTGGGTCACACAATTTGGTGGGTGGAGGAAGTGAATGTTAAAGGAAATAGGAAAGATCTGACAGGGATCTGAAAAGACAGGGTAATGGTGTGCATAGTTCAATGATGATTAATTTTATAAAATGTCATGAATGATAGTATAAAAAACAATGTGAATTAAATAAAGTGTCAAACTATGTAGACTAAGTTTATATGAGAACCAATATTAAAAGAAAATAAATTTAAAAGAGAGCAAAAGGTCATTGTAAAGACTTGGAGAAAGAAAAAAACCCCAAAAATGAATGCCAGAAGAGACTCTGAAAATTGCACTAAAGTCAAGAAGCCAAAGCAAAGGGAATAGATGATGAAGTTAAAGAGTTGAATAGAAGATTACAAAGTATAGCTCAAGAAGACAAAACAAAGTATTATAATGGAATGTGCTGGGAGCTGGAATTGGGGAGTAAAAGAGAAAGAACTTGTTGGGTATTTTTCAAGCAGAAAGAACTGAAAAATAAATTCAAGTCTTGAGTTGCAATATTGAAGGATACTATGGACAAAATGAAATGATCGAGAAAACATCAAAAGAAGATGGAGAGAATACACAGTTACTGTACCAAAAACAACTGACAGACATAATTGAAAAATTGTTGTTGTTAAGTCCCATCGAGTTGTAGGCAACACTTAGCGACCCTATGGATGAAAGTTCTCGACACTTGTGTGACTTTCATCCTCTCTCCAGGTTCATAGGGTTTCTGGAGGCAAGCTATTTTGGAAGTGGATGCCACGCCTGCTTCCAAGCTTCTTTTAACGGGGGATTGCCACCAAACTAAGATACTTCAAATATCCACCACGGGTAACCATTCTCGCATTTGACACATCAGTGTCACAGTGTTCAGCTTCACAGTGACAAGTTAAATCTGTACGGCAGGTGGATACACCAGGGCTATATGACCTAGAAGAATGTTTAACCAAAAACAATTAAAGATGGGCTTTAGGGCCGTGGATTAGAGTCACCCACCTTTGGCTTGGTAGCATCGCTTTCTGTCCACTAGGCCACTGGTCTTTCTCTATGTTGTCAAGTGCTGTCGAGTTGTAGGTGACTCATAGCGCCCCAATACAAATATGGAAAGTGATTCATAGCAATTTTTGGGTGTCCATTTATGTCCGTGTGTATTTGTTTACTATTTTTTTGAATTCTGGTGGTGTCCACTTGTACTAGAAGTATTCACTAATGATCTCAATTGTCAACTGACTAAAAATCTAGGAAAAAACATTTGACATATTGCAGAGAAGAGGGAGGGAAAGCCGGAATAGATTATGAAGCTTGATTATAACCTTTTTATCCTATCTCCTATTTTGCTTTGACATGTAATACTAACATTGTTCTGTTGCCTGCAATTTGCATCCATGTAAATCATAATAAGAAGAAAGCATTTATACCTTAATGTCGTGCAGAGCTGCTGAGGCATAGCTGCATACCAAGCATATACTAGAGAATCAGAAATTGAATATACTGTGCTATTTTATCATTATTTTGTTAAAAGTTTTAATGATAACAAAGTGTTTTCACATTTGTAATCTGTGTAGATGCTCACAGAAAAATCAGATATAGGTAAGACGGAAATCATGAGCTTCACTTGATATTGAGAAAGATGAGATTCACAAAAATTCTGTCCTATCTAAAGTGAAAACTAGAGAGTAGCATTCTAGGGACCTGAAGCCCTGTCTGTGTTCTGGTTTATTACTTTTACCAAAGCAATAAATCAAGGTACCTTTTCGTAGTTTAATGAAAAATGTTTTTAAAGAGAATAAATTATAATTTATAATTTGAAATATCTTAGTAAAATACTAAAATAGTAAAAAAGGAAAATTTTAAATATTTTTAAACTTCAAAAATTACTGATACTAAAGGATTCAGATGTCCCTTTTGTCACATATAATTTCACATTTGAGTCAGCCAATTCTTTACTACAGAAGCCAGTATTCGACATATATATTGAGATTAACTGTAAGAAATTATCTTAGGAGATCTTGAGGACTTCCTTGGTAAATCTGAATTCTGTTTGACAGGTCATCAGAATAAAACTCAAGCCCTTTACTATTGAGTAGATTTCTAATCAGGGGCCATCCATTCTGTTTCTGAGACTGTAAATTGTAATGAGAGGAACCTGACTTCCTCCTTTAGAACCCCTGACAGATACAAACTGCCAAAGACTTTTTAATTTTAAGTTAACAAACTCAAATTGTCATTGGTATAAAATTAGAGCAACTCACAGATGACCCTCCATTGAGAGTTTAAGGCTGTAAATCACATGGAAAGAAAGTGCTCATTTTTTTTCTCCCTGAGCCATTGGTGGATTCAACCTTGTATTGCTCTTCAAAGGGCAGAGTCTGAAGATAATGTTCACAGGATGACATTCTTCCTCTTCAGGAAAGACTCATGTCTGCTTTGAGGACCTTTAATTTATTAAATCCGGCACATCATATATCTAGGATGACCTCCTTTACTTAGAGCAAATTGAATATGGGTTTTAGTGAAATCCACAATACACCATCCTAACAATACCTAGATTAGTGTTTGTTGTTTAGTTGGAGATGGTAGTCTAGACAAGTTGACTAGTTAAAAAAAAAAAAGAATCAACATTTTGAAATGGAATTTGCATAGACTTTATAGACAATAACATATTTGAAAGTCAAGAAAATGTACTTGGGTTTCCTTTCTAGTTTCTCACACTGATTTCTTATTTATGTGACTTCAAAGTTTCTGAACCCATTTTTAGATTTACGGAGTGGCTTAATAATAATCTAATAGCAGTCTTTAATAGGAGGATTAAATGAAAAAAATGTCTCCAGTTTTCCATCTATATTTGAATTCCATGCTATACTTCTCATTTATAGTGATCAATACACTTATTATTGTATGTGCATGTGTGTATAGTGTTCTAAGTTGATAAATGCCAGGACAGTAATGATCAAAGTTTTGTTTGTACACTATTGCTTCTGTCATTTTTTTTTCCATCTGTGTAATTCTTTAACAAGTCCAATACCAGTTCTCATAATTTTTATCATAAATATAGGAATATATGTGAAATACTTTGCCATTAAATAATTAAAGAATTAAAGTTATCTATGAAGAAACAGATTCCTTTGGCCCTAAGTTAGATTCCTCACGTGTAGTCTACAACACATTGCAGAACATATTTAAAATCTCTGTGTTGAGTTTTATTATTGTAGGATATGCCTGCTTATCTAATTGGTACAAATGATAAATAAATATCTAATTGGTACAAATGATAGATAAATAAATAATTGAGCTCTATTACAAGCTTCTCTGAGCCATGAAATGCAAATTAGAATGTGCTCTTTCAAATCAAAATGAAGAAAAACAAAAGCAAGTGAAACTAGAACAAAACAAGGAGTGGGAGGCTGCTCTCCAACCCTGCAGTCCAAAACTTTAAGTCCTAAAACTCAAGGTCTCTGACAGCTGTCACTGCAAATCAAAGGCTTGATAAGCAGAACCTTTTTCATTTTAGTGGTGCTGACATGGTTCAGAGAAGATTATGTCTGGTAATACAAATTCAAAATAATGACAAGTTTGTTACCTCCTGTTCATCACTTCCGCCGGGTGTCAGGAGGACTGCTCCTGTCATAAGCTTGGGATTCAGTGCAGGCACATCAGTCACCAAGATGCTTCTTGACCCAAGGTTATTTATATCAACACTTAACTTTCTTCAGCTCAGGAAGGTTAAGAAAACCACCCTCAAGGAGGTACAAAGCATGATTGAATTTGCTCAAGGTCATGTCACTAGTTGATTAGAACATCGAGTGTGACAACCCTATTCTTAAGATCCTTTCACTAATCAAAATTGCACTGTACAACTTATGTTGAAATATAAGGTCAAACCAGGGGTAGACATTATAATATCTTCTCCTTTTGGAATAATTAAAATTATTTTTAAAAGTATAATTATGAAATACCTTACTGAAAGAATAAATTTCATGGTTTCAGAGATGGGGAAAACAAAGAAAGAGAAGAAATATGAGAATGTGAAATAACAAGTGAGTAGTAAGTAGAGTAATAAGATGTCAGTAAATGGTGACATGAAAAAACAAACTGAAAATAGCGTGAGAAAATAGGTGCCTCTACTTTTAAAAATTCACAGGTTACAGATATCTGTAGCATAAAATGAAATCATTATTTGTTTTGTATTGTGACTTGTTTTGAGTGAAAGTTTAAAAAGCAAATTTGCTTTTCATTCACTCATCCACATTTTGTTTTGAAGCCTTAATTTTAATACCCAATATGTAATTACATTCTTCCCACAGTCTCCCTATAATTCTCATTAATTTCTTCTATCGTAACCCTCCTGTCATTTAGGCTATGCTATTGTTATGTGCCTTCAAGTTGGAAGCCACTCATAGCTGAACCTCTCTGATGGGCTGTCAGAAGAAGAAAACTGCATGAGAAGTGATTGCCCATTCTTCCAGGGAGCAGCTGGTGCATTTGAACTACATGCCTCTGGGATTACAGTGCAGCTTCTTACCACTAGGCCACCAGAGCACCCTTGGGCAGATGATGCATTTTGTACCTTATATCTTTGGCTTTTCCAAAGAGTATGTGCCTCCATGGTGAGACTGATTACATTATAGGCCTCTTTAGAGAGCTCTAGTTGCATGTTTTACGGTTAACTCAAGTATCAAGTTTTATCACCGTTTCAATCTCATAGCAGCTCCAAAGAAAAAAGATAGTCTCCACCCATTAGGATTTACAGCTTCAGAAACTAGGTGTAGGGTAACTATGATTTGGAACAACTTGATAGCTGTGAATGAGTGAGTTGGTGATATTCTGCCTGTTGTTTTGCTGCAAGCTGAGCCACAAATACAAGTTTTGTTCCAGGTTCAAAGGGTCACAGTTTGTAATTCCATCAATCCTTATCAGACCAGTAAGTGTGCCTTTATAATGATTTTTGTAGTTGTAATTTAGATTAAAGTTTATGAAGCCTATTTGGTTTTTTAATAATTCATGTACATTTTTTTCATAGCATCAATTACAGTACAATGTCTCATCATCCATCAATTTTATATTGCTTTCCCTTCACTCATCTTAATAAGTGTTTATTATTATCTAGGAATTCATTTTCAAATTCCCCTTCCCCCTCCCTGGTAACCATATTTGGATGCAAACCTTCCTTTAGGTTTTTACAACCATGCTCTTTATGTAAGATTTGTCCTTCTGAGAATGACATAATTCACTCAGTATAATGCCCTCTAGTTTTATCCATGTTATTTAGTGTTTGGATTATTTCTCTCTTTGTCATTGTGAATAATACTCCAATAAATATGAACGTGTATATATTTACTCATGTGTTGTACCGTGGAGTCAGAACCCCATCCATAGATGACCCTTTGTTGGGATTTCCAAGGCAGTTAATCCCACAGGAACAGATTGTCCATCCTTCTCCTGCAGAGCAGCTAGAGGCTTATAATTGTGTTCTGTGGGATTGGTAGCAGTTCTTATTTCTTTAGAATATATACCTAGCAGTATAATATCTTTATCAAATGGTATCATTCCCATTTTCAATATTTTAAGGAAACTCTAAACTCTTTTGCATGTGGTAGCTCCACTTTGTATTCCCAGTGGCAGTGTATGAGAGTTCTAAGCTCTTTACACTCCAGTCAGTATTCGTTGTTTGCTGTCTTATTGAAGCTGGCTGTTGTTGCTGGTTGAGATTATCTCATTATTGTTTTGATTTGCATATCTCCCAGAACTGGTATTCTTGACTATTACTTTCTTGTGCTTGTTTTTTGTCCATGTGAATGTTCTCTTTAGTGTAGACTCTTTTCCCATCTTCTGCATATCTTGTAAGTGAGCTGTTTTTCTTAAAGAGATTCTGGAATATTCTTTACATGATCTATGGGAGCCACAATTTTTATGATTTTGAGTTTTATTCCACATTTCTCTCCACTTTATGTGGGATCTTCTTTTAGAGTGAATAGTGGTGGTAGCCAGGCACCATCTACTGCTTCTGATCTCCACATTGTGGAAATTGAGGTTTGAGTGATCCATTTAGTCCTTTTGATCAATTGTTTCTGTATCCATGGGTTTTGTTGGTTTTTTTTTGTTGTTGTTGTTAATTTACTTCTTTCTTCTTTGTTCATGGGAAACTCTGATCATTTAATCCATAAGGAATTGCAATACTAAGTCACAGGCCATATTTCTTTGAATGTCTGAATCCACCAGGTCTGTAGGAGAAAGATAGGCAATCTCCTTCCATGTGATTCATTGCCTCTAAAAAACAATGAAGGGTCAACTATCAGTTGAGTCTTTAATCCAGATGTAAAGATCAAGTGTTGCAGCTTACATGGCTGCTTGTAAGCTCTTAATACTCCCACAACTACTCACCAAGTGAACTATGTAACATTTTCTCTGTGGCCTATGCTATGTCAGTTGATTCTGATGCTCTCCCAAAAATTATGGTCTCAAGGACCCAAAATCCGTAACTCATTTCCTCAAGGTATTTGATTATGATCAAGAAGCTTACTTGGCATTATCTTATGTTGGCTTTACTATGATATTAACATATTTATAGCATATACTCATATGGGTTGCATCCTGTCCCCATACCTTTTCAATCTGTATGCAGAAAAGGTCATTCGGGGAAGCGTCCTTTATGAGGAGGATCATGGCATCAAGATTGGAGGAAGATTCATTAGCAACCTGTCTTCACAATTATGTGCTATGCATCAGAGAGTTGGACAGTGAATAGGGTTGATAGAAAGAAGATTGATGTCTTTGAGCTGTGGTGCTGGAGATGAGTGTTGAATATACCATGGACTGCTAGGAGAACAAACAGGTTTGTCCTGGAGAGGGTTAAGCCAGAGTGTTCCCTGGAGGCAAGGATTCTGAAGCTTTGTCTGACATATTTTGGGCATGTTGCAAGGAGGGACTGGTCCTTGGAGAGGGACATCATGTTTGGCAGAGTGGAGGGGCTGCGAAGGAGAGGAAGACCTTTGATGAGATGGATTGATTCTGTGACTGGAGCAGTGGGAATAAGTGTGTTTGAGATGGCTAGGTTGGCACAGGATAGAACATCATTTAGAGGTCTTGTACGTAGGGTCACTATGAGTCGCAAGTGACTCGATGGCACATAACAACAAACAACAATGATATGCAGATGACAAAACCTTGCTTGCTGAAGGTGGAGAAGACCTGAAGCTCTTGCTGCAAAAGGTCAAGGACTATAGTCTTCAATATGGATTGAAGCTCAACATCAAGAAGACAAAGATTCTCACCACCACCTGGCCAATTGGCAGCACTATGGTAGATGTAGAAGAGTTTGAGGTTGTTAATAGTTACACCTTGCTCAGCTCCACAATCAGCATTCTTTGCACCTGCAGTCAGGAAATCAAAAGACGAATTGCAGTAGGTAACTCGGTTGTCATGGACCTCTCCAGGGTGCTGAAGAGCAATGATGTCAGTCTAGATACAAAGGTGTGCCTCATTTAGGCCATGGTCTTCTCAATTACTTATTATGCTTCAGAGAGCTGACTAAGGATGACAGAAGAATACATGCCTTTGAGTTGTGGTGCTGGAGAAGATTCTTGAACATACCATGGACTGCCAAGAAAATAAAAAGGCCTTTCTTGGAGAGGGTGAAATCAATTTTCTTCTTGGAGGGTAGGATTTTGAAGCTCTGTTTCACATATTTTGGACACAAGCTAGGACAGACTGGGCCTTGGAGAATGACATCATACTCGGAAAGGTGGAAGGACAGTGCAACAGGGGAAATGAGGGTTAGTGTGTCAGAATTAATGAGACTGCCTTAGGACAGGGAAAGGTTCAGAGCTGTTGTACATAGGGTTGCTATACATCGCAGGCAACTCAATGGTACATAACACCAAGAACATATTATATTGGTTGTGTTTTTGGCGTGTTTTTATAAGCCTCTTGTTTAGAGTCAACAAGACCTCAGAGAGGTCCTTTGTATTTAAAGTTGATATTATATTTTAGAGGAATGTTCTTCTTAGCTGTACAGCTTTCTTCTGTCAATATGCTGTACTGTGGTAACCTGTGGTTACTGTTATGCTGAACTTTGGGCTACTGTGGTGTCAAATACCATATGGTTACCAATGGTGGACAGTATTTAGTGGAACTCACACTTTAAGAAAAGTTTGGAAGCAGGAGTGGCTTCTAATTCTTAAACAGTATGCCTCTGGAAACTCTATGAACCTTGATAAATATTGATAATTATAGAAAGACGTCTGGTCTTTTGTTCATAGGATCGCTATCAGTCATGCTTGACTAGAAGGCAGTCAACAACAATGATATGAATATAGAATTATTATCTGTCTAAACTATTTATTTTAGTGAGTGTAGTAATTTTCTCTGGAATACACTTTTACTGATTTGAACCATGTAGTGTCTCCTTGCTTTATTCTGATGATTGATTCCTAGTCCAAGTAGAGGTTTCACATGAAGACAATCAAGTGTTCTGAGATCCCCATTCTTCTTAAGGTAAACCACAATTTAATGTGGTCTACACAGTCAAATACCTTTGCATAGTCTATGAAACATACATAGACATTCCCCTGGTACTCTCTGCTTTCAGCCAAGATCCATCTAACATCTGCTCTTATTGTGTTCCTCGTGTGACCGCCTCTTCTAAACCCAGCTTGCACATTTGGCAGTTCTTTGTTGATGCGCTGTTCCAGATGTCTTTGGATGATCTTCAGCAAGATCTTGTTTGTATGTGATATTAATGATACTGCTTGATAATTTCCACACTCTGTCAGATCATCTTTTTTTTTTTAATGGAAATATATATGGATCCCTTCCAGTCAGCTGGCCAGGTAGTTATTCTCCAGATTTCAATAATTTCACATTACTTGCTGCGCATAGAGAGCTGGACAATAACTAAAGATGATTAAAGAAGAATGGATGCCCTTCATTGTGGGGCTGGAGAAGAGTATTGAACATAGCATGGACTGATAAGAGAATAAACAGTTCTGTCCTAGAGAGAGAGTGAAACCAAGCCACTCCGTAGAGGCAAGGATTTTGGAGCTCCAACTCACATATTTGGGCACATGGTCTGGAGGGACCAGTCCTTGGAGAACATCATACTTGGAGTGGTGGAGGGTCAGCCCAGGAGAAAAGATATCCAGGATGAGATTAATTGATTCAGTGAAGGGAGTAATGGGATTAAATCTGTTGGAGACAGTGAGATTGGCTCAGTATAGGGCAGGTTTCAGAACTAATGTACATAGAGTTGCTATGTGTCACAGGCAACTTAATGGCACATAACAAAACAACAGTCATATTCACTTGTCTTGCTTTTCTACCTATATATTTCAATTGAATGCATTTCCTATATACTTTTTCTGTGTCTTTTCTTTTTTCAGCAGTATTATGCCACTTCCTTAATGTTTATTGCCTTTTCCTTCAATCACCTTAAGATGTGCTTATTGTTTATTTGCTAATTTTCATTTCCCTTTTTCTCCTTACACATTATTGGTCACCATCAAAGAATGATTCTCTCTTTGTATTTACTTTTAGTTAGCATTTTTTAACAGTGGTAACATATGGGATTTGTCCTTTTGTAACAGATTTACTTAATTCTTTATAATGTCTTCTAGGTTCATCCACGTTACACAGTGTTTTATAGATTCTTTATTGCTCTTAAGTGTTGCATGATACTCCATTGTATATTTGTACCATTGTTCCTTTGTACATTTATCCACCCTTGATTTGTTTCTGTCTCTTTAATACTCTAAATATTGCTACAATGAACATGAGTATGCATACTGTAATTGCTATACCCTTCTGGTGGGATTGTAAAATTATGAAGACACTATGAAAGCAATGTCTCTTACACTAACTTACTCAGTACCGTCAAGGCAATTCTCACTTATACTGACCTTTCATTGGGTTTCTGAGTCTATAAATTGTAAAGAGATGAATCTGACCATCTTTCTTCTATGAAGTATCTGATGGATCTGTTGGTGTGCAGCTCTTATTTCTTTAGGATATATAGCAAGTACTGGGATTGTTGGACAAAATGATATTCTAACTTGGTGACTGAAACACTGCATATTGGTTTGACTCCACCACTGCTCCATGAGAGAAAATTTGCTGTCTCTCCTCTTTACAAGTACAGCCATTAAAACCCAATGTAGAATAAATATAAATCAGAATGGACTTGATGGCAATGAGTGAACTGATGTGAGAGAAATTGCTTTTATTGAGGTTTGCACAATTATGTAATTCTGTCAAAGTTGAATTGCATTTCCAATATCTCCACATTTATTGTTTTCTGTCCTCTTGAAATTTGCTGTTGTTGCTAGGGTGTGATTATGGCTCATTGTTGTTCTAGTGGGTAAGAATTAGAGATGCCAATTCAAAAGAAGTGATTTACATCTACGTATTGTTCCTCAGAAGAATGATGGACAATCTCCAGCCATGTTGTTCACGTCCTTTGAAATATCACTGGATGGTCAGTTGTGAGTTGGTTTTGACTCAACAGTAATAAAATATATTTAATGTGTTATGTAAACAACACAACTTTAATAGCAGACAGTAAAAAGGACATGACGTAATTGCTGAAGTAGATAAACAATTATAACTTTCAGTATGGATTATACCAGAACATAAAACAAAAATTCTCACCAGTGGACCAAGAGACAACATCATGATAGATTGAGAACAGATTGAAGTTGTCAGTGAATTAATTTTACTTGTATCTGCCATCAACATCCATAGTAATAAGAATCAGGACATCAAAAGATGAGTGTAATTGGGAAAACCTGATATCAGGAAACTTTATAGAGTACTAAAGAACAATACTTTTAACTTAAAGGCTAATAATGTCTGCCTGATCCAAGTCACAGTATTGGCATTTCAAATTGCTTACATGCATCGGAAAGTTGTACAATTAATAAGAAGACTGTAAAAACATTTCTGCTTTTGAAGGCTGCAGAAGAATTGTGGTTGGAGAAGACTACTGGATTCCCAAGACAGCAAGTACCTAGGTCTTGAAAGAAGTGTCTCTTTAAAGGTAAAGAATATGATAAATCATCTCACATACTTTGGCATGTTGTCAAGAGGGACCATCCTTAGCAAAATATATCATGTTCGTAAAAGCTAAAGGCCGGAGAAAGAGAGGAAATCCTTCAAACAGATGGGTTGACACAGTGGTGATAACAATGGACTCTAGCATATCACAGATCATCAGTATGACATAGGATAGGGCAAGATTCAGATTTGTTGATCATAAGATCACTATGAGTTGATGGTACCTAACAACAACAATAGTTAATAGAATGTAGGGTGTTGTGCTTATAACCAAAATGCTGCACCTCCTGCTCCAATGGAGAAAGATGGGACATTTCCTCCTATCTATAGCCTTAGAAACTCAATGGAACTTTATAATGACATAAAAGGCAATGGATTTGAGTTTGAATATCAAATTATTTTGAGAATTCCTTAAAATGATTGTTGCCTACATGATCAAATTCTTTGGTGAAGGGATTTTTGTTTCCTTGGACATTTTGTATTGGTGTTGTTTGTCCTACTCTTGTTGAAGTCTAGCATTATCTGCAAATTTTAGTGGGTAATCTCTTGTCATATATATTATCTTTAAGTATTTCCCTACTTTTGATCTTTAGTTTATCCCATCTGAATTAAAAAAAAATCATTTAAAAACAGATTTGAGGCCTTGAACACAAATAAACTAAGACCAGATGAGCTGTGGGAGGATATCAAGAATATCATCCATGAAGAATGCAGAAGGTTCTTACAAAGAAGTGGAAGAAGAAAAGACCATATAGATGTCAGAGGAGACTCTGAATAGTGTACTAGAGTGCTGAAAAACCAAAACAAAAAGAAGAAAACCGGAAGTTATGGAGCTGACCACAATATTTCAAAGGGCAAATAGGGAATACAAAGCCAATTATTATAATGAAATTTGCAAAGAGCTGGAGTTAGAAAATCAAAAGAACTGAACTCGCTCAACATTTCTTAAGTTGAAAGAACTGAAGAACAAATTCATGTCTCGAGTTTCAATACCTAAGGATGCTTTGGATAAAATACTGAATGATCCATGAATCATTAATATAAAATAGGAAGAGCACACAGAGACACTGCACCAAAAAGAATGGGCTGACACTGAAGAATTTCATGAAAGAACATATGATAAAGAGGCAATGGTGATGAAGGAGGAAGTTCAAGCTGCTCTGAAGGTACTGACAAAAAAGAACACAAAGCCCAGGAATTGATGGACTCCTAATTGGCGTATTTCAACAGACACTGCCTTGGATATGCTCATCAATTTGTGCCAAGAATTCTGGAGCAGAATTACCTGGCCAACTGACTGGAAGGGATCCATATATATATTCCTATTTTTAAAAAAGTGACTCCACAGAGCCTGGAAACTATTGAACAATATCACTAATATCATACACTAATCCTGCTGAAGATTATTTTAAAATGAGTATATTTACAGAGACCTACCAGAAATACAAGCTGGATTTGGAAGAGCTTGTGACATGGCACTTCAGATATTATTGCAAATATCAAATGGATCTTGCCTAAAAGCAGAGTGTCAGAGGTATGTCCACCTGTGTTTCAGTGACTATGCAAAGGCATTTATTTGATTGTGTGGATCACAACAAATTGTAGCTAACCTTAAGAAGAATGGAAATCCCAGAACTACTTGTTTGTGTTCATCTGAAATCTATACTTGGACCAGGATGAAGTCCTCAGAACAAAGCAAGGAAGCATGGTTTAAAGTCATCAAAGGAGTGTGTCATGGAACGTCCTGTCTCCATACTTTTTCAAGCTGTATGTTGAACAGATGATTTAGGAGGCTGGGCTTAATGAGGAGGAATGTCAGAATTAGAGTAAAACTCAACAACTTGCATTATGTAGATGGCAGCATCTTGTTTGTTGAAACTGAGGAGGACCTGAAACATTTACTACAGAAGGTCAAGGACTGTAGTCTTCAATACAGATTGAACTTCAACATGAAGAAGACAGATTTTCACCACTTGGTCAATTGGTAGCACCACAATAGATGGAGAAGAGTTTGAGGTTGTTAATAATTTCAGCTTACTTAGCTCCATAATCATCAGTCAGGAAATCAAAATACAAATTTCATTGGGGAAGGCTGCTGTCAGAGACCTTTTCAAAGTGCTAAAGAGCACTGATATCAGTCTAGAGACTAAGGTGTGCCTGATCCAGACCATTCATTATTTTAGCAATTACTTGCCATGCATCAGGCAGCTGGACAATGACAAAGGATGATAGAGAAGAATTAATATCTTTGAGTTGTGATGCTGGAGGAGAGTTTTGAACATACTATGGACCTCCTAGAGAACAAACAGGTCTGTCTTAGAAAAGGTAAAACTAAGTTTCTTCTTAGAAACAAGGATTTTGAATATCCATCCCACCACACTTTGGGCATGTGGAATGGAGGAACCAGTCTTTGGAAAAGAACATCATTCATGGAAGGGTGAAGGTACAGCACAGGAGAGGAAGACCTTGGATGAGATGGTTTGACATGAGAATGGGGATGGTGTGTCAAAGTCAGTAAGATAGATTGTCTCAAAATAGGGCAGGTCCTCAGGGCTATTGTACATAGAGCTGCTCTGAGTTGCAGGAGACTCCAATGCACAGAACAACAAGAACAATATAGAGTTTTTTTAATTCTTCTATAGAAATTTTCTGGTGGCTATGAGACTCTGCATACTGCATTAGAGAGCAGAGAAACCAAAGTAAAGGAAGAAACCAAGAAATCAAAAAGCTGAATAGAAAATTTCACAAGGCAGCTCGGGATATCAAAGCAAGATACTATAATGAAATGTACAGAGAGCTGGTGTCAGAAAATAAAAAAGACGGAACTCGATCAGCATTTCTTAAGCTAAAGGAGTTGTAAAACAAATTCAAGTCACGGGTGGCAATACTTAAGGATAGTTTGAGTAGAAGGCTAAATGATCCAGGAAGCATTAAAAGAAGATGGAAGGAGTACACAGAGTCACTGTATCAGAAGGAATTGGCTTACATAGAAAAATTCCATGAAATAACATATGAGCAAGAGCCTGTGATGATGAAGGAGGAAGTTCAAGCTGATCTGAAGGAACTGGCAAAAAACAAGGCTCCAGGAGTTGACATCATACCAATTGACATATTTCAACAAACAGACGCTGCCCTGGATGTGCTCACTAAGTTGTGTCAAGAAATCCGGAGGACAGCCAGCTGGCCGACTGACTGGAAAAGATTGATATTTGTTCCCATTTCAAAGAAAGGTGACCCAACAGAGTATGGAAATTATTGAACAATATCATTAATATCACAAACAAGTAAGACTCTGCTGAAAATTATAAAAAAATGACTGAAGCAACACATCAACAGAGAACTACCAGGTGTGTAGGCTGGGTTTAAAAGAGGTCATGGTACTGGGGACATTATAGCTAATGTTAGATGGATCTTGGCAGAAAGCAGAGAATACTAGAAGAATGTCTATCTGTGCTTCATTGACTATGCAAAGGTGTTTGACTGTATGGATCATAACAAGGTATGGCTAACTCTGAGAAGAGTGGGAATCCCAGAGCATTTGATTGTGCTTATGTGAAACCTATACTTGGACCAAGAGGAAGTTGTCACAACAGAACAAGGAGACACTACATGGTTCAAAAATCAAGAAGGAATCTGTCAGGGATGTATTTTGCCTCCATACCTTTTCAATCTGTATGCAGAACAGATCAAATGAGAGGCTGGGCTCTATGAGCAGGAATGTGGCATCAGGAGTGGTGGAGGAATCATCAACAACCTGCGTTATGCAGATGACACAACCCTGCTTGCTGAAACTGAAGAGGACCTGAAGTGCTTGCTGGAGAAGGTCTAGGACTGCAGCCTTCAATATGGATTGAAGCTCAACATTAAGAAAACAAAGATTCTCACCACTGAGCCAGTTGGCAGCATCATTGTGGATGTTGAAGAGATTGAGAAAGTTAAAAGTTTTAGTTTCCTTGGCTCCACAGTCAACACTCTTAGTAACAGCAGCCAGGAAATCAAGAGACAAATTGCACTGGGAAAGTCAGCTGTGAGGGACCTCTCAAGAGTACTGAAAAGCAACGACATCAGGCTGGAGACTAAGGTGCACCTGGTCCAGGCTATTGTCTTTGCAATTACATGTTATGCATCGGAGAGTTGGACAATGACTAGGGATGATAGAAAGAGAATTTATGCCTTTGAGATGTGGTGCTGGAGAAGAGTATTGAATATGCCATGGACTGCTAGGAGAACAAACAGGTATGTCCTGGAGAGGGTGAAGTCGGTATGCTCTTTGGAGTCAAGGATTCTGAAGTTTGGTCTGACATACTTTGGGCATGTTGCAAGGAGGGGACTGGAGATTGACATCATGTTTGAGAGAGTGGAGGGACAGTGCAGGAAAGAAAGACCCTCAATGAGATGGATCGATTCTGTGAGTGGAGTGATGGGAATGAGTGTGTTTGAGACGGCGAGGTTGGCACAGGATAGAATGTTTAGATGTCTTATACATAGGGTTGCTATGAGTTGCAAGCGACTCGATGGCACATAACAACAACAACATAAGAATTTAATTTTAGAGGGCCTCTGTCATCTAAATGATCTTCTGTTGATTGTGCATATTCATTTATATTGGATAATGCACTTCTGCTACAGAGTGCTTCTGTTGTTGTTGTGTATCATTGAGTTGGAACTGACTCAAAGCTGACCCTCCAGCCTGTTTGCAGAGGCAATAAATCGCACAGGAGGAGACTGCCCATATTTTTCCTGAAGAGCAGCTAGTGGATATGAAATGTTTTCCTCTGAGTTGACAGCACATTCCCTTACCTCTAGGTCACCAGAGTTCCCTATGTCAGAGATTGTTGTTGTTGTGTGCTGAGTCAGAACTGACTCATAATTTATCCTTCAGCGGATTTCAGAAGCAGTAACTTATGTAGGAGGAGATTGCCTATCCTTCCCTGCAGAGCAGCTGGTGGATTTGAACTATGTGTCTTTGTAATTACATCACAACTTCTTGTTAATAGACCACTAAAGTTCTTTATGCCATTGATTAAAGCTCTTATGTTTGTCCCTATTTTTTCTTTGATGATATTTGTAATTTTCTATTTCATACCTATATCCTTGATCCATTTTACATAATTTTTTCTATATGGTGTCAAATATAGATTGTATTTCAATTTTCTGTAAATAGCCAGTTTTGCCAGCACTATTTGTGAGGGAGAGTGTCATTTCCCCACTTAATGAATCTCATCAGTTCATCAAATATCAGCTGTCCATAAGTGGATGAATTAATTTCTGGGTTCTCTAGTTAATCCCATTGCTTTAAATATCTGTCACTATGCTAGCAGCAGTCTGTTTTTATTACTGTGTCTATGTAGTAGATTTGGAAATTCAGAAGTGTAAGGCCGCCTATACTGTATGCTCTCCTTGGTATTGTGTTGCTTATATGAGACTTAACAGAGTTATTATTAATCATGAAATTATTAGTTTTCCTTTTCTAAAACTGTTTTCTGAGGCTCCGTCTAACATACTTTGGACATGTTGTGAGGAGAGACCAGTCCTTAGAGAGGGACATCATGCTTGGAAGGGTGGAGGGACGGCACAGGAGAGGAAGACCCTCTTTGAGGTGGATTGATTCAGTGACTGGGATAATTGGGATGGGAGTGTCAGAGACAGGGCGATTGGCACAGGCCAGAGCAGAGTTTAGGGCTGTTGTACATAGGATCGCTATGAGTCGCAGGCAACTCGACAGCACATAACAACAACAACAACAATAACAAAACTGTTTATATGGTGATGAGTAAAAAATATTTCTGATGGATTTTTTAACCTTCAACAATCCATATGTGTTTTGACCTTTGCATTGCTACATTTTTTACAATGAAATAGTGTACTTTTCATTTCTTCTCTGCATTCATTATTTCCATTCACTTTCTTTCCTATACTGTCCTGTCTATTGTACTTTATTCCTGAAAAAAAAGGCTGTCCTTTGACCCCTTTGAGTTGGTTGCTACATGTTTGAGAAAAAAATTCCTTGTACTAGATTGTGCTTGATCAC
The DNA here is from genome assembly GCF_000299155.1 of Elephantulus edwardii. Lineage (NCBI taxonomy): Eukaryota > Metazoa > Chordata > Mammalia > Macroscelidea > Macroscelididae > Elephantulus > Elephantulus edwardii. The sequence goes on along the minus strand of NW_006399775.1, from coordinate 22,156,455 downwards.
TATACAGTAGTCACAGGTTGTATTCTATAGAGCGTGGTGCAAAGGAGCCCATCAACAGATATCCTAACTTTATGTCATGTTGTTGTTGTTATGTACTGTAGAGTCAGACCCAACTATAGCTTATTTTCAGATGCAATTAATTGCTCAGGAGGAGATTGCCAATCCTTCTTCCGAAGAGAGCAGCTGGTGGCCTCAAATCGGGTTCCTTGGAGATTGCAGTGCAGCTTCTTGTGACTGGGCCACCAGAGCGCAAAGAGTTTTGTAATTAGGGAGTTCTCGAGGCCTAGTGGTAAGAAGCTACACTGTAATCCCAAAAGAATGAAATTTCAATCTTTTAGCTGGTCCATAGGAGAAGAATGTGCAATCTCTTCTTGAGTGATTTATATCCTCTGAAAATATATTGGAGGGTCAGCTATGAGTTGACTCTGACTTTGTCATAGTTTGATGAAGGACACTAAAAATACGAGTTCAATGTATTTAAAATCTAATCTATAAGGTTTCAAAGTTAGAAAAAGTTATTTACCAGTAGGTTTACTAAGCTATTTTTTAACAAATGTTTCTTTGATTCAACTTTTTCCCTTTTATTTTCAATATTCTCAGCTCTTCCAATGTCATTTATTGGCTCTTGCAGTGTCGTCTTATGATTAATCACTCAATCTTTGCTAGTCTTAAAATAGCTCTGTGTTATGTTATCGACAGAGAATTCAGTTAAGTGTAAAATTCTAGATTGACAATTATTTTCTTCCAGCACTTTGAAGATATCAATCAATGGTCCTACACAATGAATTATTACTAAAGAGAAGACTGTTACTGCTCTTCCACTCTGTAATTTATTAGTAACCTGTGTCTTGCAAACTAAAAGGAAAAAAATTCCCTTTATTTTCTTATATTAAACCTTTTCATTGTGAAGTCTACAGTTGTCGTTATGTGTCTCGTGGGACTTATAGTGACAATAAGTCTAAACGGTGACCTCTCCTAACCCAATCTTCCTTCCTGCATCCGACACTCCTACTCCCATTACGCTAGTTACTGTGACATTTTATCTCATCCAGTGATTTCTACTTCTGCACTGTCCCTTTGAGTCTGTCCTGGCACATGCCCAAAGTATATGAGATAGAGCTTCAAAATCCTCACCTCCAAAGTGCAGCTTGTTTTCACTCTCTCCAGGTCAGGCTTGTTTGTTCTCTTGGTAGTCCATGATATGTTCAATGCTCTTCTCCAGCACCACAACTCAAAGACATCAATTCTTCTTCTGTCACCTTTAGTCATGATCCACTTTTCTTTTTTTTTTTTTTAGTTTCATTTTTTTTATGATCCACCTTTCTGATGTGCAGTAAGTAATTGAGAAGACCATGACCTGTATAGGGCACACCTTAGTCTCTCAGCTGACATTGTTGCTCTTTAGCACACTGGAGAAGTCTCTGACCACAGATTTTTCTAATAAAATTAATCTCTTGATTTCCTGACTGCTATTGCCAAGAGTCTTGATTGTGGGCCTGCACAAATTGTCATTAATCTCGATCTCTTCTCCATCTATCAAAGTTCTCTCAGTTGGCCCAGTGATGAAAATTTTTGTTTCCTTCGTCTTGAACTTCAATACATATTGAAGACTGTAGTCCTTGACCTTCTACTGTAGTAAATGCTTCAGGTCCTGTTTAGTTTCAACAAACAAGGTTGTGTTTTCTGCATAATGAAAGTTGTGGATGAGTCTTCCATCAATTTTAATTCCACATTCATAGTCATAAGGTATAGTTTCCCAAATGATCTGTTCCACTTATAGATTGAAAAGGCATGGAAGAAGGACTTATACCTGACACACTCCTTTCCTGATGGCCAAATAGTAAGAATGTCATGATGCTTGCAGTATAAGTTCAACCATATCAGAAATGATGAGAATGCTACAGGATAGGAACAGGATTCAGAACTGTTCTTCGTAGTGTCATTATGAGTCATATTCATCTTGAGAGAAACCAACAACAGCAACATCAGATATCTTTATTTAATAACAAACTCCCTCTGTAACTATATAAGTCCTCCCTATGTGACAGAAAGCTGGACAGTGATGAGGGATGATAGAAAGATAATTGATGCCTTTGAGCTGTGGTGCTGGAGAAGAGTATTGAATATACCATGGACTGCCAGTAGAACAAACAGGTTTGTCCTAAAGACGGTGAAACCAGGCTTTTCCTTGGAGACAAGGATTCTGAAGCTTCATCTGACATACTTTTGGCATGTTGCAGTTCTTGGAGAGGGACATCATGCTTGGAAGGGTAGAGGGACAACATAAGAAAGGAAGACCCTCGTTAAGATGAATTGATTCAGTGACTGGGTTAGTGGGGGTAGGTCTGTCAGAGACAATAAGTTTGGCTCAGAATAGAGCAGGTTTAAGGGATATTATAAATAGAGTCATTATGAGTTGCAAGCAACTTGACAGCATATAATAACAATGAAGAATTTGCATTGTTTTAAGCTATAACTAGTTTGTTTTACACACAGTTATACTTAAATAAAATATTGAAGCAAATTACTCCCACATAAAGAGAGACTACTGTATAAAATTGTTTAGAGTCTACAAATCACTTTCAGGACTAACACTGGATAAATTTTTTCATCTTTCTAAGGATCAATTTTCTCATTTTAATAATACCAATCCCCAGCCCACTTCAGAGATTCTTGTAGCTATGTGTCATCAAATGGACTACGACTCATAGTGACCCTATGAACAACAGCTCTGAACCTTGCCATACCCTGAACCAACCTAACCTTCTCTGACACATCTTACCCCATTGTCACAGTCACTGTCTCAATCCATTTCATCCAGGGTCTTCTTTTCTGGTATTGATCCCCTACACTTCCAAACATGATGTTCTTCTCCAAGGACTGGTCCCTCCTGGCAACATGTCCAAAGCATGTGAGATAGAGTTTCAAAATCCTTGCCTTCATTGAGCAACCTGGCTTCACCCTTACAGGACAAACCTGATTGTTCTTTTGGCAGTCCATGGTATGTTCAACACTCTTCTCCAGCACCACAGTACAAAGACATGGATTCTTCTGTCATCTTTAGTCATTGTCCATCTCTCAGACACATAACAAGCAGTTGAAAAGACCATTGACTGGATCAGGCACATCTTAGTCTCTAAACTAATACTGTTGCTCTTTAGCACTCTGAACAGGTCCCTGATAGTTTGATTTTCCCAAAGCAACTCATCTTTTGATTTCCTTACTACTGGAAAGTGTTTCTGCCAAGAGTATTGATTGTGGATCTGAGCAAGATGAAATAATTAACAACCTCAATCTTTTCTCCATTTAAAATGATACTGCCAATTGGTCCGGTGGTGAGGATCTTCATTTTCTTGATGTTGAGATATAATTCATATTAAGAGCTCATAAATAATATACTAGCAAATTGAGAAAAGAGTATGTATACATGACAAATGATGCCTATTTGACAAATGTACATACATTGGTGTCCAAATGCGTATACAATACTTATAAGTATTATAACTATGTATCTCTCATGAGATATAAAAAAATAATAAAATCACAGAAAAAATGAGAAGCTAACTCATAAAGTAATTTGCTAAAAATTAATAAATCATATTGATAAGATGCTTATACAGTTTCCTAAAGTGTACATGAAGGTAGTGAATATTATAGTAAGAGTAAACAGTAGAAGAGAACAGAAATGTCAGAAAATATTAGATTACATTTGTGTAATTATAGTACATAATTTGAATTGGATTAAATCAGCCTTAGATACAGAAATTGCATTCATGTCAATTTAACTAAAAGTTATCTTTTCATATTCAATAATTACACAATAATTTAAGCAACTTTGTGTGCTGTGATAACTTAATCCAAATACTTCTGTATTCCCAATTGTATTTCTATTGCAAACTAGATTGCAATTACTTGTATTGCTTTGGGTTAATTAAAGCTAGGCTCTCCATTTTTATATACCATTATCATTTACATATTTTACATCACTCCACATTGTCTGCACCACTTATTTCCGCCTCATAATTAGTTTAGTTGTAATGAATAGTACATGCCTTGAATTTCTAAGGATGTAGCAAAGCAAATAAATAGTTCCAAATGTCAAGCCAAGAAATGTTCTACAAAAGATACATTTTAAAATAGTAAGCATAGTTGTTTACCTTTGTTACAGAGTTCTCTGCCGAGAAGCTAGAAAACTGCCCCTGAGCTCTTGCTGTCTTTATATGTAAAATAGCTCTGGTGACTTAGTGAGTGAGGAGTTATAATGCCAAACCAAGGCTTGTGGTTTAAATCCATTAGCAGCTCTAAGTGTGAAAGATGGACAATCTCCTCTCTTGTGACTTACAGCCTGAGAAAACTTGCTGTAGAGTTACCTTTGAGTCAGCTCTGATTCAATGACTAAGAGTTGAGGAATTTTTAATTGTTGTAATATTTTAAAAATGTGTGCATATTTTATGATATTAAATTGGCATAGGTAAATTGTTGATTTACTAAAAAGAACAACTTAAACTTATATTATTGTAGTTAATCAAGAAACAGTTTATTGTTTGGCAAGCCATTTTCATGAAATTATTATTCTTGGCTGAAAACAGAATAAATAGCTTATTACTTCTATAATTGTTTTCATTGGATGATAAATTCTCATCTGCTAAAGCTTACAAAAAGCTATAAAGCTACCTAAATTCCAAAGTGTGGAACTTGGAAAGCATAGAGATATTTTGAGAAAAGGCTTAAGACTTTGTTTTCTGGGGTGGAAGAGATCATTATTGGATGGGCGCAATTAAGATATATATTCCATTAAAGGTTTTCTCTACTCTGTATTTCATACTTTAAATTCTATTGCAAGTATACTAGTTTTGTCTCACCACCAATTTAATATACATGCCTACTATTATTATACCAAAATGATAGCTAGGCTGAACAATATGAAGAAAAGAAATCCCAGAACCTAATCTGGCCCTGGGTAAACCTGGGTAAGAAAGGTAAATTAGATTTCCATATCCATGAGCTCAAGAGTTTATACCCTCATGCACATAAAAGAGGAAGCACTTGACTACTAGATGATATGCCTATCTGATGGCATTGAAATTTCAAACACCAGATTGAATAATTGAATATATTTTCATCACTGACCTAAGAACTGCCAAATAGTACCATTTTCGTAACATGTGTTTATGATTATAAATACTTCTGTGTTCCCTACTTATTTCCACTTTGACCTCTCTGTACTGCTGAGTCCCTAATTCACGGAATTCTTTAACATCCATTCAGAACTTCTTTCTCAAGCTGCCTCTCAATCAGTTGAAACATTAGAACCTTCCCTTTGAAGCAACCAAAGTTTTCATATCCAAGTCCAGGATATGTCTTTCAGGAACCTTGTAAGGACAGAATATTACCAAGAGGTTTCCAACATGAACCTTGGTGGATGAATATAGTAACTCTTGTGCTGTTAACTCCCAGGTTAGCAGTTACAACACACCTGCAGTTTTGAGGTCTAAAGATGAGGAAGCCTCCTCCTACTAGGATTTACATGTTTGGAAACCTCTTGAAGGGTGTCCAGTTGAAATGGATTGGTTGTGGTGGATTTGGTTTGGGTTTACGCTTTAGTTTTTCAGGGATGAGGTAAATCTTTATGGGTCGGATTGCCAGATCACCACATCTTTCTTTGGTGACACTGTTGATAGGTCCGAACTGACAAGTTTTGGGCTAGCGGTGGAACATTTAACCATTGTACAGTCTCTCTGTCTTCTTATTTCTCTTTCTCCTTAATTGCTTTCAAGTAAAAATCAACTCTAAGTTGACCTTCTCTTGGTTTTACAAAGTTGTAGATAACACGACCAGAGAGGTATCACTCCCTACAGACTAGCCCACTACAGCTCCTACGGTGCTCCTCAGATAGAGTGAAAATCATTTATAATTCTGTCTTCATCCATTTTCTAAGACAGAGTGCCTGCTTAATTATTAGGACTTATACATTATATTGTATTTATAACATAAAGCATTCTAAAAGAGGGTTTTAGACCTGAAAGGAATCTTATTAATATAATTTCTTGACATTATTCATCAAATTTGAGATCTGTATGCAAAAAAAGTAATTTATCTAACTCAAATAATTAATTGTGCATAATCCACTAAAATTATTTTGGTTAATGCTAGGCTATGTTATAAAAGGTTATTTCTCTAATGCATTTAGGTACAAATTAATAAGAAATCTGACTGGAGAATGTTTCCCTCTTTTTTATACTTAATGAATTTGTCTTTATAAATCAAGTCATGTGCCATTTTCCCCGAGAACTATTTTCTCTCATAAAACCATATAACTCATTCCAGTATTCTTATGCAGAATTCTTTTGTCTCAAGTTTTATTGCACCACATTTATCATGTCTGATGGTAGTGATAAACAACAGATCTGATTTGGAAGAAGTACAGCTGGAATGATCCTTAGTCCTTCGCAAGGAAGGAGAGAGATCCTCTCATAGATTTGGTGCATGTTTTCCTAAGACACTAGTCCCTGGCAAAAGGATATCATGCTTGGTAGAGACTCAGTTAAAAAAAATCCTCTATGAGTTGGATTTACATGTGACTGTGACATCACATTAAAGCATAGCAGTGATTTTGAGGTTGAGCTGGCACTGAGTTGATGGCACACAACAAAAAATTGTTACAAGTATGTTAATATCATCTTCAAAGTACTAGGAATAGCTGCAGAACAGAGATGTTAACAATAATTAAGACTTGTTCCTAAATATGCTGGCCTCATTCATCTAAGCACATGACCACAGGTGACTTGCTTTCCTTTTTGAATTCTGCATTAATGGGTGACCTGCATCACTGTAGACTAATTTCTAAGAGCCGGAGTGTGATCTATTGCACCATATTTCCGCTTTATCACTGAATAGGGAAATGAATTAAAAATATGAAAACTCAGGTTTCTAAGTTAATATAATACACCCTAGTGACCTATAAGGAGTCATGTCCCATGAAATATCAATAACAGATGAAGCTTATTTTAATTTAGTTGTAATCACAAGAAAACCCACACTATTGTAATATGTATATTTGTTGTCTTAAATAATTGCTTGTATTTTAGTACCAATGAGTTTGGTCAACAGCAATACTTTTTGAATGAATGCTCCTTTGCAGTGATTTAATTCATTTATCTGATGTTCATGCTAATGTGAAACCTGTACTTGGACCAGGAGGCAATCATCAGAACAGCAAGGAAACACTGCATGGTTCATAATTGGGAAGGGTGTACGTCAGGGATGTGTCCTATCTCCATACCTTTTCAACCTATATGCAGAAAAGTTATACATGAGGCTGGGATGTTTGAGAAGTGTGGCAAGAAGATTGGAGTAAGATTCATTAACAATCTGCGTTATACAGATAACACAACCCTGCTTGCTGAAACTGAGGAGGACCTGAAGCGCATGCTGCAGAAATTCAAGAACTGTAGCCTTCAATATGGATTGAGGCTCAATGTCAAGAAGACAAAGATTCTCACCATTGGGCCATTTGGCAGCATCAGGATGGGTGGTGAAGAGACTGAGATTATTAACAGCTTTAGTTTGCTTAGCTTCACAGTCAATGCTTTTGGCACCAGAACACAGGAAATTAAAAGACGCATTGTGATGGGAAAGTCTGCTGTTAGGGACCTCTCCAAAGTACTGCAGAGCAATGGTGTCACTGGAGACTAAGGTGCGCCTGATACAGGTCATGGTCTTTGCAATCACTTGCTATGCATCAGAGAGCTGGACAATGACTAGGGAGGATAGAAGGAGAATTGACGCCTTTGAGCTGTGGTGCTGCAGAAGAGTATTGAATGTACCCTGGACTGCAAGAAAACAAAGAGATTCATCCAAGAGAGGGTTAAACCAGGCGGTTCATTGGAGGCAAGGGTTCTGGGGCTTTATCTGACATACTTTGAACATGTTGTAAGGAGGGACAGGTCCTTGGAGAGGGACATCATGCTTGGAGGGTGGAGGGTCGGTGAAAGAAAGAAAGGCCCCCTATGAGGTGGATTGATTCAGTGACTGGGGTAATGGGTATGGGTGTGTGAGAGGCAATGCGATTGTCACAGGATAGAGCAGGGTTTAAGGCTTTTGTACATAGGGTTGCTATGAGTCACAGGTGACTTGACAGCATATAACAACAAGAAGAAGATAAGTGATGGTGAGCAGAAACGGATATTTTTACACATGTTTGATGGGCACATGATAGGAACATTATACATTTTTTGTAGAATGTATTTTCTTTTATATAAAAGCATACAAATATGAAAATATTAACATATAAATTAAAAAGAAATCAGAATGCGGGGGAAAAAAGAAATTACAAGTAAAATGTTAATTGTCAAATGCAAAATAGTGGTTTATACATAGTGCCTTCTTCTGACTTAGCATGTATTTGTTACTTAAATGGCTTACATGACTCTTCCACAGGTCCTATTGTTACCTCTATTTTTAAATGAGAAAAATGAGGCCTAGAAAGGTTGTAAAACCTCCAAAGGTTATATATAAATTTTTAGGAGGAAATTAATGAATTCATTACAATTTAAAAACTAGATAGAGCTAAGTATTTCATGACAGTAGAGGGCTTTATTATATTCCTTTATGTAATAAAATATCATTCAAGTAATCATTAAAATATTATAGACCAGTTAATAGCATGGAAAGGAATTCATGGTACATTGTTAAAGAAAACAAAGAAGTTCTCCAACAGGATAAAATTTATTATCTAGTAAAGTCAACAAAGGCAAAGCAGGTAGCATTTTTTATACAAACACTTCACTTGACTTGTCACCAGTGATTGTTTATAGGTGGTGTCACTTTGAGTGAATTTTTGTTCCCGAGTTATGACTTCTCTGTGGTATACTTTTTACAACACACTTTGATCTTTTATAATTGAAGATTATTTTAATAAATTGGAAAAAAAAGAGTGTGGGATCTGTAGCCTTCAAATTGTCCCTATAGATATAGACCAATGCAGAACAGTAGGAATAAAGGAAGAATTTTTAGAATTATAAATGCAGGCTATATTTAATTATCATTCTAGAGTTCTTCAATGAGGAAGCTATTTTATTCTTAACCTCTGGTAGGTGGGTTAAATTGTGATGTAATTGTGTACTGTTGTCTCACAGAGAACAGCTAGTGACCTTGAAGTGCGTGCCTTTGGGATTGCAGCACTGCTTCTTACCACTAGGTCATCAGAGCTCCTTTAAATTATGATAGAAGCAGAATTATTAACCAACAAGACAAAAATTTTACAATGTTTTCGACTTTTCATCACATTCCACTCACTTTCATGGCTGTCATTATTTGTGTATCGTTCCTTCATCAGCAATCCAAACTACCTCCTGTATTTAGGGCAACAAGTGTCTCTTCTAGACCAATTGTAAGGGAGCCTAGTGGGTAGAGAATTGCACTGCCAACCCAAAGACAGGTGATGGGAATTTACAAGATGCTATGCTGGTGAAAGATAAAGAATCTCCCATGAGATTTAGAGGCTCTAAAAATGCACTGTTGGGTCAGCAAGAATTTGTTTCAACTCTACCTCATTGACTTGTTTTGTTGTTAATGTCATTGTAAATGGAAAATTAATGTCTGAGGAAATGGTCTCTCACTGGCACCTAATGATTAAAGATTTCAGATGCTAACCAAAAGGGAAGTTTGAATCCTGCTGGGTGCAGAACTAGGTATGGAGAGAAAATTGAGACAGGTTGCTTCTAAAAAGATTTACAGCCTTGAAAACCCTATAGGAGATTGAATTTTTCTCTACCTAATGAAAAGAAACTGCTGCAATCCCAAAGTCACATAGTTGAAATACATAGTGGAGCAGCTGGACAGAGTCATTGCTGAGATTAACTGCCTCTGGAAACCCATTGGAAGATCAGTCATGATTCAGTTCAGATTTAATGGTATACAACAACTAGAAGATCACTAGTCTGAATTAACTCAATAGCCACAGTTTGAGGTTTGTTTATTTAATAATTTTCAAATTTAAACAATATCCTAAATGCATTCCAAAAAACAAATAAATAGACTTTGACTCCACAGATCTTATCTGAAGATTTAAAAAAAATGCAAATTTATGAAATGTTAACACTGAAAAGAATGGAAATCTCAGAACACATAATTGTGTTCTTGGGAAATCTACACATAGATAAGAAGCTGTTGTCTGAAGAATACAAAACACTGTAAAGTTTAAGATCAGGAAAAATGTGTCAGGGTTGTATCAATTTTAGTTTGCTTGGCTCCACAATCAACACTCTTGGTAACAGCATCCAGGAAATCAAGAGACGAATTGAATTGGGAAAGTCAGCTGTGAGGGACCTCTCAAGAGTACTGAAGAGCAATGATGTCAGGCTGAAGACTAAGGTACGCCTGATCCAGGCTATAGTCTTCGCAATTATATGCTATGCATCAGAGAGTTGGACAGTGAATAGGGTTGATAGAAAGATAATTGATGCCTTTGAGCTGTGGTGCTGGAGAAGAGTGTTGACTGCTAGGAGAACAAACAGATTTGTCCTGGAGAAGGTGAAGCTGGGGATTCTTAAGCTTCGTCTAACATACTTTGGGCATGTTGCAAGGAGGGACATCATATTTGACAGAGTGGAGGGGCAGCGAAGGAGAGGAAGACCTTCAATGAGGTGGATCGATTCTGTGACTGGAGCGGTGGAAATAAGTGTGTTTGAGATGGCTAGGTTGGCACAGATAGAACAGCATTTATAGCTCTTGCCCATAGGGTCGCTATGAGTCTCAAATGACTCGATTGCACATAACAACAACAACAACAACAACAACAACAACAACAATCTATATGCTGAGAAAATCATTTGAGAACCTGGATTTTATGAGGAGGTATGTGGCATCAAGATTAGAGGAAGACTCATCAACAGCCTTCTATATGGATCACAATATGGATCTCAATATCAAGAAGAAAAAAAGCCTCACCACTGGACCATTAAGCAACATTATGATAGAGAAAAGATAGAAACTATCAATTATTTCATCTTACTTGGATCCATAATCAACACTCTTGGTATCAGCAGGCAGGACACTAGGAAATGCATTGCATCGGGCAAGTCTGTTGTCAAGAACCGCTCCAAAATACTGAGGAGCAGTTATGTTAGTTTGAAGATTTAATGAGTACCTAATACTGGCCATGTTCTTTTCAATCAACTGCTATGCCTCTGAGAACTAGACAATAAATAAAACTAACAGAAGAACTGATACATTTGAATTGTCGAGTTGGAAAAGAGTACTGAATGGATGAGTACATGTCTGACTAAAAGAACAAACATGTTTTGGAAAAAATGTAGCCAAACTTTTCCTTGGAAGCAATGATGGGTAAACTTAATCTCACGTCCTTGGACCATGTTCTAGGAGAGACTATTCCTTGGAAAGGGACACCAAGATTAGAAAGGTGGACTAAAAGAACATTATTAAAAGAATAACTGAAGTAATACCTTATTCAATCAATATTTGTACAACCAGTTGCTTAGAGTTGAATTAGGTTCCCTGTGACCCTATATATGTTTTAAGAGTAGAATTCTTTTACATAGATGTTGAATGACTGTCTTTTTTTGAGAACAAATTTCCAGGATTTTCTTTTTAAAAAAATAAGGATTGGAAAGGTAGTGGGGGATCCAATATGGAGAAAAAGATCATTAATGAGATGGATTGACACAGTGACTTTAGCAATGGACTTAAAGATATCAGAAATTATAAGAATAGGACAGAGTTTACATCTGTTGTTCATAGGGTCTCTATGAGTCATTCTCAACTCAAAAGCACCTAATAACAATGACATCAACAACCCGTGTTATGCAGATGACACAACCTTGGTTGCAGAAATTAAAGAGGACTTGAAACACTTACTGAAGATGATTAAAGACTACAGCCTTCAATATACATTACATGTCAACGTTAAGAAAACAGAAATCATCAACACTGGATCAATAGGCAATAGTGATAGTTGGAAAACATGGAAGTGTCAATAATTTCATTTTACTTGAGTTGACAATCCACACTCAAAGTAGCAGCATTTAAGAAAACAAAAAATGTGCTGCATCGGAAAAATCTACTGTCAAGAACCACTTTAAAGTGCTAAAGATCGAAGATGTCAAATTACAGACTAAGTGCTCTTGATCGGAGCAGTGTCATTTTGAATTGCTTCTTGTCCACCTACAAGAAACATAATGAATATTATTAAAGAAGCATAGTTGATACCTTTGAAGTATAGTGTTGGAGAAAAATATTGAATATTTTATGAATTGCCAAAATAACAAACAAGTCTGTCTTTGAGCAAATGTAGTCAGGACGCTCTCTAGAAGCAAAAATGGTGAAACATTTTCTCACTTACTTTGCCCACATTATCACAGAAACTAGTCTTTGGAAAAGACCATATTTCCTGGAAAAGTGAACAGTCAGAGAAAGAAATGAAGATCTTCAGCCTGACGGATTGACATGTTTACACTCACAATGGCTGGAACATATCAGAGATGCTGAGGATGTCACAGGTTAGAGAAAATTTCAAATATGTTTTTAGTAGGGTTACTGTAGGTCCTAGTAGACTTGATAGCAGCTACTAATGAGAAGATAGGAAAGGCTGATTTATGCTTTTGTTTAAAGATATATGCAAAACATGAGGGAGACATCAGAGGCTCAAGTGATTTGCCTGATGGCTAGGCTGCTAACTGAAAGGATGCTGGTGGAACCCACAAAGTGGCTTCATAGATGAAAAGATGACACCACCTGCTCCAGTAAATTTCACAGTGAAGGAAACTCAATGGGACCATTTCTGACATATAGTGTCATTATGATTTGAAATTAACTTACAGAAGCACAGTAACAACAATAAATGCCCATTACTTTATTCATAACTTATAGCTACCTCTACAAGAAATTCCCCAATACTGCACAAGTTTTGAACAGAAAAAGACAGAATCCAGGGGAGGTACAAAGTAGTAAATAGAGACAGATAATTAGACTATGCTTTTTTTCTTGTGTTGCTACCCAGATGAATGAAACTATTAAGTGACTGTCTTTCCATGGTTTGAGGTTCTATAACTGTCTGTAAATTTTTGGGACAAAAATCTATATCCAAGAAGGAGTCATCGCAGAGCTGTGAATGAGAAGAAGCAAGGCAGGAATGGAAACAGTAAATGTGGATAATATCTTCTACATAATATAAATTTTGGTCAGCTAATACTACTGGACCAATTGGCAGCATCAGGATGGATGATGAAGAGATTGAGATTTCTAACAACTTTAGTCTGCTTGGCTCCACAGTCAACACTCTTGGCACCAGTAGCCAGGAAGTAAAAAATATATTGCAATTGGAAAGTCGGCTGTTAGGGACCTCTCCAGGGTACTGAAGAGCAATGGTGTCACTCTGGAGACTAAGGTACATATGATACAGGCTATGGTCTTTGCAACCACTTTTTATGCATCAGAGAATTGGACAATGACTAGGGAGGATAGAAGAAGAATTGCTGCCTTTGAGTTGTGGTGCTGGAGAAGAGTATTGAATATACCATGGATTGCCAAGAAAACAAACAGATTCATCCTAGAGAGGCTTAAACCAGGCTACTTCTTGCAGGCAAGGATTCTGGGTCTTTGTCTGACATACTTTGAACATGTTGTAAGGAGGGAGAGGTCCTTGGACAGGGACATCATGCTTGGGAGGGTGGAGGGATGGTACAAGAGGGGAAGGCCCTCTATGAGGTGGATTGATTTAATTACTGGGGTAATCAGGATGGGTGTGTCGGAGACAGTGCGATTAGCACAGGATAGAGCAGGGTTTAAGGCTGTTGTACACAGGGTCGCTATGAGTCGCAAGCAACTTGACGAAACACAACAACAACAACAAATAATGATACATTTTACTAGTTGATTCATCCATTTATTGTAATAAACATAGATGAGTATGTCACCTCATGCCACAATTCATTTCTTTGGGATCTATACCTCTCTCTGTGATTGTTGGATCAAATGACATTTCTACTCAAGGCACTATAAAAAGCGTCAGAATATTTCCTCATAGTTCTTGCACTATTTTACTCTTTCACAGGATGTGCATTAGAGATCCAGTATACTCACAACCTCATCAGCATTTGTTTCCTTTTTTAATTGAGTTTTGCTATTGTTGCCAAGGTAAGATAGTACCTAAATATTGTTTTAAGTTGCATTTCTGTAATAAATGATGTGAGAAATTCTTGACATGTTTGTTTACCATCTGGATGTGTCTCTGGTGAAGCATCCATTCATAGCCTCTGCCTGTTTTGTAACTGGATTGTTTGTCTTTTACTGATTGAAGTAAAAGATTTTCCATAAATTTTAAAGAATAGTCCTTTGTCATATGTATCATTACCAAAGAATTGTCCTTGTCTGTACAGTCTCTTTTAAACCCTTTTGGAGGAGTCTTTTGATGCACATAAGGACTCAATTTTAGGAGATCAAATTACCAAGTTTTTCTTGAGGTTGAGTGTGTTTGCTTATATTTGAGCTATTCATGCCATTGATAAGAATTAAAAGTGTTCCCCATCTTTTATCTATCTTGTGTCAGTTTTTGTATATGGTCTGAGGTATGTATATGGTGGTAGTGTTATGTGCCGTTGGGTCAACTGCAACTCATTCTGAGCCTATGCTCAGTGGCTCTAAACTCTGTCCTGTTGAGGGCCAATTTAGTGGTCTCCAATACTCTTGCCCCTATTACGCCACTGTGTCAATCCATCTCATCCAGGGACTTCCTCTCTTCCGTTGCCCCTCCACCCTTCCAAGCACGATGTCCCTCTCCAAGGACTGGTCTCTCCTGGAAACATACTCAAAGTATGCAAGATGAAGCTTCAAAATTCTTGCATCTGAAGAGCAACTTGGTTTCACCTTCTTCAGGAAAGATCTGTTTGTTTTCTTGGCAGTCCATGGCATGTTCAATATTATTTTCCAGCACCACAACTCAAAGGCATCAATTCTTCTGTCCTCTATATTCATTATCCGGCTCTCTAATGCATAGCAAGTATTCACGAAGATCATGGCCTGGATCAGTCAGTCACACTTTAGTCTCCAGGCATATCTTTGCACTTCAGCACTCTGGAGAGGTCCCTGACAATAGTTTCATAATCCATATTTTGATTTCCTGGTTGCTGATTCCAAGAATATCGATTGTGGACCTGTGCAAGCTGAAATTGTTGACAATCTCAATCTCTTCTCCATCTCTCTTGGTGCTGCCACTTGACCTAGTGGTGGGAATCTTTAATCACTCGATGTTGAGCTTCAGTCCATATTGAAAACTGCCATCTTTGACTTTCTGCAGCAGACACTTCAGGTCCTTCTCAGTTTCAGTAATCAAGGTTGTATCAGCTGCATAATACAAGTTGTTAATAAATCTTTCTCCAATCTTGATGTCACATTTCTCCTCTTAAAGTTCAGCCTCCTGACTTATCTTCTCCACATACAGATTAAAAAGTTACAGACGGAATGCGTCCTCGACACACTCCTTTCCTGATTTTGAACCATGCAGTGTTTCCTTGCTCTGTTGTGACAACTGCTTCCTGGTCTAAGTACAGGTAATTTTCTGCAAATAGATGATCCGTTTTGCTAGCACAATTGTTGTTAGAGGCTGTCTTTCTCCACTTATTGAATTTTATGTCTTTGTAAAGATCAGTTGTCCATAGGTAGATGTTTATTTCTGGGTTCTTAATTCTTTTCCTGTCATAAATGTACCTGTCACTGAACAAGTTGTTGTTAGGTGCCATCAAGGACCACCCACAGTGACTCGATGAAAGACAGATTTGAACACTGTCCTATCCTGTGCCATCCTCATGCTTCTTGATACTTTAGAGCACATTGCAGCAGTCATAGTGTAAATCCACTTGGTTGTGGGTCTTCCTCTCCTTTTCCAACCCTCTATCTTTCTGAGCATCACATCCTTCTCCAAGGAATATCCCTTCTTGTAACATGCTCAAAATATGTGAATTGAAGCTTCATCAACTTTGCCTCAAAAGAGCACTCTGGTTTCACCTTATCAAAGTCATATTTGGTTTTTTTGGCAGACCATGAGACATTGAGTGCCTTTCTCCAACACTACAACTCAAATCTATACATTTATCTTCTGTCATCCTTACTCATTGTCCATTTCTCAGATGCATAGCATGGCCTGAATTAGATTCACCTTAGTTCTCAAACTGACATCATTGCTCCTTAGTAATTTAAAGAGGTCCCTAACTGCAGGTTTTACCAGTGCAATGGATCTTCTTATCTCCTGAATGCTGGTGCCAAGGGTGTTAATTATGGATCCAAGCAAGATGAAGTTATTGATAGTTTCAATCTTTTCTCTATTATGATGTTGCCTATTAGTTCTATGGTAAAAATCTTTATTTTCTTGACATCGAGATTCAATCCATATAGAAAGCTGTATTATTTGATCTTCTATAATAAGTCCTTCAAGTACTACTCACTTTCAGCAAAAAAAGTTGTGTCATCTGCATAAGGCAGGTTTTTAATGAGTCTTCCTCTGATTCTGATGCCCCATCCCTCTTCACAGAGTCGCACTTCTCTAGTAATTTGCTCAGGGTTAGGGTTAGGGTTAGGGTTTGGATTAGTGTTAGAGTTAGGGTTAGGATTAGATTTAGGGTTAGGTTGTTATGATGTTGCCCATTATAATAAAGAAGCACTGGTGGCCTAGGGGTAGGAAGCTATGTAAATCCCAGAGTCACGTGGTTCAAATCTACCAGCTGCTCTGCAGGAGAAGGATGGACAATCTCTTTCCAAGCAATCAAATGCTTCTGAAAACCCACCAGTTGATCGGTAATAACCACCACCAGTGTAATAGACCAGTTTTCTTGATATTGAGATATAATCTCTATTGGAGGCTGTAATCTTTAATTTTCTTCATTATGTGTTTTAGTTTGCTTGGCTCCACAGTCAACAGTCTTGGCACCAGCAACCAGGAAATTAAAAGGCGCATTGCCATGAGAAAGTCTGCTGTTAGGGAACTCTCCAAAGTGCTGAAGAGCAATGGTGTCTCTCTGGAGAATAAGGTGCGTCTGATACAGGCCATGGTCTTCGCAATCACCTGTTATGCATCAGAGAGTTGGACAATGACCAAGGAGGATAGAAGGAGAACTGATGCTTTTGAGCTGTGGTGCTGGAGAAGAGTACTGAGAATACCATGGACTGCTAGGAAAACAAACAGATTTGTCCCGGAGAGGATTAAACCGGGTGGCTCCTTGGAGGCGAGGATTCTGAGGCTCCGTCTAACTTACTTTGGACATGTTGTGAGGAGAGACCGGTCCTTAGAGAGGGACATCATGCTTGGGAGGGTGGAGGGACAGCGCAGGAGGGGAAGGCCCTCTATGAGGTGGATTGATTCAGTGACTGGGATAATTGGGATGGGAGTGTCAGAGACAGTGTGATTGGTACAGGACAGAGCGGAGTTTAGGGCTGTTGTACATAGGATCGCTATGAGTAGCAAGTGACTCGACGGCACATAACAACAACAACAGCATGTGTTTCAAGTCATCTTTATGCAGCCAAAGTTGTTTCATCTTTATAATGAAGATTGATGGTGAATCTTCCTCCTATCTTGCTGCCAACTTTTGTTCATATAGTTTAACTTCTGAAATGATGTGCTCAAATTAAGATTGAATTGTAGGAGGGGAAAGAAAACAATCTTGATACATATTCTAATTTTAAACCTTGCAGTATTTTCTTTTGGGTTTGGTCAATGGATACGTATTTGGACAATTGTCTATTGGTACATGGTTTACTCTAGTCATAATTAAGCATTCTGGAATTCACATTCTTCTCAATGGTATCCATAATTGATCTCCAAGACAAATGCCTTTGCCTAGTCAATAAAAAAACAAGTAAATATCTCTCTTGTATTCTTTGCTTTCAGTCAAGATCCATCTAACAACAGCAATAATATCTTTCTTATCACAGCCTCTTTTGAAATCAGTTAGAATATTTGGCAGTTCCCTGTCAATGTACTGGTACAATTATTTTTAAATAATCTTCAGGAAAATCTTACTTTTTTTTTTTTTTAGGAAAATCTTACTTTTGAGTGTTACTAATGATATTTATTGATACTTTCTAAACTCTACTGGATCACTTTTTTTGGAATGAGAACTAACACAGATGTCTTTCATTCAGTTGGCCGGGTAACTCTCTTCCAAATTCCTTTGCATAGATTAGTATGAAATGTTCCAAGATGCATCTTCAGACACATTTCAATTAATATTTCATCAATTTCTGGAACGTTGTTTTCACCAATGCTTTTAGTGCAACTTGAAAGTTGTTTTCATTTACTTTTGTTCTTCATCACAAAATACTTCTTAAAATGCTTCAGGTTTGACCAATTCTTCCCGATATAGTAACCCTGCGGATAAAATATCCCTTCCATCTGCTTCTTAATGTTTCTTGCATCAATCAACATATACCCATTGAATCCTTCAGTATTATAATTCAAGGTTTGCATTTGTTTTTAGTTCTTGTAGCTTGTTAAATGGCAAGCATGTCCTTTCCTTTTGATTTTCTAATCCCATCTCTTTGCACATTTTTTTGGTAATACTCTGTCTTCTTGATATTATTTAAATTCTTCTGTTAATTTATTTTGCTTTACCAATTGGGAAAGACTAGTGATCCATCTCGTAATTGATTACAGTAGAAACCGTGGGAATCCCAGAACACTTGGTTGTGCTAATGCGAAACCTATACTTGAACCAAGAGGCAGTCATCAGACCAGAGCAATGAAACACTGTATGGTTCAAAACTGGGAAGGGCGTATGCCAGGGATGTGTCGTGTCTCCATACCTTTTCAACCTGTATGCAGAACAGATTATCCAGGAGGTTGGGCTCTATGAGGAGAAGTGTGGTGTCAGGATTGGTGGAAGATCTATCAACAATCAGTGTTATGCAGATGATACAACCTTGCTTGCTGAAACTGAGGAGGACCTGACGTGCTTGCTGCAAAGGTTTAAGGACTGTAGCCTTCAATATGGATTGAAGCTCAATGTCAAGAAGACAAAGATTCTCACCACTGGGCCAGTTGACAGCATCAGGATCGATGGTGAAGAGATTGAGATTGTACACAGCTTTAGTTTGCTTGGCTCCACATTCAACACTCTTGACACCAGTAGCCAGGAAATTAAAAGACATCTTGCCATGGGAAAGTCCACTGTTAGGGACCTTTCCAAAATACTGAAGAGCAATGATGTCTCTCTGGAGACTAAGGTGCATCTGACACAGGCCATGGTCTTTGCAATCACTTGTTACACATCAGAGAGTTGGACAATAACTAGGGAGGATAGAAGAGAATTGATGCCTTTGAGCTGTGGTGCTGGATAAGAGTACTAAACGTACTATAGACTGCTAAGAAAACAAACAGGTTCATCCTGGAGAGGGCTAAACCAGGCAATTCCTTGGAGGCAAAGATTCTGGGGCTTTGTCTGATATATTTTGGATATGTTGTAAAGAGGGACCGGTCCTTGGAGTGGGACGTCGCAGGAGAGGAAGGCCCTCTATGAGGTGGATTGATTCAGTGACTGGGGTAATTAGGATTCGTATTAGAAGTAAACATGCAAAATAATTTTGACATCTAGATTTGGTTAACTTCTCTGGTTCTCTTTTTTACAACTCTTACGAATCTCTTATTTCATGTTATCCATAACCCTAACACAATAGCTACCTCTCTCTTTCTTGAACATGCCAAGCTCTTTCTGAACTTATATTTTTCACGAACTATTTTTTAGATGTGGATTATATTTTCCCAAACATCATTATGCTGGCTTGATTTTGTTCAGAACTCTTCTTATCGAAGTCTCAAGACAGAATCAACTAATAACTAACTCTACAGTGGAATTCAGGCTATAAAATGCATTAGATTGAGACTGCCCCTCTTTCTCCCATACAGCAAGCTAGTGAAGTCAAACCACCACGGAGATGAGGTCTTAGGGCTGATAGTGAAATTCCCTATGTACTATAGACTCCCCAAATTTTGCTTAGGATGTAATTTTGCTGCAGAGAAAGAAATGTGCTTGCTTCCTTGTATTTTCCAGCCCTTTGCAGTTAAGCAAAATTATAAATTAGTTCTGGACACTGAATATGAGTTGAAGTCATGTATGGTGCTTCTGTGCTAGAACAAAACTTACCCTTTTACTTCTGCTAATGTTGCAAACTATGTGCTTGCTTCTGTTCTAGATATTGTTGCTAGTCACCCCAGGAATGAAACTTTGTCAATGATAGTGAATAAAATAAAATAAGGGTGGATTGAACAACCTGGATCCTTGAGGGTTTTTTTATGATAGTAATTTGACTTGGTTGTTATTACATGCCACTAAGTGCACTAAGACTCATAGTGATTCTATGAACAGTAGATCAGATTTATCCTGTGCTATCCTCATGATCTCCGTCATGCCCATTTTCACACCTCCTGTGTTAATTCATCTTGTTGAGGATCTTTCTCTCATTTTCTGACCCTCCACCTTTCCCAGCATATTTTTCCCCCAAACACATTTGTCCCCTCTTGATAACATTCCCAAAATACGTGAGAGGAAATTTCATTATCACTCTAGCTGAACTTCCCCTGAGATAGATTGGTTTGTTATTTTAGCAATCCATGGAATATTCACTAGTGTTCGCCTACACTACAATTCAACGGCATCAGTTCTTCTTTGGTCTTCTTTATTCATTGCCCAACTTTCACATGCATAGGGAACAATTGAAAATACCATGGTTTGGGTCAGATGCACCTTAGTCTTTAAACTAAATTTTCATTTTTCTTTTACCATGGGTATTGATTATGAATATTTTCTTCATCTGTCATGATATTGTTCATTGGTCCAGTGGTGAGGATTTGGGGTTCTTGATGTTGAGTGTAATCCATAGTGAAGGCTGCATTCTTTGATATTTTTCAGTAAATGCTTCAAGTCTTGGCTGGAAATGGACTTTTGGTTGCAATTCATTAGAATTTGTTCAACTAAATCATTGCTGTTGAGTCAGAGTGTTTCATAACTAACTTCCTGGTGGGTTTCCTAGACTCTGTATTGCATAGAAAGACATTTCCAAGCTTTCACCCATGAAGCTAATGGTAGATTTGGAGCCTCCAGAGAGGCTTAGCCTTTTTTAGCAGCACGACTCTTTATAGGCTATGCAACAGAGCTCCAGCCTGTCTTAAGTAGTAAATCTCTTCTTACTATCTAGTCTATACCAGTGCATGTTTACTTTCCATCACATCACATTTTTGTAAATTCTCTAAATACAATTATCAATTATTTTATCTGTTTATTCTTAGTCTTTGCCCCTATTCCAGTTACTACAAGTGGAGATAAGAGTGCCATGAAGCCTGTGGAGTTTGTCTATTTTAATTGTTGTTGTTGTTATGTGCCATCAGGTTGCCTGTGATTCATTAGGACTCTATGTCCAATTGGCCTGAATGCTGTCTTATCCTGAGCCAGTCTGTCTCTGACATACCTACCCCCATGACTCCAGTTACTGTGTTGCTACATCTCATCTGAGGTCTTCCTCACCTGTGCTGTTCCTCTACTCTTCTAAACATGACATTCTTCTCCAAAGACCAGTCATTCCTGGCCATGTGCCCAAAGTATGTGAGATGGAGCTTCCAAATCCTTTCTTCCAAGGAAAAATTTGATTTCACTCTCTTTAATATGGATTTGTTTGATCTCTTGGCTGTCTATGGTGTAATCAATACTTTTCTCTAACATCACAACTCACAGGCATTAATTCTTCATATGTCATAGTTGTTGCATAATAAGTAAATGAAAAACTAAGGCCCGAATCAAACGCACCTTAGTTCCTAGACTGACATCATTATCTTTAGACTTTGAAGAGGTCAGCAGATTTCCTCAATGCAATTTGTCTGTTGATTTCCTGACCGCTGGTGCGAAGACTATTGATTGTGGAGCTGAGGAAGCTGAAATTCTTAATAATATCCTTTCTCTGTCTTGATGCTAAATATTTCATCTTCTTGATGTTGAGCTTCTGTTCATATTGAAGACAACAGTCTTTGACCTTCTGCAGCAAATCTTCATGTCTTCTTCAGTTTTAGTAAGCAATATTGTGTCATTTGCATAACACACATTGTTGATGAGTCTTTACTCAATCCTGATGCCACAATCCTCCTCAAAGAGCTTAGCCTACTACTAAAAAAATTGCTAAGAAGTACCTGGCACTAAATTGGCAATCTAAAAACTTTTGATGAGAAATGAATACTGTTTGATCCTGGCACAGTTTGATTTTCCTATAAAAGTAGCAGGAGAGGTAAAAAATTAACTATACGGTGTAGGGTTCCCAAGACAAAAAAAAAAAAAAAGACAAGTACCAAAGGTGTAATTTACCAGTTTTATGTACAGAAGACTTTAAGTTAAATGTTACTATCCACGGAGATACAAGGTATAGCTATGGTTAGCCAACAACACTGATTATCTCAACACTGTGTTTAACCCTAGCTCAAGGTGATTTTTTTTTTCCCTGGAGACAGGCACTATAGATACACCTCTTCTTCCATAAAAAAAAAATCATGCCATAATTCTTAGTATATTTCTCTTTCAGTAGTTATAGTAGAAACTTTGAGTACTTTGCGGGATACTTTTATTTGTAATTCTACTGAGGTCCGTACAATTTGTAATTAAAAAAAAACTCACATGAAACTTGTAAAATATTATTTCTATCTTAATAATATAGAACTCTGGAGATGTGTTTTCTTTCTATCACCACTGCCTATCTTACTGTCTGACAACTAGTAGATAATCAATTAATACTAAGAATGAAAGAATGAATAAACAACCCACAGCTGTCAATTGGTTTCCAAGGTCCTTATTAATGTAACTAATTTAAGGTGGCTTTTGATTATATGCATATTCTTTTGATTCCCCCAGCTTTATAAGAAACCACATCAAATGGATAAAAATATCATCTTGGGCTATTTAATTAAGGGCTACTGGTGTAGCCTCTAGTGTGTTGAGAAGAATGAAAAATGAAAAGGCAAAGTAAGATATCTAGAAAACTGTTTTGGCCAGTGTACATGATGGAAAGAGTTATTGGATTAGAGGAGAAGAATATGCCTCCAAATTACATATAATTTTAACAAAATATCTTTCCTATCAATATTCTCCAAGAAGAGTTAATATCAGTATCCTATGAGAGTGTAATCCCTTTCATATGTAAGGTATATGGCAATGATGGTATTCTCCAGCTTTGCTTTATGTCATTCTTTACCACCTTACTGTGTTAAGAGCAAAGCATCATTGTTCTGATTACACAGAAGAAAAACAAATACCAAGAGGTTACAATGCCCTGGATATTGAAATCTAGCCTCAGACTTGATGCTTTTCTTATTTTATCAAGTGATACATTTATTTGTAAGTCTTACAATGAATATTAAAACTCAGCTCCAGACTTACTCTCTTCTCCTTTTGTTCCTCCTCCAAACACTATGCCTTACTCAGAATGCTATAGATTTTTCTGGTAGGAGGCAACTACATTACAGGTGGTCTCTCAAGCTTACTTGACTATTAAAAGTGCTGTTTCTGTGTTTATCTTGGGATTCTTAGAAGTCTCACTGGGAAATCCTCCACCATTCCAAGGAAGTCTCAGAGTCAGCATTTCAGGGCTCACAATACAATATTTTAATGGAGAAGGGGCTGAGAGACCGTTATACAGAAGTTACTAAATGTCAGGACCACGGAGGCAGGCTTTATGGATTTCTTTAAAGAGCTTCATTAACTTGACTAATTGGAACGTGGAGATTTGCAGATTGTCTGCTTGTAAGAGTGAGAAGACAGAATCAATAGAATGTGAGTAGGACCTGCGGGAGTGTGATAACCCACTAACTACTCCTGGCAGATGGACAATGCATTTGCATTTTGTACACTGTAAACAAACTCAGACAACCACATATATCAGGAAGAGCTACGAGTTTGGAGTCACCTGGACAGAAAAGAAAACTGAGTATACGAATTATTAACCTTGATAAAATAAAATATTCAAATTCTGTAAACTCATTTTCCATTCTATAAACTAATAAGTACTGTACACTACATGGCCTTTGTGATAATTCAAGCTAGTGAACTGTAGGTATAGTTGTTGGAGTGGACATATAGTTACTCTTATGTCCTAAATGAAAAGATACCTTGCATAAATATACATAATGAAAGAGGGGATAAATGAAATGAAATGTTACCTAAATAGTATTTGTTAAATTAATAGACAACTTGTAACTGGCAAGATATCCAAGGAGGCTGAATCCTAAACTGATTGTGACAGAAACTGAACAGCAACTGGATATATAATGTGCATTAAACCCTCTCTAATAAAGAAATTTGGAATTTTGGTATTAGGTAATTTTACAAAGCAATGAAGATTGGTCAAGAATCTATGAAAGTAGCAATTAGATGCCTAAATAATCCCACCTACTCTGTCCTCCAAATCTCAGAGAACTTTTTTTGTGATGACCCATTGAGTCTTTTATGACTCCTAGTATTGACCCTATGAACAATGAATCTGAACTCTGTCTTCCCCTGTGACATCCCCATCATCTCTGAAATACTTGTCACAGTCACTGTGTGAATCCATCTTAGACTGATCCTTCACATTTCCAGTGCTGATATAATTTTCCAAGGACTGCCCACTCTTAACAACATGCACACAGTATATAAGACAGAGTTACAGAATCCTTGTCTCTAAGGAAAACCCTGGTTGCACAATCTCCAAGTCATATTTATTTATTCTTTAGATATTCCATGAGATACTCAGTACTCTTTTCAAACACTACAACTCAAAAGCATTGATTCTTTTTCAGTCAAACTGAGTCATTGTCCAACTTGCAGAAGCATAGCAAATAATTGTAAAGAGTACAGCTTAGATCAAGTGAACTTTTAACTGACATTGTTGCTCTTTGACACTTTGAAGTGTCTTTAATGGCAGATTTTCCTAGTGCAACATATCTTTTGCTTTCTTGACTGCTGATACCATGGGTATTGATTGTGAATGGAAGTTAAGATGAAATTGTTGGCAATTTTAATCTTTCCCCCCCTCTATTATAATGTTGCCTATTGACCCAAAAGTAAGAATTTTTGTTTTCTTGATATTGAGATGTAATCTGTTATGAAGGTTGTAGTCTTTGGTATTCTGCAACCAGCATTTAAAGTCTTCTTGATTTTCAGCAAGAAAAATCGTTTTATCTACTTTGTAAAAGAGTACCAGCAACCATTGTTATAAGTGCACCATACTGAAAATTAAAAACAAATCAAAAAAACAAAAAACCCAACAAACACCACCACAAAAATAACCCACTGCCCTA
Organism: Elephantulus edwardii; assembly: GCF_000299155.1. NCBI lineage: Eukaryota > Metazoa > Chordata > Mammalia > Macroscelidea > Macroscelididae > Elephantulus > Elephantulus edwardii. Next base: position 22,131,137 of record NW_006399775.1, on the reverse strand, counting down.
AGTCTATTTCAACTCAATGAAGTCCTCTATCAGATTTCTGAGGCTCTAATTCTTTAAAGGAAGAGACTGAGGTTCTTTCTCTTGAGGAGAGTGAGTCAGCAAGAAGATGTGAACTTCATGGCAGTACAACACATTATGCCACGAAGGCTCCTGTACCTCCTCAATGTAGGAAATCACAGTCCTCTTCCTTCATATGTCTTCTGACCTGCTTTGGATAAGAGTTTATGAAATCTCTTCTGGAAGAATTGATAAACTTAAGAGTAACTGCAAAATGTGAATGAATTTATCAGATCATGCTGGGTAAATTCATAGGTCTGCAAGTCCCATGCCTTGAAGATTCTGAATAGCTTTTTTAAATTTCCATTCCTTATCTAAGAAGAAACTCATAATTAATTAGGTATCTGTGGGACATCTCTTATGTGAAAAATAATTAAAAAGTAGAGAATGAAATCATGAACAAAATTCTAAAAAGAAAACCTGCTAAAAGTTTATTTATCTCTTTAAAGGACTAAAACATTATATTAATTCAATCAAACAAGAATAAGTTGCCATAAAAGGAAGTATTCCACCAATAAATA
>NW_006399775.1:22125827-22130459 GCF_000299155.1 Elephantulus edwardii | reverse complement strand
TTAAAGGACTAAAACATTATATTAATTCAATCAAATGGAAATGATTGAATGAAACACCATGTATACAAACTTTGTAAGCAAACCAATATAGTGTATGTGTATATATATAGGTATATATATAGGTATATATATATATATTGTTGTTGTTGTTAAGTGCCATCAAGTCATAGATGACTCATAGCGACATGAACTAAAGACCTGAACACTTACATAACTTTCATCATCTCTCCAAGTTCATAGAGTTTTTGCAGACAAGCTATTTTGGAAGTGGATGCCACTCCTATTTCCAAGCTTGTTTCAATCTGGTAGCTCCACCAAACACTGTCCACCATGGATAACCATTATCACATTTGATGCATCAATGTTAGAGTGTTTAGCATCACAGCAAACATGAGTTACCTCTGTACAGCAAATGGACAGACCAGTGCTATACCACTTAGAAGAATGTTTGACCAAAAACAATTAAAACTAGGCCTGAAAGCCACAAGCCTGAGGGCTTAACTGCCTTTTTAAATAGGAGGCTGAGTACAATCAATTCACTCCTGATTACTGATAAAAAATGCACCTATGCCTCATCTGAAAACAGCATCAAACCTCTGTAGAATCAAGCTGTTCCAGACCACTGCCCCACCTGGAAGCCATATATATATACACATAAGATGAACAATTTAATAACAGCTTTTCACTTGGGTGGAAGAGACATTTGTTACTACTTTAGCTTCGCATACTAGTTCTAATACATATCCTGAATTTTAATGTTTATAAACTATCTTGGAATATATGAATTGACACATGGAGAAATGACTGATAAGATCCATATAGGTTATAAATGATTTATGAGTTGAGAAATATATAATACAAGGAAAAGCCTGCATATGCTTGAGTTGTGTATATATAATATACACACACACATATATTCATTATATACTGTCAGAGCAGCTGTACATTGGGTTGCTATATATTGCAGGTGACTAGCACATAATAACAATAACATACTATGACAGGTTTGGAAGCATGAGTGACATCCACTTCCTAAATAACATGACTCTGAAAACTCTATGAACTTTGATAAATGTTGATAGTTGTACAGGGGCTTCAGGCCTTTTGTTCATAGGATTGCTGAGTTGTGCTCAACTCAAAGGCAATCATCATCATCATCAACAACAACAACAATATACTGTCAAGTTAGAACCAACTAATAGCTGACCCTCTTGCATGTTTTCCAAGTTTTTAAATCCCATGATAGGAGTTAGTTTGCTCATCGTTCTTTTGAGGATCTGCTTCTGCATTTGAACCACAAAAGGTGTCCTTTTTTTTGATGAACAGATCACTAAATGCCCAGCGTAAGCAATACAACTAAATCCTAATAAAGAATGGCATGTACATCTTTGTTTTATGTTGCTAGCAGCCTGATAATAAAGAGTTGTGTTGCCGGTTTAAAGGCACACAGTTTGACCCCACCAGCTACTCCATTGGAGTAAAGTGGGCAATCTCCTCCTGTCCAATTTACAGCTTCTTAAGACTTACTTGATTGTCAGCTATGAGTTGGTTCCCTCTCCACTGAATGGCACATAACAACAGTACCTGGTCTATTAAAAATATGACCAAGCCATTAGCATAATCCCTTAAGTAGTCTTTCTGTTTCATCTTTAATCAACAGTCAGTGTAGCTTTTTATTCACTTAAAGAAATTAAAACCTGTTGTGTTTTTCTTATTTAGTAATCAATACTCCTATGTACTGCACATGGAATATTTTGCCTATTTAATGTTACCAGAAATTTTAAAAAGATATTTCTGTCAGAAGTTTTAGCTTGAATATCAATATTCAAAATTGCAAATATAAATTGAGTCAAATATATACTTATGCCAAATACTGTCAGGGTTATAATAAAATACAAGTCATAATTTCCAAGGAAATAAATTCTATTCACCTGAAAACATGCTGTAATTCCTCTATTCTAAGAAATCATTACATGTAAGATGAACAATTTAATAACAGCTTTTCACTGGGGCGGAAGAGACAACTGTTATTACTTTAGCTGGGCATACTAGTTCTAATACATATCCTGAATTTTAATGTTTTATAAACTAAGAATTGACACATGGAGAAATGACTGATAAGAAGCATATATGTTATAAATTATTTGTGAGTTGAGAAATATATAATACAAGGAAAAGCCTGCATATCCTTGAGTTGAATGGAGACACTATAAAAATAGTTTCCTTTATGGATATTCCATAATAATTCGTGTATGTATGTGTATGGCCTAAGTGGTATACTCCACCAACATTCAGATGTTCTTCCCACCCCCTTAGTTTTGTATATGAGCTTTGCTTCTTGTCACCCCACTATCTAAATTAAGAGATAGAAAGCCATTCATTATCAGGTATGATTCCACTGACAGAAATATTTATTTGGGCACTCAGTTATTTTTGAAACATTTGAATCAACTGCTACTCTTGAAAGAAATAAAATAACTTCGCCTGACATTTAGAGCTGACCCCTGGCAACAATCGCTTATCATTGATAAATGGTTCACCACTGTCACATTTGCCTAGTTTCTTTCATTTATACTTTCACACCCATTCGTGTAAGAATGTTAATTTTGGACTCTAACAATTGCAACCTGCTCAGTTCCACAATCAACACTCTTGGCACCAGCAGTCAAGAAATCCAAAGACAAATTGCACTAGGGAAATCGGCTGTCAGAGCCCTCTCTAGAGTTCTGAAGAGCAAGGATGTCAGTCTAGAGATGAAGGCATGCCTGATCCAGGCCATGGTCTTCGCAATGCATCAGAGAGTTAGACAATGACCAAAGATTACAGAAGAAAAATTGATGCCTTTGAGTTGTGGTGCTGGAGAAGAGTTTTAAACATACCACCATGGACAGCCAAGAGAACTATTAAGTCTTTCCTGGAGAGGGTAAAACCAAGTTGCTCCTTGTAGGAAAGGATTTTGAAACTACATTTCATATACTTTGGTAATGTAGCCAGGAGGAGGCAATCTTTGTGGAGGGATATCATTCTTGGAAGGGTCAAGCGTCGAAGAAAAACCCCAGATGGTTGACATAATAACTGGGGGAATGAGTGTGAGTATTTCAGAGACAGTGAGATTGGTTCAGGATCAGAGAAGGGTTCAGAACTACTGTACATGGGATCGCTAAAGTCACCCAATGGCACATAAAACAATAACATATGATTGAAGAATAAATATTTATTAAGTTTCTGGCAAATCCTTTAAGAAAATTCCTGAAAACCAGCAAGTTTTCAATGCTTTTATCCTCACAGTCGTCACAAGCATCAGTGTTATCATCCCCACCAATGTCATCGTCATCTTTCAGCATTGTAATTCAAGTTTAAAGTTGCCTTTTCAATTAAAATTTTCCTGATCAACCATACTCAGCATGTGTCATCCTCTTTTGACTAATATTGTCACTAGCACTGATCTCTGCAAGCACTTCTTTATATTCTATATAAGAAAACATTAATTTATATTTCAGTCAGTCAAATTACAATCTGAATGACAGCAAAAGAGATGTTTGTGTTTTATTCATTGCTGCATTTCCAGAATTTAGCTAGTAAATGTTACACAATAGGAACTGTATAGTTAATATTTTTATCATTTAAGGTGTGTTATTAAACATTACACAAAATAGAGCATGAATGTCTCAAGACCAAATGACAGAGGACAAATCCAATCCACTATTATCAGTATTAATCACAGGAAATATGTTAGCTTTTTGCACATCTCTAAATTTTATCTCTCAGTGATACTTGTGCTTTCAGGACACATACAAAAAAAAGGCATCTGAGATAGTGGTGTTTTTTTTTTAAACTTTTGCAATATTTGCAGTAGATTCTACTCTAATGTATATGTAGGCATAACGGTAGCAAATGTATCTATATGTACAACTTATATCCCAGTGCTGGCATAGAGGAAGTATTTTGTAAAAAATCATTGAAGAAATGGATAGATGAATGAATGGATAAATAACATTCTTCCTGTGGCTATCAACTTCTTGATAAAGACAAAAGAGTCTCAAGTCTCTGATGAAGATCTGTGCAGCAGTTTATAAATTTCAATTCTTCCTCCAATAGCCTTATAAGTCTTTTAAAATAAAATTTTTAATTTTAATTGTCATTTTAACAAAAGTTTACAGAAAAGTTAGATTTCATTCATTCATTGTTGCATTTTTTACACACTCTCTCTCCCTTCCCACTCCCCAACTTGACTTTTTTTTTCTTTTCATTTACCAGATTCTAATTTCTCAGACTTGACATTATAATTTCTTCTTTATACTTTCTGTGCACATTCATAAATTAGTAGAGGGAATAAAGATGCTTAAATACATAATAAATGAATGTCTGGAAGTAAAATGAAAATGTATGTCACCAAAAATAATATGGCTATGGATTGAATATAACATAGTCCTAGTTTCATTGACTATGAAAAAGAAATCAACTTTTACATCTCTAATAAAGATATGAAAAGGTTAAGTAGGTACTTTGTAAATGATGATAAAGAGGAATAAATTAAAAATATTTGTTTAGGCACCTAATTGGAGAGGCTTCTGAAAATCAATACATGTTACATTTAGGATATATTAGTTAAGTACTTTAATACTCAAATCA
>NW_006399775.1:22124827-22125441 GCF_000299155.1 Elephantulus edwardii | reverse complement strand
CTTGGAATGGGACACCATGCTTAGGAAGTTGGAGGATCAGCAAAGGAGAGGAAAACTCTCAATGAGATGGATTGATGCAGTGTCTGTATTACTTGGTTCAAATGTATCAGAGATAATAAAGATGGCACAGGATAGGACAGGGTTCAGTTCTGTTGTTCAAAGAATCATTTGAGCCTGATTCCTGGTTATGGACTACACCACCAGAAATCCTCTTGGTTCTCTAAAGGTGCCATCAATGGTGATATCTTAAGTGGGGGTGGAGAGAGGAAGGCTTCTCAAAGGTTGTAAACCATGTCCCAGTAAAGGTTATTCAGACAGACCTAGGTGAAATGAGAAGTAATCTGTCTTTAAAAGAGGAGCTGATGGATGTTAACAGAAATGTTACTGAAAGAGCTGTTTGTGAAGGTTGGCCCACAGACTATAGAAGAAAAGCTAGAGTAAGAATTTGAGAACTTGAAATTATACCTTGTATTACATTTCAGAGAATTTCACAGTTATGATTACAGGAATTAGAGACAGATGAGAAGGTCTAGAGGCTTGTTGTTGTTTGTTGTTATGTGCCGTCAAGTCGCCTGCGACTCATAGCAACCCTATGTACAACAGCCCTAAACTCC
>NW_006399775.1:22122221-22124098 GCF_000299155.1 Elephantulus edwardii | reverse complement strand
ATATTTAAAATCCTAAAATGATTACCTTACCTGAAAATTGAGGTTAATATATTTTGGAAGAAATCTACCTTTCCAACAGACTAGAAGAGTTCCATAATGTTTTTATCAGAAACAAAGACAAAAACAAAACCCAGTGATGCAGAGTAATGAAATTATTGAACAGTGTAAAAGATGGGAATGCCCGTATTTTACTTCTGTTGACTCCACCAAGGGGAACTTCCCCTATCATCATCGTTCACAATTCCCACAAAAAAACCAATTCCTATGAGTTAATATCTCAATGCACGCCACAGCATCCCTTTCTCCTAATTCCAACACCAATATTGTAGCTCTTCTGAGTACAAAGTTCATTGCAGTTGCTCACAGACCACAACAAACAATATTCAAGACTATGAGGCTTGTTAGGAAAGTCAAAAGGCTATAATTCAGATTTGCAGCAGAATACACTCACTCAGTAAGGACAGCTTCTTAAATGCGCTGAGACCACAGCCTTCAGCCTTGTAGCTTTAGGCCATGTTACAAAGTTCTTAGTCCCATTAGTTATGGGTCCCCTTCCACCTATTCCCCAGTCCTCCAACAAACTCAGGAAAAGGCTCCTAATGCTGGTTCCAGGGAGTAGCAGTCCAAGGTCAGGCATATCTCATATTGGGTCTCTGGTTCTCTGTTCCAGCTGCTGCTATAGGCTCCAGTTTAAGAAAAGCAGAGATTTTTTTTACCCTAAATTACACACATTTAGCATTTTCTGCTGCTGCTTTGCTGCTGGTGAGATTCTCAAGTTTGGCTGCTGAATTTATTCAATTTAATGAGAGACTAGCTGATTCCCTTGTAGATAGATTAACACATCTATTTGCATATTCTTGGCCTTTTACAAAAAATTAAAGTCAATGACTTGGAAAGCCATTTCAAACAATAAATCCTTGACACCACAAACTATCATTAGCATCAGATGAAGTGAAATCTTATTGAAGGTTATTAAAAAAAAGGCTTAAACTTTACATTGACAGAGAACTGCCACAAATTCAGGTTGAAAGTAGGCAGCATCTCACTCCCTGATCTCAAATCCTACTACATAGCCATGGTGGTCAAAACAGCAAGGGACTGGTACAGTGACAGACACAGATCAATGGAATAGAGTTAAGACCCAGAAATGTGCTTATCTATTTATCTATGTTTATGTGATGTTTGAGGAAAGAAAGTCAATTAAGTGGGGAAATTAAAGCTTTTTTAACAAATGATGCTTACAAAATTTGAAAACTCTCTGTACAAAACTCAAGGAAGACGTCACACCTCATACTATACACAAAAATCAACCCAAAGTGGATCAAAAACCTAGGAGTAAAACTAAGGACTATAAATATCCTGAGAGAAAACTTGGAAGAACTCTACAGTCCTTCATCCACAATATGAATATTCTTTTTTTTAATTTTATTTTAATAATTTTAATGAAAATTTACAGAGATTTTGGATTTCCATTCATTCATTATTGCACTTTTCTCCCTGCCCAGCCCTCTGCCCGCCCCCCTCCAGTTTGCTCCTCTCTTTGAAAAAGTAAAAGAAAAATTATTTCTTTGGTATACAATCAGGAGAGAATAAACTAAATGAATGAGACCTTCTAAGAATAAAATCCCTTTGCACATAAAAAAAAAATTAAAAACAACAAAACAAAGCATATTTTTAACAGGGTAAAAAGAAAGCCCACAAACTTGGAAAGATATTTCTCAACAACCTCTCTGATAAGGGACTCATATCTAAAATCTATAGAATACTCTAGCACCTCAACAGGAAAAGGGTAAACAACTAAATTGCAAAATTGGCACAGGGTATTAATAGACACGTAACCAAATAAAACATTCAGGTGGTAAACACACATGAAGAAA
>NW_006399775.1:22120581-22122003 GCF_000299155.1 Elephantulus edwardii | reverse complement strand
GATCCTGGAGGACATCATGCTGAGTAAAATATCTTAGTCACAAAAGGACAAATACTGCATAACACTACTGTTATAAAACAGGACTGACATGGGGCATTATAGGGAAACTTGGAAAGGAATCAATAGATAACAAACACTGCATTGAAACAGATGAAGTAAAGAACTGTTTAAAAAGAATATATATAATTAGGCATGATTTGTATGTTAACAGGCCAGAATAATTGCAAAATGGACTGAGGGAGGAGGGAGGAGGGAAGAAATTGTGCAAACAATGAATCAATATATATTTTTTAAGTGAACTGAGGAGGAGTAGGGAGGAAAATGTGCAACAGTGAATAAATGAAAATCCAACTGTTCTGTAAACTTTCATTAACATAACAATAAAATAAATTAAAGCTAGGTTCAGAAGAGACCATTTTACAAAGAATATCTTTGCTGATGTCATGTAGATCATCACAGAAAGCAGAGAATACAAGAAACAATTCGCTTGTGTTTTATTGACTATGCAAAGACATTTGACTAAATAGATCATAACACACTTTGGATAACATTGAGAAGTATGAGAATACCAGAACACTTAATTGTTCTAGTAGAAAACTTATACATATAACAAGAAGCTCTTGTTTTAACAGAACAAGAGAAAATTGCATGGTATAAAATTAGGAATGGTGTGCGAAAATGCTGTATTCTTTCTCCTTACCTTTTCCACCTATATACTGAGTGTATCATTGGAAAAACTTAACTAAATGAAGAATTAGGAAGAAACTCAACACAGAAGAATGCGGCAACAGGTTTGGAAGAAGACTTATCAGCAATCTGTATCTGCCTTAGGCAGATTTATACAACCTTGTTTGCTGAAAATGGAGAAGATTGAAGGTTTTATGAGGAAGGTCATAGATTATAGCCTTCAGTGTTGTATCTCAAAATCCAGAAAGAAGACCCTAACCAAAAAACCAAAAAAGACATCTTACCTTTGAGCCAAAGGACAACATGATAGAGCAAATAATAGAGTTTTCAGTGACTTGATTTTATCTGAATTCATTGGAGAAGGAGCAAAGAGGGGAAAGGATGTTTTGTGTTGGGAAAATTTACTGTCAAAGACCTCTCAACAGTTCTAAAGAATGAAAGCATCAGTTAAAAGATTAAAGTTTATCAGAGACAAGTCTTGATATTTTAAGTAACTTCCTATACCTCTCAAATTTGCAAATGAATCAAGATGACAAAAGAAAATTGATGTCTGAGTTGTGTTAGTGAAGAGTATTGAATATCCCATGGACTACCAGAAAGACAAACAAATCTGTCATGGGGAAATTACAACCACGGTGCTTCTTGTAGGCAAATATGGTCAAACTTTATCTCACACATTTTGGGACTGTTGCCATAAGAGTCTGTTGTTGTTGTTATGTGCCGACGAGTCGCCTG
>NW_006399775.1:22094513-22116523 GCF_000299155.1 Elephantulus edwardii | reverse complement strand
AATGGAATTCCAAAATCTCTGTAGATGTTCACTGAAATGAAAAATAAAGAAATTAAATTTAAAAAAGAAATGGATTAATAAACTCTTCATGAAGAAATGAAAAAAAAAGAATTTGTAAATTTTAAATGGTATAAGTTGATATTGATGACTGAAAAAATTCTTCAAGGGCAAAATTTGTTGGAGTGATTAATGTTTTGTACTTCTGATGAGGAGACATGTACAAAAGAAATAATTTTCTCAAAAATTGCTTCTCTGTACCTTGTCTGCCAATTTTCCTCAATTATAACTTATGTCATTCACCTTTAAAAAAAAAAAAAACTTATAGCTTTCCTTAACTAAAGAAGAACCTACCATTATTATAACAGAGCTTAGGGAATTTTTTAAATTTAAAAGTGCTGAATTGTGAGTTTGAGGTTATAAACTACTATAGATAAAAATAATAAATAATAAAATCTTTGAACTTTCTACTTTCAATTTGTGTATGTACAAATCCATGACTTATTTTGAATACATGGATGACTACTATAGTGATTGAAAGAGAAATAATTGAAAAAAGTTAAGTATATTAATTAAGATTATTTTTACATTAACTATAACATTACTTGGAGAAGGATATCGTAATTTGGACAGTTCAGCACAAGAGAGGAAGACACTAGATGAGATAGACTGACATGGTTACTATGGCAAAGCGGTCAGATGTGTCGGAGATGATGTGGTTGGCTCAGGATAGAGCAAGGTTCAGAGCTCTTTTCATAAAGACATTAGATTTTCTAGTCAACTCGAGGGCACATACCAACAACAATCAGAGTTGTACTCCTAACCTAAAAGATACTTCACTAGCAGTTTGAATCAACTAGTAGCTCTGTAAGAAAGATGAGCAGTCTCTGCCCTGGTGACTTGCAGCTTCAAAAACCTCACTAGAGAGTCAAGTATACGCTAGTTACTACTTGAAGTCCATGAGTGTTTGAGTTAGTCCATTTTCTCTCATCACAAATGTATAGCTAAAAATTACATTTGCTTTCAAAGACAAAAAATAGACAATAAAGAATTCCATTTAAATATCATAATCAAAGGATACATGATTTCATTGTAATTATTTATACACTTGTATATGGAATTTGCTAAAAAATCCATCATACGGCTATATTATTTTTTTATCTTGATTTTGGCAAATTTCTTTCTCCTATTAAAAAAATCCAGGGGATTAAGCAAATGAGTGGAAAATCCAATACATGGAAACTTATTCTTTGGTCTAAATCCCAAGTATCATGAAAGACTTCCTTAAACATGATAACTAGTACCAGTTTGTGTAGATATTCTACAGATGCTGAGAAAGTAGCTTGCAGGAACTTCTCTTTTAGCCTTTGTTGATGGTGATGTTCCCTGTTACTGCTCTGGATGCCATTAATCAATGGACAATATCTTCTACTCAGATCATGACCCATGGCACCTGAATAGTTGTTTCTGAGCTCATTTGGAATACGTCTATGCTTGTTTCAAGTATTCTACTTTAAGAATCTATAATATTTTTTAAAAAATGCTTCATGATACTCCTTTACCCTAAAAACTGCCAGCATTTCCATTGCTCGTAGATTAATTTCAGAAACACATGTCATCCATCTCTATTTAGGATTATTGCTAAGTTTCTTTTCTGTATTCAACTGCTATATGCACACATTATGGCCAAGCAACTCATGATTTATTGATGTTCTTCAAATACATCATTCTGTTTCAAGGCTAATGCTTATTCACATTACACTCTCTGCCTAGATGTTTGAAGTTTTGGGGTATTGGGTTGTTTTTTTTTTCTGTTTTCTTCAGATGAAAGTCTTCTTCAAACAACATTCCACTAGATTTCTAAGTAGATTTCCCTTATGATTCAATGATATAGCTTCAGTAGTTCAATATTCCACTTAACATAATGCATAGATAGTTCTCAATATACGATCGTTGTTATTGCCAGGTTCTGTCACGTCAACAATCATTCACAGCAACTCTGTTAATGACGGATTGAAACCTTGTTCTATTCTGTCCTAGTCTCATAATCTCCTCAATGTTCAAGCTCAATTTTATAAGCCCGTTGTTGTAGGTATTATGTCATTCCAGTTCACTGGAGGTCTTCTATTCTTTCACTTACCTTTTCTTATAACAAGAATGTCTTTTTCCAAGGACTGCCCCATGCATATTTAATGTATATGAATCAAAGTTCCACCATATTTTCTTCCAAGAGCACCCTAATTGTACTTCCTTCAAAACACATTTGTTTGATTTTTGGCAGTCTGTGGTATATTCAGTTTAATTATCCAATAACACAATTAAAAAACATTAATTATCAACCTTTCTAATTGTTTTTATTATCAACATAAAATTATAATATTTTTAAGATCCTATTACTCTATTCTAAGGAAATTCAGAATATGGTCCCTAGCATATCATTAATAAATACTTTGATAAATTGGTCTGTGCGTTGCTGTACAGAAGTAACTTGTGGTTGCTGTGATGTTAAACATTGTGACACTGATATGCCAGATGCAATAATGGTTATCCGTGGTGGACAGTATTTGGTGGAGCTTCCTGAATAAAACAAGCTGGGAAGCAGGAGTGGCATCCACTTCCGAAATGGCTTGCCTCCAGAAACTCTATGAACACTGTCTTTCATAGGGTCGCTATGGGTAGTCTATGAATCAATGGCACTTACCAACAAATTTAATTTGTTGTTGTTCTTAAGTGCCATAAAGTTGTAGACAACTCTTAGAGACCCTATGAACAAAAGACCTGAACACTTGTATAACTTTCATCAAATCTCCAAATTCATAGAGTTTCTGGAGGCAAGCTGTTTTGTAAGTGGATGCCACTCCTGCTTCCAAGCTTGTTTTAATCAGGGAGCTCCACCAAACACTGTCCACCATGGGTAACCATTATCACATTTGACACAACCGTGTCACAGCATTCAGCATCATAGCAACCAGGAGTTACCAGCTAACAGACCAGTGCTATACCACTTAGAAGAATATGTGACCAAAAACAATTAAAACCAAGCCTGAGGGCTGCATATTAACATTTACTCACTTGAATTTATTATATTCGGAGAAAGGAAAACAGTTAAGTCTAATTTTAAAGAGTTACCTTAAGAAAAACTTATTTCACATGCTAATTGTGGTCAAGATGGAACTGACTAAAAGGTGATCATTTTTTGCAATTCTGAGGTTGTAAATTGCAATAGATGAGTGAGAGTGACTATTTTTACCTCCCTCAGAGGTACTGATAGATTTGAACATCAGGAAAACTTGGCCATTGAATTAAGTGCACTTCCCTAAGAATTACACTACAAGAACTGGTATTGCAGTGAAACTGCATGTCTTTGAGATATCCAATCGATTTACTTGTATATGTATGTGTGTATATATATCCATATCTATATAAAAGCATGAAAAATCCTTCATGAGGCTTGGGGACTGGAGGCTCTCTACACTCTGGAAGTTAGCCGGCTAAGCAGGGGGGGAAGACTGGCGTCTCCATGACGGCTCCTCTGGGTGGCAGTCAGGCAAGGGAAGTTTCTGGGGTCTTTCGCATTGTGTGTTACTGTCCTTTTTGGCCTTCAAAGGTGAATGGGCGGCCCTGACCCTTAGAGTAAGGGTACACAAGGGTGAGGTCGAGTGTGCGGAGCCTGCTCCAGACCCTCAGGCCTGTCTTTAATTTTTTTTGGTGAAACACTCTTCTAGGTCATATAACCCTAGTATGTCCACTTGCTGTACAGAGGTAACTCGTGGTTGCTGGGAAGCTTAACACTGTGATACTGATGAGTCAAATGTGCGAATGGTTACCCATGGTGGACAGTGTTTGGTGGAGCTCCCTAATTAAAACAAGCTTGGAAGCAGGAGTGGCATCCACTTCCATAATAGCTTGCCTCTGGAAACCCTGTGAACTTGGGGAAAGAACAAAAGTTGTACAGGAGGTGTCCAGGACTTTGGTTCATAGAGTCGCTATGAGTCGCCTGTGACTCAACAGCACTTAACAACAGCAACAAATAAGAATATGTAATATATGGCATATATTTTGTTTTTGTTGTTGTTTTATACTGTCCAGTTACCTGCAACTCATAGCAACTCTGTACAACAGCTCTGAAGCTTGCCCCTGAGCAAGTCTCACAGACTCCAACCCACCAATCCCCATTGCCCTAGTTACTGTATCAGTCCATCTCATCCAGGGTCTTCCTCTCCTGTGTTGTCCCTCCCCTCTTCTGAGCATGATGTCCTACTCCAAAGATTAGTCCCTCCTGGCCATGTACCCAAATTATGTGAGACCAAGCTTCAAAATCCTAGCTTTCAAGGAGAAACTTGATTTCATCCTCTCCAAGACAAACCTATTTGTTTTCTTAGCAGCCCATGGTATGTTCAAGACTCTTCTCCAGCACCACAATTTAAAGGCATTGTTTCTTCTTCTGCCATCCCTAGTCATTGTTCAGATTTCTGACACATAGCAAGTAATTGTGAAGATCATGGTCTAGATTAGGCACACCTTAATCCTTAATCTCTAGATAGACTGTTGATTCTGCGTACTCTGGAGAGGTCCTGGACAGCCAATTAATGCAATTTTTCTTTTGATTTCCTGATTGAGAGTGTTGATTTTGGAGCCAAGCAAGCTATAACTGTTAACAACCTCAATCTTTTCTCCATCCATCATGGTGCTGCCAGTTGGCCCAGTGGTGAGTCTCTGTCTTTTTTATGTTGCGCTTCAATCCATATTGAAGACTATAGTTCTTGACTTCAGGACCTCCTCAGGTTCAGGAAGCAAGGTGTCAACTGCATAACATAGGCTGTTGATAAATCTTCCTCCAATCCTAATGCCTACATTCCTCCTCATAAACCAAGCCTAGACTCCTGAATGATATGTTCTGCATATAGATTAAAAAGGTTTGGAGAGAGGACACATCCCTGATGCACTCCCTTTCTCATTTTGAACCATGCAGTGTTTCCTTGTTCTGTGCTGAGGACTGTTTCCTGGACCAACTATAGGTTTCACATAAGCACAATTGAGTGTTCTGGGATTCCCATTCTCTTCAAGGTTAACTACTATTTGCTGTGATCTACACAGTCAAATGCCTTTGTATAGTCAATGAAACACAGACACTCTGGCACTCTGCTTTCTAGCAAGATCCAGCTGACATTGGCGATATTGTCTCTAGTGGCATGATAACTTCAAAATCCAGCTTGCATTTCTGGTAGTTCTCTGTCAATGTGCTGTTCCAGTTGTTTCTGGATAATCTTAAGCTTCAAATTTTGCTTATGTGTGATATGAGTGACATTGTACAAAAATTGCCATACTTTGTTGGGTGACTTTTTTTAAAATTAGGAATAAATATGGATCCCTTATATATAGCATTGGTGTAAAGCTGAAGCTTTTAAAAAAATGTTTTGACCAATCTTTATAAGGGTAGTTTGAAATGTACTAATTTTTAGGTAGATTGGCTTTAGAGTATACTCCAATTTGTTATGCTTAGCTAATTGGCAGCAGCTGATTTTAGGGGTTGTTTTTAATTTTTTTTTAATTATTAAATTTTATTAGTTTTAATGAACATTTACAGGGATTTTGGGTTTTCATTCCTTCATTGCTGCACCATTCTCTCTACCCTCCTCCCCAGTTTGTTCTTCCCCCGCCATCCGAATGTCTGTTTTAATTGTCCAATTGCCACAGTGCTTGTCAAAGTCAGTTCTGATTAATCTCCTTTGTCAGTGTGTCCTTTGCCATTTCCTGTCACTCCTCCCTGAGAGAGACTTCACCCTGATTCATAAGAAAAAGGGGATGTCCTATTCTCTTAGCTACTTCCTGCTGAAAAGGGACGCTGTGGGTTTCAGGGTGAAGATCTTCTCTCACTACTCTAAAGGGCCCCTTTGGCAGTAGGAAACACACAGACTATTATGGATATTGATTTTTGAATTTAGATGCGCTGTTATTAATTGTGCTTAGCCGTACATGTTCACATCCTTGAAGATGTATCATGGGGGTGTTGCAACCTAGAAGACATAAATTTAACTAACAAGTTATAAGTACATGAGTCAAAAATTATGGAAAAGTAAAAGAAAAGATTCTTTCATTGTTTTACAAACCCTCCCCCAGGTCCCCTCCACCATGGAGCCATCGCTCTAGACTCCTGTGATGACATAAATACCTAGTCACATTTCTCTTTTAAACAGTTTTCTCCCTCCTCTGTTTCAGTGCAGTATACATTATTGAACCCATCTTACTCAGTCTCTCCCCAACCCCGAGGTTTAATTTTTGTTTTATAAACCATACATAAACAATTTTAAACATTAAATATTTTAAAAGGTAGTATTTGTGATCTTTGAGAAACTGATTGGTTATTGTTGGTATTTTTATTTGTCTAATATACTGATATTCTCTATGATGATGTGAAAAGAATAGCTATTCTGAATAACTAAGAAAGGTGTGAATAAACATCAAATCTCTTTTACAGTAAATGAGCTATACATTTTAAAAGAAACCCATAATTCTATATTTAGTAAGTAAATTATTGGTTACAAATATTTTCTACATTGAAATTTGTGAATTCTGTTGTAGATGATATCCATGTTACTCAGTCCTTGGCCTATAAATATCTGCTTTCTCTATAGCTCATTGTTACTGAACCAGGCTCCATAAATGCAAGTCTATTAAAAATTCAAGATACATAGACTGTTTTACAACAAATGAGTACTTGTTTGTAACATGCAGAATAATCAAGACCATATAATTATTCTTAATCTATCATTATATTAAAAAAACTTTATCATTTTTATAAGTGTTACTTTAATGTTTTCTATGTTTAAAATGCACAATTTTTATTGTATACCAAGACAAAATTTTCTTTGTTTTATTGATGTTGACATTCAATCCATACTGAAGGCTGTAGTTTTGATCTTCTGCAACAAGTGTGTCATGTCCTTCTCACATTGAGCAAACACATTGTGTCAACCAAAGCACACAGGCTGTTACCGAGATTTCTTCTGATCGTAATGATGCATTCTTGTTTTATAGTCCAGCTTCTAGAATGATTTACTCCGTATCCATACTGAAGAGAAAACAGAGAGGATACAGCCCCGATGTACATACACCGTCTCTGATTTAACCACTTAGTGTTTCCTTGGTCTGTTTGGACAACAGCCTCTTAATTTAGGTACAGACTTCACATGAGCACAATTAAGTGTTCTGGGATTCCCATTCTTCTCATTGTTAGCCATAAGTTGTTACTATTCACACAAATGCCTTTATATAGTCAATAAAACACAGATATTTTTCTGCTGATCTCTACTTTCAGTCTTGTTTCATCTGGCATCAGCAATGATAGTCCTGATGCTACAGGGATTCAGAAGAGGCCTGAGTTTCTGGAAGTTCTCTGTCAATGTATTGTTCTAGCTCCTTTTGGATGATCTTCAGCAGTATCTTGCTTGCATGTGGTATTAATGATATTATTTGATAATATCCACTTTCTGTTGGATTGCCTTTTTGGGGGAATAGAAACGAACAAAAATTCTGACCAATGGATTGATAGGCAACATCAGGAAAGATGGAGTAAATATTGAAACTGTCGACAAATTTATCGTACTTGAATACACAATCAACATATTGGTACCAGAAGTCAAGAAATTAGGAGATATATTGCATGGCAAAGTCTAAAATCAGGTATCTCTCCAAATTATTGAGGAGGAACAATGTCAGTTTGAAGAATAAATGTTGCCTGATCAATGCTATTGTCTTTTCAATCACTTTCTCTGCATCTGACACATGGATTATGAATAAGGATGACAGGAGAATTGATACCTTTGAATGTGGTATTAGAGAAGAGCATGGAATAACTCATGGAGTATATATTTTGTTAATAGAACAAAATATATATCATGGAGAAGATGCACCCAGAGTGCTCCTCGGATACAAAAATGACAAAGTTTCCTCAGATTCTTTGGATATGTTATTAGGAGAGGCTATTTATTTGAGAGAGACATCATGCTTAGAAAGTATGGAGGAGAGAAAGACCTTTAACAAGATGAATTGATACATTCATTGCTACAAGGGGTTTAAGTATGTCAGAGATGATGAGAATGACACAAGATAGGACAGCATTCAGATCTGTTGTTCATGGGGCTATATGAGTCAAACTCAACCCAATAACACCTAATAACAACAAGGTAAGGCTTTGGCTAAAAGATATTACATACAAAGTGTGTAATAATTCTGAGTTAACTACAAATTCAACTTGAGAGTGCAACTTCTTCATAATCTAGATCTGGCTTGTAATGGAAAAAAATATTTTTAAATTACTGTTGTTGTCTTTTTTTATTCAGTAAACATTTTTTGAATACCTGAACCCAGAAAAATATAACTAAATATTAGAAAGTACTTAATGCAAGCAGCTAATGAGTTAGGCAAAATATTTGGGTATTATTTTTGGCAGGACTGTTTTACATGTTTTAATTACCTCTGAATAGTGCTTGAGACTTGAATTTGAACCTCTGGCTTTTATATTGTGGGTGGTTTTTTGTTATTGTTAGGTACCAGCAAATTGGGTACAACTCCTAGCAACCCCTATGAAAAGCAGATCTAAAACCTGTTCTATCCTATACCGTCCTCATCACCTCTGACACATTTGAGCCCATTGCTACAGTCACTATGTAAATCTGTCTCTTTGGTGTCATCTTCTCTTTCACTGAGGGTACCCTCTCCTTTCCCAAACACAATGTTACTTTCCAAGTAATAGTCTCTCCTAGCAACATGTCCAAAGTATATGAGATAAAGGTTTGCAATGCTTGCCTCCAAGAAGTAATCTGGCTGCACTTTTTTCAAGATGTTCTGTTTATATTTTTGTCTGTCCATGGGATAGTCAGTATTCTTCTTCAATATCACAATTCAAAGGTATGGATCCTTCTATTATTTTTATTTATTGTCTAGCTCTCAGATGCATAGAAAGTGATTAAAAAGACCATGGCCTCAATCAGGAGCATCTTAGTGTTCAAACTAATATCATTGAGATATTTGAGAGGTCCTTGGCAGTACACTTTACCAATGCATTGCATCTCCTGATTTCCCGAGTGCTGTTGCCAAGTGTGTTGATTGTGGATCTAAGTAAATTGAAATCCTTGACAGTTTCAATAATGTCTCCATCTATCATGGTGTTGCTTGCTTCCAGTTGTGAGGATTTTTGTCTCTCGATGTTAAGATTATATCTATATTGAAAGCTGTACTCTTTGATCTTTTGCACCAGGAATTTCAACCCTTCTTTCAGCAACTATGTTTGCATCATATGCTTAACGCAGATTGTTAATGAATCTTCCTCCTATCCTAATGCTACATTTTCTTAGAATCCAGTTTATGGAATGGTTTGCTTCATTTACATAATGTTTATCCATTATGTACAGAATCCGGATGAGCTTCCAGACTGATTTATGCTGGCAAGCAGGAGTGGCATCCCCTTTCTAAACTAGATGCCTCTGGAAACTATACAAACTCTCTAAATGTACAGAAATGATGGTAGTTATAGAACAGAGTTTTGTACAGAAATTATGTTAGTCATAGAATAGAGTTTAAATCTTTTACGTAAAACTTACTCTCAGTCATATTCAACTTGACGACACTTAGCCATGTCAAGTGAAACTAGTTCTAGTATACCTGGAGGAACACTCTTCCACTTTGTACATTACTCTTGGTTAATGTGCAGTATGAAGTAACCTGGATTGTGGTAATGCTGAACCTTGTGCCACTGGGGTATCAAATACCAGAATGGTTTCCCAATGTGGACAGTGTTTGGTGGAGCTCCCAGTTATAACAAGTTTGGAAGCAAGAGTGGCATCCACTTCCTAAACCACATCTCTCTAGAAACTCTATGAACTTGGTGAAATGACTACAGTTATGGAAAGGCATTAGGTCTTTTCTTCCATAGTGTCACTACCACTTGCGCTCGACATGACGGTAATCAACCAAAACAACAACAATTATCCCTTATTCTGTTTGAAGAACAGTGTCAGAAAGCAATTTTAGATATGTTAAAATCCCTTACAATTGCTTCCATTATACCAGCTCTAGATAAGGAAGACACACAGCAGTTAAAACTGTTGTTCCAGGGACTGCCCATCATCCTTTCAGAACATTGAAAAAGGAAAATCAGTTGCCAAAGAAACATTCAATATGTATAACATAGAAATTATATACAATTCTCCATGTACTTATTTTGTTAACCTGATTAAAAAGCTCATATATAATATTCTACTCTACTCATAGGAGAACTGATGGCATTGTCAGTAGTTCTGCTAACCCAAAATGTTCCTCTCTGGCAATTGGAATCCACCAGCAATCCCTTCAGGGAAACAGAAGCAATCTTCTCCCCACCCACTAGCAATTAACTGCCTTCTGAATATCCACTGGAGAGTCAGCCATTCATCAGTTCTGACTTCTTGTCTTTTCCACTCCCTCTTTATTCATTTCAGGTAAATAGAAATCAACTCATGGGTTCCTGAGGTTATAAATCACAGTGGAAGAGGTCACAGCTCTTGTGTAGTTGCTAGTAGATGCTAACTGCCAGTAAAGTATGACTTTTGGGTTATAGTTCAACCGTTTGGACTTTGTGACCAAAGCTACTAGTAAAATTTTATCAAACACTCTTTACAATGAACTTATAAAATACTACATAATAAGGATAAGTGTGAAAGTTATTATTACGCTAAGTGTGAAATATCTCAGGACAAAGGGACAAATATTGCATCAGACTACTGTAATAAAAATGAGGAGAGAATAGGAAAAGAATGGATTGGTGATGAACACTACACTGGAACATGTATGTAAATTAACAATCTGGAATTAGACATGAATTGCAAAATGAATTGAAGGAGGGGGAGAGAAGAAAATGTGTATCTGTGAATGAATTAAATTTGTTCTTAAAAACAATGTGTTTGAATTTTGTAAATAAACTAGTAGAAAATAAAAAAAAACCCTATTGCTTACTTTTCACTTAAATCATATTTTTTAATAAAAAGGAAAAAGGAAGGATAAAGTCATACATTTAAAAACAAAAAACCAAAAAATCTACCTCAAACAAACAAAAAAAGGTAGTGAAGAAGGTAAGGGCCACATTGACTACTCTCCATCCTATACAATTCTTTCTTTGATATTATTCCCAAGTCCATAGCTAAAGAAACATCTTGAAAGCTGCACTCAATGTCAACTTCCCTGAGAACTCAATCTTGTGGTAGACAGTGAGTAGAAAAGGCTACAATATATTTGAAGGGGCTGTAAATAAAACTCTATCTAATTGCTTTTACTCAAAATGACTCCTAGAGGAAAAGTTCGCCATTTATTTTTTTCCAAGCCAATTGACTCACAAAAGTACAGGCCAGGTTTAGAAGTGGCTGCGGTACCAGAGATATTATTGCTAATGTTGTATGGATCTTGGCTCAAAGCAAATAGTACCAGAGGAATATCTATCTGTGTTTCATTGATTGTGCAAAGGCATTTGACTGTGTGAATCACAGCAAACTGTGGCAGACTTTGAGAAGAATGGGAATCCCAGAACACTTGGTTGTGCTTATGTGAAACTTACACTTGGACAAGAAAGTAGTTGTCAGACAGAGCAAGGAAGCACTGAATGCTTCAAATACAGGAATAGAGTTTGTCAGGATGTGTCCTATCTCCATACCTTTTCATTTTATATGTGGAACAGTTCATTAGTGTCTATATATATAACTAATAACTCATAGCTAACAATTGAGAGGGTGTTCAGAGGTCGTTAATTACATGGAAAGTGATTGTCCATCTTTCTTCTATGGAGCAGCTGCTGGATTTGAACCATGAGTCTTTGAGTCAACACAACAATTCCTTACCACTAGGCCACCATATATCTGTATCTTTTCTATCTCTATCTCTGTCTTTATTTATATCTATCTTTACATATGTATACACATGAATTTATTAATTTATAATTGTATAAAACAATTCCACCAACAACAGTAGTATGGCTAATTTGCTGTTTTAGTGTTAAGATGAAGAAAGAATTATTTATAGACATTCATCAGTTATTAGAACTGATTCAAAGTCTTCACTAGAGAGAAAGAAACTATTTTTTTCAAACACATTCTCTTAAGACCTCTCATATTTCCAAGTCTAACACCTTCTTTGTAGTGCTGCTAATAATGGATAAATGGTGAAAAGGAAACTTTGAGCTAAGCAGTTTTGATGAAATAGGAATTATTGAAAATTGAGAAGAAAAGAGCATATCTTTAGAAATATTATTCTCAAAATAAGTACTACTGTGGGTGTCATTTTAAAATGTGGATGACCTTATTTTAGACTTCTCACCCTTGTTCCATTACAAAGAATTCTGCTGACAATGAAACAACGACATCCAGAGTCATTGATTCAACGTTGTTTTCTGGGAACCTGTGTCTTTGGAGCTAACAAAAATTTCATGTGCATCATTCTCTTTCTTGTGTTATAGAAAACAGTGCAATTATACAATTTGATGTACAGTATCATTTTTATACAAAAAGAAAGCAACCCTGGTTTATGATGACATAAAATTCTTTGGAACTGAACATATCACGAACTTTTTGATTTATTGAGGAATGAAAGATTGATACTAAACAAAAGGGAAAAAAAATGAAGGCAAGGGGAAAATATTAATTTTGTCAAAAGACTGAATACGGTACATATAGTGTAAGATGATGAACTAGACTGAATTAATGAAGGAAAGAGGAAGAAATGGGTAGCATATTAAAGATTACTGGAACTTTATAGCTATTATATCACTCACAACAACATATTAAAGACAATTTGATACTCTGAGAATTTTAATAACCTGCTTGTACTGATAGAAGCAACAAGATAGGTAGACTCAGAACTTTAACTCAAAACTTTCTCAATCCTAAAACCATACTCATTTATGTTGTTGTTATGTTCCAGTGAGTCAGAACGACCCATACGTGGCCCTCGAGCAGGTTTTCAGAGGCTGTAAATCACAGGGAGGTGATTGTCCATCCTTCCCCTTGGAGCAGCTGGTGGATATGAACCACATGCCTTTGGGATTTTAGCACATATTCTTACCACTAGGCCTCTATAGCTTCCCTATGTGTATTAGTGTACAAGAGTGTGAGAGATAATGTGGATGGCACTGAATAAGCCTGGATTCAGGTCTGTTGTTCATAGGGTCACTAGGAGTTGTATTCAGTTGGATGGTACCTAGCAATAACTTTTCAAAAAACACTACTCAAATCATAACACAGTACTAATATATTTAAAGAATCCTGAATATTAGAACATGGCAGGGTATGAATCCTAAGTCTGTCACTTAATATATTAATTTGTCTAATATATTTAGTTTCTTGAAACCTTGTTTTCTCATCCCTTAAGAAGAGGGAAATTCACTTTTCACAGGTTGGTTTGTTAGATTTCAACTCTTAATGAAGTACTGATACATGGTATTCATTTAAGAAGTGTGAGTTTCCTAGTCCTTTCTTTGTCAATACCTATTATTTTTTTATCAAAAGTAGTAATGGTGACCAACCATGTAATCAAGATGCATTAATGATAATTAGTGACTGGAATACAAAAGTTGGGAAGAGTATATGAAGCTAGAAATAGAATGACTGAATTTTATATTTTCAATTATTTATTCATCAGAAATACTTTTTTTTAAAAGACACAAATGGTGACTTTACACATGAACCTCACCTGATGGGCCGAGTAGAAATAAGATTGAGAACATCTGTGGAGAAAATGACTGGAGAATCTTAATACAAGCAGTCAAAACTAAATCAGGGGTCCGACAGTAGGCCAGACCATAAATTACTTATGAGCAAGTTCAAATTGAGGTTGAAAAAAATAAAAATATGTCTACAAGAATTAAAATATGATCTTGAATCTATTCCATCTGAATTTCAAAATTGTCATAGTAATAGGTTTGAAGCATTGGACACCAATGATTAAAGACCAGATGAGGTGTGGAATAATAGCAAAGATGTTATCCATGAAGACAGCAAAAGGTCAATACAGAAACAGAAGAAAAACAAAAGCAAAACCAAAAAACCCAAAAGGGATTTTAGGAGAGACACTGAAAATTGCACTAGAAAGTTGAGAAGCCAAAAGAAAGGGAAAACATGCTGACATAAAAGAGCTGAACAGAAGATTTCAAAGGGCAGCTCAAGAGCACAAAGCAATGTAATATAATGAAATGTGCAGAGAGGTGGAATTGGAGAATAAAAAAGGAAGAACACACTCTGCGTTTCCCAAGCTGAGAGAACTGAAAAACAAATTTAAGCCTTATGTCACAAAGATGCTATAGGCAGTATATTGAATGACCCAGGAAGCATAAAAAGAAGGTAGAGGGAATACACAGAATCACTGTACCAAAACAAACTGGCACTAAAACATTTCAGGAAGTGCCATATGAGTGGGAACCAATGCTAATGAAGGAGGGTGT
The DNA here is from genome assembly GCF_000299155.1 of Elephantulus edwardii. Taxonomy (NCBI): domain Eukaryota; kingdom Metazoa; phylum Chordata; class Mammalia; order Macroscelidea; family Macroscelididae; genus Elephantulus; species Elephantulus edwardii. The sequence goes on along the minus strand of NW_006399775.1, from coordinate 22,102,065 downwards.
GGAAGCTGCATTGGAGACATTGACAAAAAAATAAGGCTGAGGAATTGATGAGATAACTATTGATGTGTTTCTATTAAGAAATGTAGTTCTGGATGCCCTTGCCAGTCTTTGTCAGGAATTTGGAGGACAGCTGTCTGGCCAACTGATTGGAAGAGGTCCATATTTGTTCCCATCCCCAAGAAAGATGATCCAACAGAATGTGGAAAGTATCAAACAATATCATTAATATCACATGAAAGCAAAATACTGCTGAAGATCATTCAAAACCAACTAGAAAGGTACTTAGAGAGGTGTCAGAACTTCAAGCAGAATTTAGAAGACGTCCTGGTACCAGGATATAATTGCTGATGTCAGATCCTGGATGAAAGTAAAGAATACCAAAACAAAAGTATGTTTATTTATGTTTCATTGACTGTACAAAGGCATTTGACTGTGTGGATCATAGCAAGTTATGATTGACATTGAGAGGAGTGAGAATCCCAGAAGACTTAACTGTGTTCATGAGAAACCTAAACCTAGACCAGAAGGTTGTTGTGTGAACAAAGTAAGGGAACAGTACATGGTTCTCTCTCCATACTTATTCCATCTGTGTGCTAATCAAATTATGTGAGAAGGTGGATCCTATAAAGAAAAATAAGGCATCAAGATCAGAGGAAGACTCATCAGTAACGTGTGATATGCAGAAGACACAACCTTGCTTGCTGAACATGAGAAGGACTTGAAGCACTTGTTGCAGAAGTTCAAACAATATAGCTTTAAATGTGGATTGCATTTCAATGTCAGGAAAACATAGATTCTTACCTCTGGATTCACAGACAGTATTATGACAGTTGGAAAAAAGATCGAAACTGTCAATAACTTCATCTTGCTTGGAAGAGCTGAAAACAAAGTCAAGCTTGAGTTTAAAGACTGATGCTATTAACAAAATCTTAAATGATCCAGGAAGTATTGAAAAAAAATAGAAGGAATACACAGAGTGACTGTACCAAAAAAACTGACACCAAAAAATTTAAGGAAGTGTCATGTGAACAAGAGCCAGAAGTTCAAACTCCACTGAAGGGACTGATAAAAAATAATGCTACAGGTATTTATGAAATATTAATTGACATGTTTCAACTAACAGATGCAGCCCTGGATGTAATCACCAATCTATGCCAAAAAAATTGGGAGAAAAGCTGCCTGACCAACTGACTTTAAGTGATCTATCTTTGTTTCCATTCCCAAAAAAGTTGATCCAACAGAATGTAGAAATTATAGAACAATATCATTAACAGCACATACAATCATAATAGTGAAGATCATATAAAAAGGACTATAATGGTGCATTGACAGAGGAATTCTAGAAGTTCCAATGGAGTTTAGAAGAGGCCTTAGCACCAGGAATATCATTGTGGATGTCAGATGGATAATGGCTAAATGCAGAGAATACCAGAAGAATGTCTATTAGTATTTTATTGACTTTGCAAAGGCATAGGCAATTTGACTATGAAGATCATAAGATATTATGGCTCACTTTGAGAAGAATGGAAATTCAACGACACTTAATTGTGATCATAAGGAATGTATACATTGATAAAGAAGCTGTTGTCTAAACATAACAAAGAAACACTGCATGGTTTAAAAAAAAACAAGAAAAGTATGCACTGGGGGTGTATCCTTTCTCCATATCTATTTAGTCTGTATGATGAACAAATAATTTGTGAAGATGGACTATGAAGAGGAATGTGGCATCAGGACTGGCGGAAGACTCATCAACAACCTGTGTTATGTATGTGACACAACCATGCTGAAAATGAGGACTTGAAATGTTTGCTACAGAAGATCAAGAACTACAGCCTTCTGTGTGGATTACAACTCAACATCAAGAAAACAAAAGTCCTCACCAAAGGACCAACAGTCCATACCTCAATAGATGGAGAAAAGTTTGAAGCTATCAATGATTTCATCTTGCTTGGGTCAATATTGAACACCCTTTGTTCCAGCAATCAGGAAATTAGGAGATGCATTGTTCAAGCCTGCTGTCAGGGACCTCTCTAAAATACTTGAGAGTATTGTGTCAATTTGAAGACTATGGTGCACCTGATTCATGTCATAGTTTTCCTCAATGATCAGCTGGACAGAGATTTGGATAGAATAAGGATGGCAGAAGAACGATTGATGACTTTGAATTTTGGTACTAGAGAGAATACTGATTACCCCATGGATTGCCAAAAGAATAAACAAATATGTTTGGAGAAAGTGCAGCCAGAGTTCCCTGGGTAAAGATGATGAAGCTTCATTTCTCATACTTTGGACGTATTTCAAGGCTAGTCCTTGAAAAGGGACATCATGCTTGAAAGGTGGAGGGCCAGTGAAGGAGAGGAAAACGCCTACAGTGACTGCAGTAACAGGTTCAAATGTTTCAGATGATAAGGGTGGCAGAGGATGGGGCAGGATTCAAGTTTGTTGTTCATAGGTTTTCTAAGAGTCATACTCGACTGTATAGCATTCATCAACAGCAAAATTATCTTCTATGTCAATCTCCTTTTGTGCGATAAACTGCCTCCACAAACATGTTGGGGGGTTAGCTATTGGTTACTTCTAACTCGTTGGTACACAAAAAACAACATGAAGTCACATTAACTAGAATTAATTGCTAGTTTAATTAAACTATGTGCCACCCCTCCAAATTATATCCCTCCTAGAATTTATGAATTTGTCTTTCTTATTCTCATCATCATCTTCCTCTGCTTCTTAGTCTTTGCCTTTGCCTTTTTCTAAGTATTCATTTTCTTTTGTTGTGGTTGAGAACATATACAGTAAAACAAATGATAATTCAAATTTCCACTTGTACAATTCAGTGACTCTGATTAAATTTCATTAGTTGTGCAAAAATGTTCACCTCCCTTATAAGAGATGTTCTTCTCCATTAATATTAATTCCTTGCTTCTAAATAGTTCTGTTTGTCAAGTTTTGATGTCAATTTAATACCAGATATAAATTCATAGTTCTTAAAATAGCAAAACTCTAAGAGCAGCCTTTTTTTTACTAGTTAAGCTAAACTAGTTCTTCAATTTAAGGAGATTATAGGGAATAGTTAAGAGTAAGGTCCAGAGTACTGAAGAGCAATGATGTCAGTCTGAAGACTAAGGTGCACCTGATCCAGGCCATGGTCTTTGCAATCACTTTGCTATGCATCAGAGGTCTGGACAATGATTAGAGATGATAAAAAGAGAATCTATGCCTTTGAAATGTGTTGTTAGAGAAGAGTATTGAATATCCCATGGACTGCTAAGAAAAACGAACAGGTTCACTCTGGAGAGGGTTAAACCAGGCTGCTCCTTGGAGGCAAGGATTCTGAAAATTGGCTGACATATTTTGGACATGTTGCAAGAAGGGACCAGTCCTTAGAGAAACATGTCATACTTGAGAGGGTGGAGGGATAGCTCAGGAGGGGAAGACTCTTGATGAGATGGATTGATTCAGTGACTGGGGTAACAAGGATAGGTGTGGTACATGACAGAGCAGGATTTAGGGCTGTTGTACATAGGATCGCTATGAGTCGCAGGTGACTCAATGGCATTGACAGCAACAACAACAAGGTTTAAAGATTATCTCAGGTCAGTAGTTCTAGCGATTCATCCAAATTTCATTATTCTATAAAATCTAGATTCCAAAATTATTTGAAAAACAATTCTACATTCTCACTTCCCCTTTTCCCCCAGAATCTTTCTAGAAAAATTTTGCTCTAGAGAATAAATAATCCTATTGTTCTGCTGGCAGTTTTACTCTTGCTGTACAAGTCAAGTTGTTTGGTAAATTAATGGTGTTTTTAGGTCTCAACATATAAATGTTTGTGGGAATGTTTGTGTGGAGGTGAGAGAGAAAAGAGGGAGAGGAAGACAGGGAGAAAGAGACAGAGGGAAGAGACAGAGAGAGGAAGATATGGGGAAAGGGAGCGAAAGATATGAAGAAGAAAGAGGGAGACGGGGAGAAATTGTGAGAGGAGGAGAGAGAGGGAGACTCATGGAGAAGTAAAGCATGATCTCACGAGTACCTGATAAAGAATTGACAATGAAAATTATAAATTGTCCAGTGGACAGCAGTGTTGCTCTTTATCCTTGATTTTTCTAGCCCTGATCCTTGCATTTTGTCATCAGAGTGTTGTCATCAGAATGGCAAGTCACAGCTCCGAACTCAAGAGTTGTTAACCTTAAGAAAATGTATAAGATTTGTTGTTGTTATGTGTCATCAAGTTGCCTGGGTCCCATAATGACCCTATGTACAGAAGCTCTGAACCCTGCACTGTCCTGAGCCAGTCTCAATAATTCTGATACACTAACCCTCATATCCTAAGTTATTGTGTCAATCCATCTCATCCAAGTCTTCCTCTCCTGTGCTATCTCTCCACCCTTCTAAGAATAATGAGACAAAGCTTCAAAATCCTTGCCTTCAAGGGGAAACTTGGTTTCACCTTTTCCAAGACAGACTTTGTTTTCTTGGCAGTTCATGGTATGTTCAAGACTCTTTTCCATTACCTCTATTCAAAGGCATTGATTCCTCTTCTGTCATTCTTAGTCATTGTCCAGCTCTCTGATGCATAATAAGTAATTGTGAAAACCATGGCCTGGACTGGGCACACCTTAGTCTATAGACTGATATCATTGCTTTTCAGTAGTCTGGAGAGGACCCTAACTTACACATTATTGGGTTTAGGTTTGCTTTATCTTCTTAGATAGTTTCCTTGAGGAACCCCAAGATTTGAAAAGTTAATTATAAAATGTGTATGAGTTTTCTAATTAACTCAAGTGGAACAATTTAGTTTACTTAGCTACATATTTTTAGGAACTTCTTACTTTTCTTTGTTATAAAAGTTAAATATTAGATAGATATATAGTGATAGAAATATAAAACATTTGACAGCCTTATTAATATTATTAATGTAACTGAATGACACATAGTAGGAAATCAGTAAAAGTGTGATACTACTATTAATATATTTTAAAAAGAAAATATTATGACAACCACCTCTTGGTTTTCTTATAGGGAAGCAATTAAATAACATCCATTTAGATGCCAATACAGTGTTGGCATCTAAAGAACTCAATATAAGAACTCAATAAATGTTAATTTCATTCTCTTTGTGCACTAAACAAGACATTCAGGCAAGTAATAACACTGTCTTCACAATCCTACATCACACCAGCAAACTAATTTCCTCTTCTTGGAAGAGAGAAACCAATAAAACCCACTCACAATTTATTTAATGTATTATCTGTTTTTGACAGCATGTAAAATAAATCTCTGCTATGAAATAACCCTTTAGGTGATCTATGCATAAAGGTAACAGAGTGTCACATATTTTTTTAAAATAAATTAAAAATGTTCTATTTTAGCAATGCAACAAGCATACCAGAAAGTAGGGGGAAAATAAACCATTAGGACCTCAGTGGAGATACTAAAATAGCAGTGAGTGCCTGAGTGTTTATAATTCTGAGTCATAAACTGCCTGCTTGAGAGAGCTTGCTATTTAATTTCAGCTGAGGACAATTAGATTTAAATTCCACAACCACTCAACAAGTAAAGTTAGAAAGATGAACAAGAGAAAAGTGACTGTAGGTGATTTAGGTTACCTGATTCTTACCTTTTGTGGTTGGTCAGGTGAAATTTAAAGCATCAGGAGTAATGCTTTATAAGAAATCTGCTCTTACCTGTTCTGAAATCTCCCTAAGAACACAATTTTTATAACACTTTATAGAAACACATTTCTGTTGCAATTTATAGTAATGTATTTCCTCTGCACACCTAGAGAGGTGAAAACTCTAAAGCAAGTTCCACAAATTGAGGTTTTCTACACTATGTGATAGTTGAAGTAAAATTTCTATGAAATTTAATTTTTTTTCCTAAATGGATTTTTCTGAGCTTTTGTTGATAATCATCAAATATTCCTAATCAGCAATCCAAAATATTGCACTTTCTCTCAGATAGGCTTTTATGTCTAAGGAATATGGTAGTTGTTACATTAAATATCAACAAGTCGTTTTCCCAATTGAGAAATAGTTTTCACTTGTGTGTCCTGTCCTTGAGCACCTAATACTGATTTACTTTGGTGTAGCAATTGTATTAAGGAGTTGAAGAGAGTATCAACGATGATGTATCAGTTCACATGTGAAAATAAGTAAAGACAATATCACTACAAAGTAACAGAAACAAAAACTATAAAAATAGAATGTTTTTGTTTCTTAAAATACCTTCCCTCTGAGACTAATACAACTCTGAAAACAGTATTTCCATATTTCCAAATCTTCCATGAATTCTGCACTCTTCTATTACAGAAAAATTCTGTTATTAAAATGATGTTCCTTTCAAATATGTTTTTTGTTGTTGTTGTTTTTAGTTTGGCGAGCAAAAAAGGCAGTCTGCAGGGGCAAGGTCATGGCAATAGGGTGAGTGGGTAAGGTTTCCAAGACTAATTCTCCAAAGACAGTCCTTGCTACTTTTGATAAATAAGTATTTGTACTATCAGGATTTTTTTTAAAAAAGAGAGAAGAGGGGGAACCATTAAAACAAACAACAAATCCTCAGAGCAACTTTCCTGGCCTTTTTCTTATCAATCAAGTTTTCAATTTTCTTAAAGCTTCTTCATAGTAAGTTCTCATACCCATTCTGTGATATTCAAGAAAATCTATCAAGATCACTCTTCTGAACTTCCCACAGAGTCATCATACCCTTCTCAAGCTGACTTTCCTCTTTTGAACCTAACTGACACAGAAAATCTCCTTGGTAGCCACTGTTTCAATTGGACTTTGCTCTGTAGTTTACATTGGTATGTTCGAGATTCATCCTTAGTTATTTTTCATTCTAAAAGTAACCTTCATTAGTTTCCATCTTGTTTAAAAGACAAAGAGAAAGAACAGCTCTTTGAGCTAGCTAATCTGCACACTATAATGTTGGCAGGTACGCATTTTTTTTTAAAAGAACCTTATTAAGAGTAAGACTTGCATTTTACTCAGAGGACTTGTCTGGTGCCATCCATTGGTCACAGACCTATGTTTAAATATGTTTGTATGGAATAAACATGTTCATGTAAATTTTGTACTTGTTGTTGTTGTTGTTGTTGTTATGTGCCATCGAGTCGTTTGCGACTCACAGGGACCCTATGCACAACAGCCCTAAACCCTGCTCTATCCTGCGCCAACCGCACTGCTTCTGACACTCCCATCCCGATTACCCCAGTCACCGAATCAATCCATCTCATAGAGGGTCTACCCCTCCTGCGCTGTCCCTCTACCCTCCCAAGCATGATGTCCCTCTGCAAGGACCCATCCCTCCTGGCAACATGTCCTTATTTCCTGACTGCTGGTACCAAAGGTGTTAATTGTAGATCCAAATAAATTGAACCTGTTGACAGTTTCAATCTCTTCTCCACTCATCATGATGTTGCCTATCAGTCCAGTGGTTAGAATCTTTGTTTCTCTGACATTGAGATGCAATCCGTAATGAAGGCTTCATTCCTTGATTTTTACAATTAAAAGTTTCAGGTATTCCTCAATTTTAGAAAGCAAGGTTGTGT
>NW_006399775.1:22092736-22094218 GCF_000299155.1 Elephantulus edwardii | reverse complement strand
CTTCTTCTTCTTCTTCTTCTTCTTCTTCTTCTTCTTCTGTTTCAATGAACATCACACTTCTCTTCATAGTGTCCAGTCTCTTGAATAATTTGTTCAGCATACGGATTGAATAGGTGTGGAGAGAGAATACAACCCTGACACATTCCCTTCTTAATTTTAAACCATGCAGTGTTCCCCTGCTCTGTTCGCACAACAGCCTGCTGGCACAGATAAAGGTTCCACATGAGCACAATTCAGTGTTCTGTGAATCTCATTTTTCTCAATGTCAAGCACAACTTGTTATGATTCACAGAGTCAAATGACTTTGACTAGTCAGTGAAACATAAATATGCATCCTATTGGTATTCTTTTACTTTTTTAATTAAATTTTATTAATTTTAATGAACATTTACAGAGATTTTGGGTTTCCATTCATTCACTGTTGCACTATTTTCTCTATCCTCCCCCCCCAGTTCATCCCTCTCTTCCCCCCCCTTGAAAGTCTGTTTCAATTGTCCCATTGCCACAGTGCTTGTCAAAGCCAGTTCTGATTGGTATTATTTTACTTTCAACCATCTGACATCAGAAGTGATATTCCTGGTGCCATGGCCTCTTCTAAATCCTGTTTGAACTGCGGGCAGTTCCCTATCTATGTACTGTTCTAGCCAATTTTGAATGATCTTCAGCAGGATTTGCCTGCATGAGATGTTAATGATATTATTCAATAGTTTCCACATATAGTTGGATCATTTTTCTTGGGAATGGGAACAAATGTGTACCTTTTTCAGTCTGTTGGATTGATAGCTGTCCTCCAAATTTTTGGGCATAGACTAGTAAACACATCAAGGCTGCATCTCTTAATTGAACCAAGTTAATTGGTGTCTCATCAATTCCTGGGGCCTTCTTTTGAAAGAAAAAAAAATTAAAAATGAATGTCAGAAGAGACTCTAAAACTTAAATGATAGAGTTGAGAAACTAAAACAAAAGATGCAAGAGTAAAAGACCTGAACAGAAGATTTCCAAGGGCAGCTTGGGTGGACAAAGCAAAATACAATGGAATGTGCAGAGAGCTGGAATTGGAGAATAAAAAAGGAAGAACTCCAAGAATTGGAGATGTTCTATAAATAACCTTGTTGTTGTTAAGTGTTGTAGAGTCACTTGTGACTCATAGCAACCCTATGTACAACAGCTGTGAAACCTGCTCTATCCTGCGCCAACTTTACTGTCTCCAACACGCCTACCCTCATTACCCTACTCACTGTATCAATCCATCTCATCAACGGTCTCCCTTTCTTTACCCCTCCCTCCATCCTTCCAAACATGATGTCCCTCTCCAAGGAGCAGGCCCTCCTGGCAACATGCCCAAAGTATGTCAGACAAAGCCTCAGAATCCTTGCCTCCAAGGAGCAGTCTGGCTCCACCCTCTCTAAATACCTTTAAAAACAAAAGAAAACAAAATACAAAGCCTACTTGGTTAAAGTTAAGTATTTACATAATTAAAAT
>NW_006399775.1:22089841-22092307 GCF_000299155.1 Elephantulus edwardii | reverse complement strand
GATAGATAGATAGATATAGATATATTTTTAGATATGTTGTTGTTGATTGCCTTCAAGTCAAATATGACTCATAGTTTCTTCTTGGAGTCTTAGATTATGAAACTCTGTCTCATATAGTTTGGACACCTGGCCAGGAGAGACCAGTTCTTGGAGAAGGACATCATGCTCAGAAGGGTGGAGGGACAGCAAAGGAGAGAAAGACCCCAGATGAGGTGTGTTGATACAGTATCTGGGGCACAGGGGTTGGTGTGTCAGAACTGGTGAGATTGACTCAGTACAGAGAAGGGTTCTGAGCTGTTGTTCATAGAGTCACTGTAGGTTGCAGGTTACTGAATGGCACATAACAACAACTATTTATATTGGTTGTTTTTTATTTAAGCCTCTTATTTAGAGTAAACAAGACCTCTGGAAGGGCCTTTGTATTTAAAAATCAGTTGTTATTTTGGAGGAACATTCTTCTAAGTAGCACAGCACTCTTCTGTCAATATGTTGTACTGAGGTATCCTGGCGTTTCTGTGATGCTGAGCCTTGTGCCAGTGTTGTTTCAAATAGCATAACTGTTACTCATGGTGGACAGTGTTTGGTGAAGCTCACAGTTTAAGACAGGTTTGAGAATAGGAGTGGAATCCACTTCCTAAATAGCATGCCTCTGGAAACTCTATGAGCTTTGAGAAATAATAGTTATTGAAAGGATTCAGGTCTTTATTAATTAGGTCTCTATGAGCTGTACTTGATGGCAATCAACAACAACAACAAGAATAAAGCAAAATAAAGAGGCAAGTTGAAAGCATTTTTGTGATCCGAGAGATTTTAGGACAAGAGACTGATATGGTGGGGAAAAGAAAATACATTACACACTTTGGCTACAGTAGATCTACTTTTTGATTAATTGTGTAAGTGTGAGAAAATCTCTGCTTCTTGAAAATTTTTTGAAAGAGAAAAAGAAGCACATGAAGCACAGATTAAAAATCATAGCAAATGGTTACATAAATGCTTACTATGTGCCAGCATTGTTCTAAGATTTGTTACGTTTATCAGTTAAGTTTCCTGATACTGTTTCATTACTATTATAATCTTTATATTCCAAAATATAGATGTTTAAAACAATGGACTTGTGCTACATTTGCCTCACATAAGGACCTTTGTATGATCGATATCATCACTTTCTTCTAGTCTCCAGTGTTTCTTTTTAACTGGCATGCTGGATGTCCTATTTACAATTATAGTGCAAGACTTCCACCCTACATCCCACTACACTTCCCGTCATATCCTATTGTTAAGAACCAAATTATTTGCTTGTTTAATGATCTGCTACAGGTTATGAAGGAGAAGTGGTGGCCAACTGGGTAAAAAGTTGTGTTGCCAGCCCAGAGAACAGGGGTTCAAACCTACCGGGTTCAACTTGGGAGAAAAATGAACGGTCTCTATGGTACTCAACACCAAAGGTGTAGATTAGGTTTTGGATTTTAAAGAGTTAATTCTAACTGGATCAAGTTGCTTTTGTTGAACCTTACTCTAAAGAATTCAATTTGAATTATTATATAATCAAGGAAAGCTTCTGTTCTCCTCAAATACTTCAAGAAGCTACGTGAGAAAGCAGAATTCAAATACTGAAATCCTCTGAGGCATTGAAGAAGTATGCTTTAGATTAAAATACCTTTTATATCAGCTAACACCACAGTAATTGGAACCAATTGCATCTGAATTTCAACATGACTGAATTGTGATAACATAGTTAGGGCTGTGTTGACCACATACAGAAATTTAAACAATATGCATTGTTTGGTAACAGAAAAGAAAGTCTTCAGAAAACATTTTATATCCTACAGATTGGAGGAAAGAAGGCCATGGGAGAAATTCTAATAATATTTTTGCATTGATATTTTAGGAAAATTTTTAGTAGCAATATCCTAGCACAGAAAATTTAGCCATAAAATAATCTGAAGTTTAAACCAAAATAATATGTATTGATCTATTTTAGTTTTAGATAATTCTTTTTTATTATATGTGAAAGAACAGCAATATAATCTCTCTTATGTAACTAGCTTTACTTAAGCAGTTCTAAGCTCAAAACAAAACAACTCCAAAGCTTATATGTAATTGAGTCATTTTGGAGCAAGAACAGTAGAAATTAATGATGATTTAGGTAGGGGATGGGTTTCACATTGTTTCTCCTACTTTCTTTTCAGACATTCAGTGAAGCTAAGATTTCTGGTTAGAAAAATCAATAGGAATTTACAGTGAACCTTAGAGGAGGGCATCTTGATGTGAAAGAAACTCTGAAAGCAATTGTTCCTCAATGCTGAAGCAACTCCTTTCTATGTCTCCAGGAGGGAATACATTGATGAAAAAGAAACAAAAAAAAAAGTAAATAAAAATAAAACAGGCCAAAGTAGTGAGGATGTTGGCCGGAAAGATAGATAGATAGATAGATAGATAGATAGATAGATAGATAGATAGATAGAT
>NW_006399775.1:22087192-22089358 GCF_000299155.1 Elephantulus edwardii | reverse complement strand
ACATATAAATATACTCAGTCATGCCAATCATTTATCCACCTATTTATTTCTTTAAATATTTACTGTAGGGATATTTATATGTGTCATTGAGTTGAGTATGACTCATAGTGACCTTATGAACAACAAATCTGAAATCTATCCTATCCTGTGTCACCCTCACCATTTTTTACATAATTGAGCTTTGTTACAGTCACAGTATCAATCCCTCTCATTGAGGGTCTTCCTCTCTTTGCTGAGCCTCTGCCTTTCCAATCATCATGGTCCTCCTAACATCATGTCCAAAGTATGTGACATGAAGCTTTGCCATCCTTGCCACTAAGGAGCACTCTGGCTACATCTCCTCTGAGACTTACCTGTTTGTTATTTTGACAGTCTGTGGAATATTCAGTACTCTTCTCCAGCATCACAACTCAAAGGCATCAGGTTATTTTTGTCATCCTTATTTATTTTCTAGCTCTCAGATGCATAGCAAGTGACTGAAAAAACTATGGCTTAAATCAGGCACATATTAGCCTTCAAACTGATGTAATTGCTCCTCAGCATTTTAGATACTTCCTTTACTGAAGACTAATGCAATACACCTTTAGAATTCTAGGCTACTGCTGCCAAAAATGTACAAAATTACACCTCCCTCTACTCCTGAAAAACACCCCTCCTAGAACTAATGGGAGATAGCCCTAGAAATGCTCTGAGCATTTATTGATTGGGGAGACGTGTCCTTTGTATCTCCCACCCGCAGAATATTCTTATTCTCTGATAAATCTATATTTCTCCATCCACAAAGCTGTCTGACTTTCTGGTCATTACTGAGACCCATTGTCCAGCAACAGCTTCACACCTCCAGAATTGTACTTCTGTGTTGTTCTGAGCAGGCTACCTGTATGCAGTCAGCAAATCTTACTTTAGCCAGAATAAAAGTGCCTGAGAGAAGAAGGCAATAAACGAAATCTTAGCTTACAGTGTCAAATAGGAACCAACTCTGCAAATTAAGTCTTGGCATTTCACCTCACGTTTTCATTAAGCTTCTACTCTGTATATATAAAAAAGTTAATTATACGGTGCTTTAATCCTATATGAAAGGTCAACCAAGTCCTGCATTATGTAAGGTGTTAAGGCAATTCTTGAATTTGAAGCACATTTGAACGGTTGATCAAGGTAAATCATAAGTGTTTCATGAAGTACTCTTGATAATAAGATTCAATTATTTCCAACGAGACTATTTAAATCTGGTGAGTGAACTGCCGTGCCTACTGTAAGCAAAACTAATCTTACCAAGGACAAACTGTGATGTTAAACTTTTTATTTCATACTTTTAGAAGTGTCTGTGTATTAAGGGAATGATTAGAAAAGCCACCCATGCTCATTCTACAAACTGTAGTGAACACAGAAACATGTAAAGCATCAAATACAAATCTCTCAGAAAACTGTTACCAGAAGAAAATAACCCTTATAATTTAATAATTTGCAATTAACTAAAAATTATGTATTTTATAAGAATAAAATAATATTTTTTGCACTTCCCCCCCTTTGCACTTTATTTTTTATTTACAAGAAGGTACTATATTTTCTGTATTACTAAAATTGTCACAAATTCAAATGGTGTTTTGCTACCCCATCTTCTGAAAGTATAGTTAGTTATTTCATTAACTAGGGTGGCCTAGTGGCAAGAAGATGTGCTGCAATCCGGAAGGGGCACAGATCGAATCTACTGGCTGCTCTGGGAGAGAAGTCTGTTCAATCTCTTCCTTTGTAATTGGAAAACTATCTGCAGAAAACTCAAAAAAGATCCACATCTCACTCCATACACAAAAAACAACTCAAAGTAAATAAAGGCCCTAGGACTAAAACCAAGGACTATAAACTTCATTAAAGAAAAGATTGGAAGAATTGTGGGAGTTCTAATCCAAAACAAACAGTCTTCCAAGCATCCTCAAAAACCTACAACCAGGAGAGGATTAAATAGATGAATAGGACCTTCTAAGAATCAAATCCCTATGCACATCCAAAAACTTCAACAGGGTAAAGAGAAGCAACAGACTGGGAAAAAAATATTTGGCAATAACATGTCAGATAAGGGACTTATATCTAGAATTTATAAAATACTTGGGCACCACAATAAGATAAAGTTGGTTGTTGTTATGTGCCGTCGAGTCGCTTGCGACTCAT
>NW_006399775.1:22080623-22086062 GCF_000299155.1 Elephantulus edwardii | reverse complement strand
CTCAGTCTGGACTTCTGGCAGTTCTCTGCTGATGTACTGGTCCAGTCATTTTTGAACAATCTTCAGTAGAATCTTGCTTGCATGTGAAATCAACAATATTGATCTGTAGTTTCGAAGCTCTTTTGGGTCACCCTTCTTTGGAATGGGAACAAATATAGATCTCTTCCAGTCAGTTGGCCAAGTGGATGTTCTCCATATTTCTTGGCACAACTTGGTGAGCTCCTCCAGGAAAGCATCAGTTAGCTGAAATATGCCAACTGGTATATCATCTTCCTGGGGCATTATATTTTGCTATTTCCTTCAAAACAGCTTGAACTTTTTCCTTCATCACCATATCTGCCAATTCATTTCAATACAATGACTCAGTATTAGATAAAGGTAAAGAAATGAAAAATGGGCACAGGATATGAACAGACACTTCACCAAAGAAGGCATTCAGATGGCGAACGAACACATGAAGAAATATTTAATCCTTAGTTCTAAGAAAGATGTAAATTTTAAAAAAATTTAAAAAAAGAAAGATGTAAGTTAAAACAAGTATGAAATATCATCTCACCCCAGTAAGAATAGCAAAATTTAACAAAACAGCAAACAACAAATGCTAGCGAGGTTGTGAAGAAACTGGACCCTTACTCACTGTTGGTGGGAGTGTAAAATGGTGCAACTACTATAAAAGGTAGTATAGTGCTCTCTCAAATAGTTGGAAATAGAAATATTGACCTAGCAATTCTACTACTGGGAATATACCCTAAAGAAACCCTAACTGCCACCCATCCAGTTATGTGCACAGTCATGATTGGTGTGTCTTTGTTCACAATAGCAAAGAGTTAGAAACAACCCAATTGCCCATCAACCAAAGAATGTATAGTGAAACGGTGGTATATTCACATGGAATACTATGCTGCATTGAAAAAACACAGAACTCATGAAATATTATACAAAATGGGTGATTCTGGAGGACATTAGCTGAATTAAATATCTCAGTCACAAAAGGACAAATACTGCATAGTGCCACTGCTGTAAAATGGGACTGACATTGGAGTGGGGGGGAAAGTAAGAAAAGATGATATAATTTATGTATACTGCATTGAAACAGATGAGGGGGAGAACTGTTTAAAAGGGACATATGATTAGTTATTATTGTCATGACGGGAGTCCAGAAAGAATGCTGCATAGTGGAGTGGTCGTGGGTGGGGGGGGATTGTATAACAATGAAAGAACTTTTCTTTTACTTTTCAAAGAAAAGGGTGAACTGGGGATGGGGGGCGGAGTGGTGGGCAGGGAGAAAAATACCACAATGAATGGATGGAAATCCAAAGTCTCTGTAAACTTTCATTAAAATTAATACTGTAAAAAAAAACCCCACACTTTAAAAAAAAAAAAAAAGAAGTAGGGCAAACGTCAGAAGTACATAGGGTTGCTATGAGTCACAGGTGACTCCAGGACATATAACAAGAACAATAAGAAGAAAACGGTCATTGTTCTAATCACTTATCCTTATGTATGATATCATCTTTTTGTGTGATGCAGAGATAAAACATCAATTATTCTTATATATACACCACCCATTTTTAAATCCCTGTGCTTTTGCAAAGGCCGTCATCTGCTGAGGCCAGAGTGTGACTCATCCTCTCAAACTTATTCTGCAATGTTTTATTCTGGCTTTATTAACCACACTCACACCTCTCTTTCTCTAACTCAGTCGCAGGCAGAATAAATTAATCTTTTCACTCCATCTCTCTCCCAGTTCATCCCAGTTCATTATTGCTTTTGTTACATATTGAGCTATTCCTTTTGAAAAAAAGTTGTGGGCTACTTTTTCCACTTGATGATAGCTTTAAAGAGCAGGAGCTCGAACTTTCCCCCCCCCCTTTAAACAGTTGTGTCAAGCATCTAGTTTATTTTATTGAACCATTGTCTTGATAAGTTATACATCAAGCTGAACTTGAGGTTCTGCATTCCTTAAGGTGGGAATTACAATGCAGGTCTTCCATAGAAGTATTTACTGTGGAAGTTTTATTCTAAAGTGAGAATTTGTATAGATGTTGAAAAGTGATCCTTCCCTGTGAATTTGTGCCTTGTAAATATTCTTTCTTCCTCCCCTAAATATACGACTAATTCAACTCTCAGGAGAGGATTGCTCATGTAAGTACAGGGTTCAGGAGGGTAGAACAAGTGTAGGAGAATGTCATTTGAAACATAAGTGATGGAATATAAAAAGTTAGAATATTTCAACTGTATTCTGATACATTAATTTTATTTCAAATAAAAGAATTTTCTTTTAAAAGATTTCTGTCAATAAAATCCCTTTTAATACTTACCCAGTGGGATGTAAGGGGAGCTAATGAAATATGTTTGTAAATTACACTGAGGATGATTAATAACTTCTAATTTTAATATACTTCAGCTGATAGCTTCATAATACTTTCTTCTGTTAAAATAATAACGGTGATACAATTCTCAAGAGAGTGACTGAGAAATTTTTTTTTGAAATTTTTTTAAAAGATACATGAAAACCCTAAGGCCACAAAGTGAGCTTCTCTGTAATGAGTGTTTGCATTTTAATTTCACTCATTTTAAAATAAATGAGGGAAATGTAAATTGACATTTATGAAATATCCATCTTGTGCCAGATTTTGTGCAGAAAGGGAGAAGTAATTATGACCCAAAACCTACTCTCAATAAGTTTAAACATTACACATTTGCTATCATGTGTTGCATGCTATTGTAGAAGTAAACACAGAGGTACAAATACTACCAGGATGGGTATTTTAATCTCTTGGGATGGGCTGTAGTGTTTAAGTTTCTAAAAAAAGAGAATCATTCAAGTTGGATTTTGTAGGAGAAATGAGGATGTTCTGGAACTAGAAAAAGTAGGACAAACATGGAAGTGTGTTGTGACATGATATTCTTGAGAATTAGCAGTCTGAAATTGCTAGATGCCAGTTTATGTATTGGGAGTAACAGGCCATGAAATAGGAGAAAGGATTTGCAAGAATCAGGTCCCATAACAAGATAGCCTAAGGAATTCAAACTTCACATCTTAGGAGACAGTGAAATATTCTCTAGGTAAGGCAGCATAGACATGTGTTCCATAAAGACGATTCAGTCAGTTTAGGCTAAGTTATACTGTGCTGACAACTAAGCCCAACATCTCAATGGATTTGGATTTCAATTTTCAATTGTCACCTATATCATATGTTGTTACAGTTCATATGTTTAATGGGGAGTTTTGTACTTTTTAAAAACTTACAGTACTTTTCTGGGACCCATGCTGACAATGAAATATTTATCAGTGATATTGTTAGTTTAATGACAGAGAGGCTGAAACAGAGGCATTGAAAATCATAAGGTTACTTTCAAAGCTTCTTCTGAAACTTATATTAATATCACTTTCATTTTATTGATGAAAGCAAACCTAGTGATTACTCTTACATTTAGTGAAAAGGCATATGTATACTTGCTTCTTGTGATTCTAGACCTCCTCTAACGTTCTAGTCTAACATTCTGTTATTTTAAAAAAAACAAAATACATTCTTTTGCACAAGGGCAGCGTATTTTTTGAGTAGTTACTCTGTCTACCTTATAAGATCGTACAGATGCTATATATTTCATATTTCAGATACTAGAAAATGAGTACTCTAGAGGAGACAGCCTAGTGTAAATGAACCATAATTTTGAATAAAAAAATTTGTTGTAAATTATAGTTTTGATACTTTTTGGCACATTCAGAAACATAAAATAATCAAGCACAGATGGTACTGCTAAATTTGCTTGATGAGAGATAATAATTTGTAATCATTATCAGATTATTATTGCTGATAATCATAACTTTAGCTTGTGCTGAAATTGAGCATCTTCCCATTGACAATGAAGGTATATGCTGCTCTTTATGCTTCAGAGTCATTTTGTGAGGCATCATTCTCATTTGACCAAAAAGTTAACATCGTTGCTTATTGATATTATATCCTATCGAGTGGAGTATAACTCCTAACTCACCAAATAACAGCAGGTCTGAGCCATGACCTGTGCCGACCTCTTCATCTCGGACATATTCGAGCCTGTGCTGTAGTCACTGAGTCAACCCATCTTGTTGGGGTTTTCTTCTTTTTTGTGGACCCGCTACTTTTCCAAGCATGATCTCCCTCTCTAAGGAATGACCTCATTTATCAACATGCCCAGAATATGAGATGTGAAGCTGCACCGTCATTGCCTTCAAAAAGTACTCTGGCTGTTCTTTTTCCAGGACATATCTGTTGGTTCTTTTGGTAGTCCATTATATATGCAGTACTCTTCTCCAATACCCAAACTCAAAAGCATCAGTACTTCATCTGTCAACTTTATCAGTTGTTTAGCTTTCAGATGCATAGTACATGATTAAAAAGACAATTACCTATATCCGGCACACTCTTCAGTACTTTGGAGAGGTCCCTGACAATGAACTTTCCCAATGCAATACATCTCTTAATCTTCTGACTGCTGGTACCAAGGGTATTGATTGCTGAGCCAAGCAAGATGAAATCATTGGCAACTTCAACCCATTCTCCATCTATCACTATGTAGGCTGTTGGCTTAGTAGTGAGGACCTTTGTTTTCTTAATGTTAAGGTATATAATCCATACTGAAGGCTATACTCCTTGATCTTCAGCAAAAAGGATTTTAAGTTTTCCTCACATTTACTAAACAAGGTGGTGTCATCTGCATAACTCAGGTTGATGATGAGTCTTGTTCCAGTCATGATACCACATTCCTCTTCATCGAGTTCAGTTGCATCAATCAGTTTCTCAGCATTGTTGTTGCTGTTGTCTTTAAGTGCTGTTGACTCATAGACAACTCATAGAGACCCTATGAATGAAAGACCTGAGCACTATTCATAGAGTTTCAGGAGGCAAGCCATTTCAGAAGTAGATACCACTCCTGATTCCAAGCTTGTTTTAATCAGGAAGCTCCACCACTCACAACACTGTCCTCCATGGGTAACCATTATCACAATTGAAACATCAGTGTCACAGTGTTTAACATCACAACAATCATGAGTTACTTCTGTACAGCAATGCACAGACTAGTGCTATACCACTTAGAAGAATGTCTGGAAAAAAAAAAATTTAAACCAGGCCTGAGAGCCACACATTAAATTCACCCACTTTGGGCTTGGTAGCCTAACTTTCTGTCCATTAGGCAACATAGCTCTCTCTATGTTGTCATTGATACTGTTGTTAAGTGCCTTTGAGTCATATACAACTCATAGCTCAGCAATAGCTTAGTTAAATATTGTAGGTTGCTCTAAGTAATATTTACCAAGACAGATTAAAAAACAACTCTTTTCCAAACTTATAGCATAGTATCAGCATTTCTTAGCTCAAAGAACTGAAGAACAAATTCAAACCTCGAGTTGCTACAATCAAGGATGCTTTAGGCAGAATGTTAAATGATCCAGGA
>NW_006399775.1:22074649-22079264 GCF_000299155.1 Elephantulus edwardii | reverse complement strand
ATACCCTCTATGAGGTGGATTGATTCAGTGACTGGGGTAATCGGAATGGGTGTGTCAGAGGCAATGCAATTGGCACGGGATAGAGCAGGGTTTAGGGCTGTTGTACATAGGGTCGCTATGAGTTGCAAATGACTCGACGGCACATAACAACAACAACATTGCATAGTATAGCAAAGGAGACAGAATAAATTGTCATCTAAAAAATTTAATCACTACTCTGATAATATTATCCATGTGTAAATTTGCATAATAACTCTTGTTTTACAATTATTTAAATGTAATAGAAATTTATTTTCACTTATAAAATACTAGATCAATGATAGCTAGCTTACTGTTTTATAGTCAATACTGTGAGAATAGGAGCTCATTTCATTTGCTTTGCTTAAATATTTTAAAATCACCTATGAAATTGTTTTTACTAAATCAAAATTTCTAATATATATTCATTTAAAAATAGCCTAGTCAAGTCCTAAATATAAGACTGCATTATTTCATGTATTTGTAAGTCTTATTAGAAAACAGTGGCTTCTCTGAAATCATTCCACAATCAGCAGTTTGTCTGATTGCTGGTCCATGTACTTTGTCAAAAAGCACTCTGTCAAAAGGAATTTAAACATTCTCAGAATGTTATATAGAGATGTTACAATGGCTTCCAAAAAGAGTAAAAAGAAAATTAGTCATGCCAGTTCCTAAAAAAAGAAAAATAACCAACAACAAAAATCCTTTTTGCCTGATTTATCATTCTTTTGACACAGAAATTAAAAAAGAAACGCAGTGAAGGGAGACATGTGATTCAGTGTTCAACAGACAGGCATTCTTATTCTGGATGTTCTTTAAGTCACTGTATGCTTTGGATCAGACACTCACTTTTTCTTGATTACAATAACCTTAGCTGTCAAATAGATAATTTTAACTTTCTTGTTCTTCTAATAGTTTATAAAATGAAATAGTCAGCCATACAATGCTTAATTAGCTCTTAATTTGGTTTTTATTTCATTATATAACTGTATAGCTTCAGGCTCTATGTAGATGCCGCAAATACAAAGCCAGGTAAGTTATGGCCATGACCCATGCCCTTAAAAAGAGCAGTTTAATGGAAAAGAGAGAAACAAAAAAGAATACCAACATTGACAAAATCCTAGCTTATACAGAGAAGGCAATTGTTACTGTCTTTGATTGAGACAGAACTGTTCCATAGCTGACCCTACAGCAGGTTTTCAGGGACAGTAAGATTGCCCATGATTCTCCTGCAGAGCAGCTGGTGGATTATTGTCCTGTGCTCTTGAGTAGCCTGTGACTCATAGTGAGCCTTTGCACAATAGCTCTGAAACCTGCTGTATCCTGAGCCTGTCTCACTGCTTTCGACATACCTGTCCCCATAGCCCCAGTTACTGAATCAGTCCATTTCATCTAAGGTCTTCCTCTCTTGTGTTGTCTCTCCCTTCTTCTAAGCATGATGTCCTTCTCCAAGGGCTGGTGTCTCCTGGCAACAAGCCCACAGTATGTGAGATAGAGTTATAGAATCCTTCCCTCCAGGGAATAGGTTGGTTTCAGGCTCTCCAGGACATGTGTGTTTATTCTCTTAGAGATACATGGTATGTTCAGTATTCTTCTCCAGCACCACAATGCAAAGGAATCAATTCTTCTATCATCCTTAGTTACTGTTCAGCTCTCTGTTGCATAGCACCTAATTGAGAGGACCAGGGCTTGAATCAGTTGCACCTTAATATCTAGACTGACATAATTGTTTTTCAGTACCCTGGAGAGGTCCTGTCTGAACCCTGCAGATTTTCCCAGTGCAATTCGTCTTTTGAGTTCCTGACTGCTGGTGTCAAGAGTGTTGATTGTGGAACCAAGAAAGCTGAAATTTTATTAACAATCTCAATCTGTTCTCCATCAGTCATGATTCTGCCAATTGGCCCAGTGGTGAGAATCTGTCTTCTTGATGTTGAGTTTCAATCCATATTGAAGACTGAAGTCCTTGACCTTCTGAAACAAATGTCTCAGGTCCTCTTCAGTTTCTGCAAGCAAGGCTGTGTCATCTGCATAAAGTAGATTTTTTATTAGGAGCCCTTATATCAATTTCAGAACCTGTTACATCACAATGCTATCTTTTCAGTTAATTTGTTCCCTTATAACTTTGTTGTTAGATACCATTAAGTTGCCTCTCACTTATAAATTGCAATAGAATGAAACATTGCATGCTCCTACATCATTCTTGAAAAATTGCTTCTCTGCTTAAATCTAGTGCTACACAACCACTGGCACAATACATTTAAGGAAGGTGTAGATCTTTATTTCACTGACCTTGGTCCTCTACATTACCAAGCTTGAAATTTTCTCCAGAAGCTGGTGTCTTCTTAACTCACACCCAAATTATATGAGACAAAGTCTCATCATCCTTACTTTTTCTAAGGAACATTCTGACTGCTTCTTTCAAAGTATATTTGTTTGTTCTTTAGCAGTATGTTGTGATAATGCTATAAGCTAAGTTACTTAATTTTAAAAAGCAGCAGAGACATCTGTGGTGGATGTATCTCAGGAGAGCTTCTTCACTAAGACTAGAAAGTAAGATTAGCCATTCACTTCTGAATTGTTTGACCTGTGAAAACCTTATAAATAGTATCTTTTCAAAGTAAATATATCATGCTTTTGAACTAAATTTCTACACGCTGTGTTACTCTTCTCATTTAGATACCAGTTAAGGTTCTGAAAGTGACTTGTACAAAGTCTCACAAATGTGAAAAAGATGTGAGGCTCCACCCCAGACTCTAACTCTAGTGATTTTATCACCCATGTAAACTTTATGATTGTGTGCATTTAAAGCACTTCAAGAATTATTTTTTCCTCCATTTCCTCTGACTCTTTGATTTCTTTATATAAATTTCACAGAATGCAGTTGCATTTTTGGTAGCAATTGAGGATATATAATATCAGTCTTTTTCCTTGGTAAGTGCTTTGCTTTTTCATTCAGACCACAGAGGAAGTGGTTCTAAATAGAAACAACTTACTCAATTTTGGCTTTTTTTTTGATCCTGTATTAATTTTGCTAAAACAGATGCCCACGAATCTTGCTTCCAGGTCTCTTAACAGAAATCCCTTCAAGTGCAACAGGAAATGATTTATTGAGAGATGTTGGGGCTAGTTCCCCAGAGGGAAAGTCCCTCAAGGTTTGGGCTTGCAGAGAAGAGAGATAGAAAAACTGACCTGGAGACAAACTAAAAGATATTCATGTGTTTTGACAGGGAACTACAAAGCAGGAAGAATAAACAATGCTACACAAATCCTAATGTCTGCAAGAAAACTACCTCTGAATATGTGGGGAGGCAGCTAAGTTTACTATGTTGTTTTTGTTGTTGAGTACCACTGAGGCAGACCCATACCTGACTCTCCAGCAGGTTTTCAGTATTTTATTTTACTTAATGTTTAAGTAAAATAAATTTGAAGAACAAAATTCACTACGAAAGCTTTTCTTCTGAACTTTAATTCCTTTTGTGTGTGGAGAAGTTTACATTCTCACCACTCAATTTCATCTGAGGTGAAGACTATGTATGTGTAAGGCTTATAAGTAACCCCAATATTCAAACAAATCATCAGGTTTTGGTAGTTTTTCCTACGCATGGAAAGGGACCAAATTCTTGTGATATACAGATAAAGATATATTCCATCCAGAGTCTTTTCATCTCTCTCCTTGTTGGAACCAATTCACAATTCATAGCTGATTCTCCAATGGTCTTTCATAGGCTCTAAATTGCAAGAATTGTGATTGATCATCTTTCTCCTATGAAGATGCTGGTGGAGTCAAACCAATGGCCTTTGGATTGGCAGTACAGATCCTTATCTACTAGACCATTAGAATGCCTCAAGACACTCCCCAGATACTATTAGACTTGTTAAATGTACAATTTCAAGAAATACTTATAATAATTACATAATTAAGTATGCTTATGACCAATCTCCAGTGTACTGAGAAACAATGATGTCAGTCTAGAGACTATGGTATGCTTAATCCAGGGTATGGTCTTCACAATTACTTCAATGCATCAGAGAGGTGGACAATGACTAAGGATGACAAAAGAAAAACAAACACCTTTGAGTTATGGAGCTGGAGAAGAGTCTTGAACATAGCGTGGACCACCAAGAAAACAAATAGATCTGTTTTGATGAGGGTGAAACCAAGTTTCTCCTTGAGTGCTAGGATTTTGAAGCTCAATCTCACAGATTTTCGGCACAAAGAGAGGAGGGACCAGTCCTTGGAGAGGACATCATGCTTGAAAGTGTGGAGGGACAGTGCAGGACAGGAGGATCCCATGTAAGGTGGACTGCTACAGTAACTGGGGTAATGGAAGTAGATGTGTCAGATTCAGTGAGACTGGCTTAGGATCGGCAGGTTTCAGAGCTGTTATACATAGGATCGCTATGAGTCACAGGAGACTCAATGGCACATAACAACAACAACATGACCAATTTGAAAAAAAATAAGATGTTCACAAATTAAATTATCTTATAAATGAAACACAATTTCTAAGTGATAAAACATATACAACATATGTACAACATTTAGATAACAGAGATGGCAAAGGAGGTTGAGTTTTCAAGCATGGAAATACAAAGG
>NW_006399775.1:22064615-22071629 GCF_000299155.1 Elephantulus edwardii | reverse complement strand
CGCAGGCGACTCGACGGCACATAACAACAACAACAACAACAACAACAACAAAACATATACTCAGTTTCTAGGGTGCTTTGATTTAAAATCTCATGCTCTTCCTACTACCTTTACTAATATATGCCCAGGAGTTTGGTAGAAAATAGAAAGTTGATAATGAACATAAGGTAACACAAATGGACTATTACTCACTGGTCTTTAGATATGACAGCTGTAAAACCAAATATATTTTCCATATTTTCCCCAGAATTATAGTTCTTTTAGGAGCACTCAAATAATGTTATCATTTTATTCCTTTATTTTCAGAGGGTTCTATAGGGACTTTATTAACATAATACCTGAGAAAAGATTAATGTTTTGCTGGCACCTGATGTCAGTGGTTCTTTGTGCCATGTTCATCTGATGGACATTATAATTTAACTTATTTTAAGTATTGAAGTTGCAGTGACACAGCTTCTCTTTTAACAGAACAAAATATAAACATATAAGAATAGCTCTTGGGCATCTTCAAAATATTTAAGTCTTTTTCCATTGCTGTAAAATTGAAGTAGTGTTAATACAACACTTCACCGTGTGATAGAATCATCCATCCAAGGTCACGATAAGAAGTTTGATGCACCATGTGACAAGACCTGTTGTGGATACTGAGTTTTATTTTACTTGTGAAAGCACTTCTCCAAAGGAAACATGAACATGTTGGTTACTTGATTTGACCTCATCATTTATTACTATGCCTATTTGGCAATAGACAATCAAACAAAAGCCAGTGCCATCAAGTTGGTTTCAGCTCATCCTAACTCTATAGAACAGTGTAGAACTGCATTGGATGGTTTACAATGCAGATCTGTATAGGTCCAGACAACCACAGCTTTCTTCTGAAAAGTAACTCGTGGATAGCAGTTGAACACTTAATCACTGGGACTAGCACAGGGGAATTTGAACTACACAATGAAGCATATATTAAGTCTTCTTTGATCTTGATATTTTCATTCAAAACATTAAATTATCTATCTATCTATCTATCTATCTATCTATCTATCTGTCTATCTGTCTATCTATCATCTGTATCTATCTTTATCGTTATCTCTATCATTTATATCTATTTTCATCTCCATCTCCATCTTCATCTAGCTATCATCTAGCTAACTAGATGGTTGAGCTGAATTATTGCTCTTTATTGGGAGCATATATCTTTATTCATTAGGCCACCAAAGTACTCTAAACAATGGAGTGTGTGTGTGTGTGTGTGTGTGTGTGTGTGTGTGTGTACACCTGCGTGCGCCTTTGAGTTGTGGTTCTGGACAAGAATATTTAGCATACCACAGACCACCAAGATAATAAACAGGTCAGTCTTGGAAAGGGTGAAACCAAAAGTACCCCTGGTGGCTAGGATTTTGAAGATCCATCTCATATACTTTGGGCACGTGTCCAGGTGGGACTGGTCCTTGGAAAAGGACATCATGCTTGGAGGGACAGCACAGGAGAGGAAGACCCCAGATGAGATGGATTGACTCAGTAACTAGGGTCATGGGTTTAGGAGTGTGGAAGTTAAAGAGACCGGCTCAGGATAGAGCAGGGTTCAGTCCTATTTTACATAGGGTCATTATGATTCACAGATCACATGATGACACATAAAAACAACAGATAGCAACAAATATAAAGATACATATATATATATATGAAAATCAGGTATATATGACATGTATGTTAAGAAAGTATAAAAGTTCACATTAATGGCCTAATTTATGTTATAATAGCAAAATTTGAATTTTAATCTTAACTAATATGATAATTATTTCAATAAGTATGATCTATTTTTTCAGACTGATTACAAAGCAATATTATTGTGTATTTTTTAAAGTATGGAACAATCCCAGAGATGAGTGGTTCAAATCCACCAGATGTTCTCCTGGAGAAGGAGGGACAATCTCCTCCTGTACCAGTCAGATTCAATTTGATCACACACACACACACACACACACACACACACACACACACACTTTTTTAAATTTTAAGTATGGAGCAATGAAAAATTAACAGTTGATAGTACTTAAAATCTTGGCATTGTCATTTTAGACTTTCTAATCTTAGATATTTTTATACATCTTTGGAAGCCTCAGTTTTCTATCTATAAAATGACTACTACTTGCCTCCCTGAGGCTTTGTAAGTATTAATTTAGATAATAAATAAGATACTGAGTAGTCTATGCAAGCTATGGTTAAGTCAGTTACAATTCAGTGTATTTCAAGAGTAGAATTACATACAAGGTTTCCAAAGCTGTAAATCTTTAGGGAAGCTGAGTGCTCCATCTTCTCCCAAGGAGTGGTTGGTGGACTTGAACCATTGACCTTTTATTATATACTACCTATTTTTAACTTTCACCTCAGAATTAAAGGTAATTTTTAAGTGATTAGGAAATTTTATTTTATTGGAGGAAAAATAATGAAATGCTTTTAATGAATTCAACAAAGATTTACTGAATTCTCAGTGTGTACTAGGACCTATGTTATATTTTCTGAGAATTCAAAAATGAAATTACCAATTCCATCACCTCAGAAAACTTAATAGATACAGAATATATTGTATTATAACCATGGAAATGAAAGGAAAGAATTCCTGCAAGGTGGATGTGGAAGTGAGAAACTTATTCACAGGTGAGAGAGATAAAGCAGAATTCAAAGAATGAATTGTAGGTTTGCCTGGTGAATAAGCTCAAAATACAGATAGAAGATATTTCAGGCTGAGATAACAGCATATTAAGAAATTCAAGAAAGTGAGGCATGATTTTTTCTCCCCCTTGATACATTAAAAGAAAAAAAAAAGAGGTAGGAGCAAAGAAGAATATGGATAGATGAGTATTGTCTGTGTTTTTAATTGGTTTGCATACAATAATTTGTTTATATTGTGTTTCATTGATGCACATTGTATTTAATAGTATATTTCATTTACATTGTTTCACACAATTATTCATATACATTGCATTCTATGTGACTATTACTATTGACCCTGTGTTTTCAGCCCCTACTGAATCTTTTCTGTTCCTATAATCCCTGACTCCCATCCACCCAATAAGCTCGGCTATCCTTGTGATTTCCAACCTTTGCCTTTTTCTGCCCCATTCCTCCTTTTCCCTTGAACATTTTGAACATTTATAATCATCTTACTAGTCATCCTTCATTTTACAATAATGACTTGATGCAGTATTTGTCCTTATGAGACTGAGTTACTTCATTCAACATAATGGCCTCTAGACTCCCCAATGTTACAGTATTTTATGAAATCATTCTTCCTTAGTGCTGCATAGTACTCCATTGTGTGAATGTACCACAATATTTCAATCCATGCACACCCATGTTCATTGCTGCTTTATTCACAGTAGCAAAGAATTGGAAACAACCCAAGTGCCCATCAACAAACTAATGGATAGAGAAGCTGTGGTATATTCACACAATGGAATACTATGCTGCATTGAAAAAAAGGAACTCATGCAATATTATTCAAAATGGGTGACGCTGGAGGACATTATGCTGAGTGAAGTATCTCAGTCACAAAAGGATAAATACTTATAGTGTCAATGTTGTAAAGCAGGACTGACACTGGGGTTGTGGGGAAATTAAGAGGGGGTAGATAATGTATACTTCATTGAAACAGATGAGGGAGAGAACTGTTTAGGAGGAATATATGACTAGGTATTATTGTCATGACAAGAGTCCAGAATGAAAGCTGCATAGTGGAGTGGACTGGGCGGGGGAAGGGAGATTGTATAACAATGAAATTATTTTCTTTCTTTTCCTTTTTTTTTTACTTTTCAAAGAGAAAAGTGAACTGGGGGAGGGCTAGGTACGGGGGAATGTGTGCAACAATGAATGAATGGAAATCCAAAGTCTCCGTAAATTTCACTAAAATAAATAAAATTTTTAAAAATAAAATCATTTATATACAAAAAAAATATTTCAATCCATTAGTTTGTTCATGAGCATTTGAGCTGCTTACATTTTCTTGCTGTTGTGAATAGCACTTCTATCAACATAAATGTGCCCGTCTCCATTCATGTCTCAGTTCTGATTTCCTTGGGCTATATTCCTAGCAGTGATGAATAGCTAAGTCATTTGAGATTTATGTTTAGCTTTTTGAGGAAACACCAAACTGCCTTCCAAAGTGGTTGTACCATTTTACATTCCAATCCGCAGTGCATGAGAGTTCCAATCTCTCCACATTCTCTCCCTCCTTATTTTTTGCTGTTCTGTTAAGCTTTGCTATCACTACTGAAGTGAGAAAGTATCTCATTGTTTTGATTCGCATTTCTCTTATTGCCGATGATTTTGAGCATTTCTTCGTGTGTATATTAGCCATCTGAATGTCTTCCTTTGTGAAATGTCTTTTTACATGTTTTGGCCATTTTGTTGTTGGGTGGTCAGATTTTTTTCTTGTGGAAGCCCTGTAGTATTCTGTAAACTTTCTAAGAAACTTTTGTCTGAGATGTCATTACCATATCTTTGGGTCCCCACCCCCCCACACACACACTCTTTCCTTTTCTTTTTACCCTACTGAAATAAAGTTTTAATGAACACAAGGACTTAATTTTTTAATCTCATTTCCCAATTTTATTCTCTCCTGATTGTGCATTTCTGACTATAATTGAAACCCTATATATGCCATAGGTTGGGTTTAGGAAGTTTAGTCCCATTTTGCTAGGAAGATAAGACAAGAGAAGGAAATAAGAGACATCCAATTTGATAGAAGAGGTAGAACTGTTGTTTTAGATAGAGGATATGATAGTGTGCACAGAAAACTCCAAAGAGTCAACCAAAAGCCTATTAGACCTAGTATACCAGTTTAGTAGGATGGCAGAACACAAGAGTAATACACAAAAATCAATGGGATGTTTCTGCAGCAACAAAGAAAATACAGAAAAGGAAACTAAGAAACCAATATCATTTACAATAACTAATTCCAAGATGAAATACTTGGGAATCAATCTAAATAGAGACAGAAAAGATCTTTATAAGGAAAATTATAAAATGCTACAACAAGAAACAATAAGAGATCTAACCATATGGAAACATATTTCCTCTTCATGGATAGGCAGATACAACATAGTGAAAATGATAATCCTTCCAAAAAGCAATTCACATCTTCAACATAATACCAATACAGATACAAGAGTCATTCTTCAAAGAGATAGAAAAGGCAATTTGTAGGCTTATTTGAAAAGGAATAAGATCCTATATAACCAAGGGTCTTTGAATAATTAAAAAAAGTCAGAGGTAAAGCACTCTCTAATCTCAAAATCTACTAAACAATTGTAGTAATCAAAATTATATGGTATCAGTAACAATTACAGATTCATAGACCAAAGGAATAGAATTGACAACCCAGAAATTTACCCATCTACCTATGATCAATTTGCCCATTGGTGAGAATATTTGTCTTCTTGATGTTGAGCTTCAATTAACATTGAAGACTACAGTCTTTGACCTTCTGCGACAAGCACTTCAGATCTTCTTCAATTTCAGCAAATAAGGTTGTGTCGTCTACATAACGTATGTTTTTGATGAGTTTAGCTCCAATCCTGATGTCACTCTCCTCTTATAAAGCCCAGCTTCCTGAATAATCTGTTTTACATTTAGATTGAAAAGGTATGGAGACAGGTTGCAGCCCTTACACTCTTCTTTCCTGACTTTCAACAATGCAGTGTTTCCATGCTCTGTTCTGAGGACTCCTTCCTGGTCCAAGTATAAGTTTCATATGAGCACAATCAAGTGTTCTGGGATTCCAAGTTTCCTCAAGGTTAGCCACAATTTGTTGTGAACCACACAGTTAAATGCTTTTACATAGTCAATGAAATACAAATAGACATTCCTCCGGTACTCTACTTTCTTCCAAGATCCATCTGACATTGGCAAAGATGTCCCTAGTGCCAAGACCTCTACTAAACCCAGACTGTATTTTTGGTAGTTCTCTGTCAAAGTACTATTCCAGTTATTTATGGATAATCTTCAGCAGGATTTTGTTAATGTGTGATATTAGGGATATTGCTACATAATTTTCACACTCCATCGGTCACCTTTTCTGGAATGGGAATAAATATGAATCTCTTCTAGTCAGTTGGCCAAGTAGTTGTCCTCCAAATTTCTTATCACTTGCTCAGCTTCATAATCAACACTCTTTAACACCAGCAGTCAGAAAATCAAAACACAAATTGCTTTGGGAAAATTTGCCATCACAGATCTCTTAAGAGCATTGAAAAGCAACAATGTTCATCTAAAGATTAAGGTGCACTTAATCCATGCCATGGTCTTTAGACTTACTTGTTCTGCTTCAGAGAGTTGGGGAATGATTATGGATTACTGAAGAAAAATTGATGCCTTTGAATTGTTGTGATGGAGAAGAGTCTTAAACATACCGTGGATCACCAAGAAAACATCTTGGAGAGGGTGAAACCAAGTCTCTCCTTGGAGACTAGAGTTTTGAAGCTCTGTCTTACATGCTTTGGCCACATGTACAGGAGAGACAGTCCTTGGAGAAGAACATCACACTTGGAAGGGTGGAGGGAAACCCTGGATAAGATGGATTGATACAGGGACTGGGGTAATGGACGTTGATGTGTCAGAATTAATGAGACTGGCTCAGAATAGGATAGGGTTCAGAGCTGCTGAACATAGGGTTGCTATTGGTTCCAGGAGACTTGACAGCACATAACAATGACAACAACAGCCTATGGTCAGTTGGTATTTGAAAAGGAATAAAAACCTATTAAATGGGCAAATTATAAAATATAAACTCTTCTACAAATAGTTCTAACAAAATTGTACATTAGCCCACAGAATATGGAAACTGGATGCACATTTACACCAAACACAAAATTAACAAGGATTATAAACTTCATTAAAGAAAAGCTTGGAAGAACTCTAGTAGTCCTAATCCACAACATAAAAAGTCTTCCAAGTATCCTGAAAAATCTACAACCAGAAGAAGATAAAATAGATGAATGGGACCTTCTAAGAATCAAA
>NW_006399775.1:22058195-22064004 GCF_000299155.1 Elephantulus edwardii | reverse complement strand
GACATTATGCTGAGTGAAATATCTCAGTCACATAAGGACAAATACTGCATGGTACCACTGTTGTAGAATGAGGCTGACATCAGGGTGGGGGTAAGTCTGAGAAAAGCTGTATAAATTATGTATACTGCTTTGAAACCGATGAGGGAGAGAACAGTTTAAAAGTAACATATTTTAGGGCATTATGATTATCATAGGAGTTTGGAATGAGGGTTGCAGAGTGGAGTGTACTCGGGGTGAGGGTGGAAGGGTACAGGGGGATTGTATACCAATGAAGGAGTTTTTCTTTTGCTTTTATAGAAGAACGAACTGGGGGGTGGGGGTGGGGTGGGCGGGGAGAAAAGTGCAACAGTGAATGAATGGAAATCCATAATCTCTGTAAATGTTCATTGGAATTAATAATAATAGTAGTAAAAAGCTGAACCAGTATAAAATAATTGTTTTATAAAAAAAAATTAACTCAAGGTAGATTAGAGACCTAGAAGTAAAGCACAGAACCATAAGAATTATAAAGGAACTATTTTTGTTTGAGTGTTTTTTTTAAGGTAAAAGACATGTATAAATTTATACTCAGAATTTTAATAATTTGTTTGGGAATGATAAATAATGAAAATGTTCTCCCAGTTTAAAGTCAATATCCCCTTTTTACTAATTTTCATTTATTATTTATTATTATTAATTTTAATTAAAATTTACAGAGACTTTGGATTTCCATTCATTCATTGCTGCCCTTTTTCCCCTGCCCATCCCTCCCCCCCAGCTCACTCTTCCCTTTGAAAAGTAAAATTCTTTCATTGTTATACAATCCCTCTATTCTGATTCAGTGTCCTGAGAAGAAACACATACATGCACACACACAAACACACACCATTTGACTTCCTAATGTTCCTAAATGGAGTATTTATATGTGCTTAATAATGAAGAGAAAAAAAAAATTAAATTGAGCTTTGCTTTTTTCACTTGTCTTTTTTTATTTTAAAGTCTTGATTTTGTTCTGTAAAATACATTTTTAAATGCCTTTTTATCTTAGAAAAATAGAAGACTTTTCTTTCTAAAAAATGTCAGCTTAAAGACGAATGTATGCATGATCCAGGTCATGATATTTTCACTTCATCCTGTGCATAAATGAAAAGGATGACCAATGAATCAGTGCCTTTGAATTGTGATGTTGGTGAAGAGTATTGGATATACCGTGGGTTGCCAAAAGAATTAACCAATCTGAAGGAAGTACAACCAAAGTGCCTCTCTTAGAAGCAAGAATGGCAAAACTTTGGACAGGAGGAATCTGTCCTTGAAAGGAGACATCAATTCTGAGAAAGAGGATGGACAAAAGAGAAAAAGCCTCAACCAGATAAAATGGCACAGTAAGTGTTACAATGGGCTGGAGCAGAACAGAGATGCTGAGGACAGCGTAGGAGAGAGCAAGGCTGGGATCTGTTGTTCGTGAGAGTCGTAGTTGACTTGGTAACGTCTACCAGCAAAATCAGCATATATCGTGAGAGCTCTGGCAGCATAGTCTGTAAGGCTTTGTGCTCCATACTCAAAGGCCATACCTCTTTGGTAGTTTAAATCCATCATTGACTTCAAGGGTAATAGATCTTCAATCTCCTCCTGTGCAATTAACAGCTTTGGAAACCCACTGGTGGGTCAGTTATTAGCAGACTTTGGCTTTAAGGTCATGAAAGAGTAAATGTGAAACATTTAAAGAGTTGACTTAAGTTGACCTTACATTAATACTGTGTTACTAACATAGCAAAGAAAACCTAAGATTTATGACATACATTCTGGAAGAACACAATTCAATATGTAATGTTCAGTCCATATACCACTTAGTCAGAAAGTCAAAAGGGTACATAGCTGACACTTGGCATGTTTACAGAGGATGTAATTTACATGGGAGGAAATTGTCCATCTTTCTCACACAGCTGATAGATTCAAGTCTCCTGTTTTTGTGATGTCAAAGCAACACCTAACATATTAGGTCTCTTGTAGATTCATGTCCTTCTCAGATACAAAACACATTCACCCTATCACATAATCTCCAAAGTCCGATATTCTATTCTGCAAATCAAATACAGGGCGAAACTTCAAAATCTGGAAATCAAGTTGTCTGCTTCCAAACTGAAATAGTAGAAAAGGCACTAGTAGGCATTCCTATTATAAATGGGAGATAGTAGAGGGAGAGAAGGGAGCTAGATAACAGATTCTTATATACAGTGGGAAATTATGAGTGAGTGCTTAAAGGAAAAATAATGCATAAATTTTACTAAAATGTAAAATTTGTTGTCACAGGTGATGCCATCAAGAAAATGAAAATATACTTCACAGAATGGAATATTAATAAAATTATGAATCTCAATAATAAAGACACAATTATGAAAAAGCAAATAATTTTAAAAGACATTTTTACTAGGAGGCTAAGTGATCAGATCTGGAGGGAAGAGCTATTTGCCCTGAGCGACATTTTTATACATTGTAGAGAAAAAACAAAACTTCAACAGGGATAATACTCAATTCCCAAGATTTCTGGAGGTACATGCTTTCTGGAAACCTGGTCTGGGAAATAAGAATGAAGGGAGGCAGGGAAACAAAGGCCCCCTGAGGGACCAACACCAGGTACTTGAGAGGAATTTAAATATCAACAGAATATTATTTGGTAAATTAATCATATTACTATTATGCTAAATAGTAGAAATACATAAGAACATTTTATACTGGTTTCTTTTCTTTTGTTTTAAATTTATAGCTAAATAAATAGAGACCTAAAGTAGAACAACACTTTTTGCTTTGTTGTTGTTTGTTGTTAGATGTCCTCTAGTTCTAGATAACTGATAGTACCCTATGAATGAAAGACCAGAACACTTGTATAACTTCGTCCTTTCTCCAGGTTGATAGGCTTTTCTGGATGCAAGCTATTTTGGAAGTGGGTGCAACTCCTGCTTCCAAGCTTGTTTTAATCAGGGAACTCCACCAAATGCTGTCCATCATGGGTAACCATTATCACACTTGACACAATCAGTGTCACAGTGTTTCACATCACAAGATAATACGTGAACATGAGTGTGTGTGTGCAAGTGTGTGCCAGGGGAACATTTAAAGGTACCATTAAGGAGCACTGAGTGTCTTTTTAACCTGTTGCCACTGACTTAGTTGTGGCTCTTAGGCCCTGTTCATCAGGTCTATGAGCTTGAAAACATTCACAGGAGGTTATCTTTCTCTATCAGAGGTGTCTGAGGATTTGAATTCAGTTGACTAATGTTAACTGGTACCAATTTTCTTTTGTGCTTTTTAGAGGGCTGAAAATTTTCCAGAATTAGATTGTAGTGATGTTTGTCAACACTGTAAACATATTAAAAATTTAAAAGAAAACCAACAGATTGAATTATACTTTTACAATGGGTACATTACATTGCACAGAAGTTAACAATCAGTAAACCTGGAGGAAAAAGCAAAACAGCATACACACACAAAGGAAATGGCATGTGACTTTCACCCTGTGAAAAGTGAAGGGTATTACTGCTAATTAAATACCTGGGAGTTTTTTTCCTCTAGCTCCTTCCCCAACACTATCATTTACTTTGTGATGAAAATATTATCTGACATTATCATATCCTCCTACATTATTTTTTTTAAAAATCACAGGCAAATAATTTGCACTTATTTCCTTTTCTTGGAGACTCCAAGGGAAATAAATACAAAAATCTGTATACGAACAGACAAGAAAATGGAAGTATTCTTATTGCCAATAGAATTTATAACAGCATATCTCAGTTCCCTTCTTCCCAAAGGTTAGTTTAATTTTTTTTTTTTTTGCATGTGTGGACTGATTTTAAGTGTTAATGCAACTATACACCTATCAGAGATTGAGATTTTATTTCTTATAATTGATCTCCAGTGAATTTTTAGGTACTATTAGGTGACTTTGCCTATATTATAGACTGTAAAGGGAGTGATATTTTGAAAAATGCAAATGATGAGATGGGAGTGCTTTATCTTTGATCGAAGTCCCAGCTTTTAACTAACAGGGAACTCTGGTGGTTTAATGTTAAGGAGTTGCCCTGATAAACCAAAGGCATGAGGTTCTAATCCACAGGCTACTCTCCAGGAGAATGATTGGCAGTCTCTTCACATGCACATTACTGTTTCTGAAAACCCTCTGGAGAGTTAGTGATCCCTCAGTTCTGTCTTGAAGATACATAACAACATTAAATCATTCATCCTATAGAATTTACTTTTTAAATAGTATGATCTTTTTCCTTTAATTAGCAAGAAGTTAAAGTAAAAAAAAAAATTACTTGAGGGCCATTTCTCCTTCTAAGCACCTTGCCTTAAATAATCCTTATTTTTCATTAACATTCATTTCATACTGATCAATATTGATATAACAAACCTAATTCATTACAACTCTTGGCAGTAGTAGCCAGGAAATTAAAAGGCGCATTGCCATGGGAAAGTCTGCTGTTAGGGACCTCTCCAAAGTACTGAAGAGCAATGGTGTCTCTCTGGAGACTAAGGTGCGTCTGATACAGGCCATGGTCTTTGCAATCACTTGTTATGCATCGGAGAGTTGGACAATGACCAAGGAGAATAGAAAGAGAATTAATACCTTTGAGCTGTGGTGTTGAAAAAGAGTGTTAGGGGTACCATGGACTGCTAGGAAAACAGATTCATCCTGGAAAGAGTTAAACCGGGTGGCTCCTTGGAGACAAGGATTCTGAGGCTCTGTCTAACATACTTCGGACATGTTGTAAGGAGGGACCAGTCCTTGCAGGACATCATGCTTGGTAGGGTGGAGGGACATCACAGAAGGGGAAGGCC
Organism: Elephantulus edwardii; assembly: GCF_000299155.1. NCBI lineage: Eukaryota > Metazoa > Chordata > Mammalia > Macroscelidea > Macroscelididae > Elephantulus > Elephantulus edwardii. The sequence continues at coordinate 22,059,189 of NW_006399775.1, read as the reverse complement.
CTCTATGAGGTGGATTGATTCAGTGACTGGGATAATTGGAATCTGAGTGTCAGCGGCAATGCGATTGGTACAGGATAGAGCAGAGTTTAGGGCTGTTTACATAGGGTCGCTATGAGTCGCAAGTGACTCGATGGCACATAACAACACCATTCATTACATCCAGCAAAAACTAAATTCTTATCTGTCCTGAAAGTTGGTTTTCTGAGACCCTGAGTCTCACCAAAGGAGATTGCTTGCTTTTCTCCTGAGGAGCCATTGGTGGATTCCAACTTTGCAGAGTGTGGTGGCTTTGATTTAACTGTACCACCAATGTTCCTGGGTTCTATCAAGTTGAGACCGACTCAAAGCTGACTGTCCATGACTTTTCAGAGGGAGTTTAATTGTGCTGCTGAAAAAAAAGATCTTTGTCCTGCGCTATTGATACAGAGTAAGGAAAATTATAGGATGAGGTCAGGTACAAATTGCCAGTCTAATGTGTCCTTATGTTCAATGGAATTCAGTACCTTAACGATACAGAGGCCTTTATGGTCAAACTCTTCTCAGCATTAAGTAATGAGAAATGGATCACAACCATTTTCAAACATGTAAATAATATTTTAGCTATTTTTTAACATATATTGTTTCCCTTCTTGAATTGCCATTTTCACCTTTTCTATTTCTCACCTTCACCCACCCTATCCTTACCTCAACTTCACCTTAAACCTAACCTCTACTTTGCTCTCACCATCACCCTTGCTCTCAACCTCAAGTTCACCCTCCTGAGCAGGTGCCCTCTTCTTTACCACCGACCGTCACATCACCCTCACCCTAAACTTGACTTCTACCTTCACTTTCACCCTTACCCCTCACTCTCACCTTTACCCTTCTTTTTTTAAAAATTATTTCTTATTATTACTTTTAATGGAAGTTATTTCCATTCATTCATTGTTGCACTTTTCTCCCTGCCCAACCTCCCCCCCCCCCACAGTTCTCTCTTCTTTTTGAAAAGTAAAAG
>NW_006399775.1:22056975-22058095 GCF_000299155.1 Elephantulus edwardii | reverse complement strand
TTGCACTTTTCTCCCTGCCCAACCTCCCCCCCCCCCCACAGTTCTCTCTTCTTTTTGAAAAGTAAAAGAAAAATTCTTTCATTGTTATACAATCCCTTCCTCCAGGTCCACTCTACTATTCAGCCTTTTTACGCAAACTCACCCTCAACCTCATCTTCACCCTCACACATTAACACGCTTCCTTGCCGTCACCCTCACTCTAACCCTCATTTCACCTTAACCTTAACACTACCCTCATGCAAAATTACTCCGTAACTATAAACTTAGTGAGCTCTGATGGCTTAGTGGCAAGCAATTGCACTGACTACTCCAAGGTACCCAGTCAAAACCACCAAAGCTTTGCAGGAAAAGATGAGCAGTTTCTCCTTGTTAGATTTACTACTTCTGAAAACCTCCTGTAGATTCTGCTATGAGCTGGTTCTGATTTTATGGTACAAAACAACCACAACCATCTGATAAACTCAGTACTCAAAATGTCATTGTTACTCATAACAATGAAGTTACTCATAGCCTATCTAGAGTTAAACACTCCTTCAACCTACCTACAAACTCCATTTACACACATTTTTTTTTATTGAAGAAGTTCTCACATTGGTAATTATGGACCAATCAATAACAATGACAACAATAATAATGATAATGCTATTATCAAAATGGCTTTATATATCTATATAAGTTTATATAAACCATAGAAAAATGTTTTTGCAATCATTTAAGCAAATGTTCAATTGCAAGAAACTTAATCAGCAAAGCATGCTATAAAATTGAATTCTAGAATGCCTAAGAGTTTATGTTTGATTCCTTATTATTTTATTGTTATAATTTGGACCCTAGACCTTTTTGTAGGAAAAATACACAAATAATGAGCACATATAAAATATCATTGAGCTTTTCCAGATTATAAAATATTATAATAGTGTAAAATTGATAATCTTAAAAGGACAATCCTATGAAAGTAAATACAAAACTATCTGTATTTATTTCCTTTCAATTTGTCATTAGTAAGTGCAAATGGTTCTTTCTGTAAATTGTTTAATATTCTCAATAGCAAATTTTTTAGTCACAGGAAAAATTATTCAGAAGTCTATTTTAAAAAGTATTATTTTTAATATCATATATT
>NW_006399775.1:22020581-22056875 GCF_000299155.1 Elephantulus edwardii | reverse complement strand
TCTAAAAATGAAAAAATCAATTAATAAACTTTTAGCCAGGTTATATTTTATAAAATTTTTGGAACTGATTCTATGAAAAAATAGATCTGAACCCTGATCTATCCTAGGTCATCTTCACAATCTCTAATACATTCAAATCCATTGCTGCAGTCACTGCTATCAATCCAAGGGGTTGAGAGTCTCCTTCTGACCTTTCTAAGTATAATGTCTCTGTCCAAGAAATAGCCCCTCCTAGCAACATGGCCGAAGTATGTGAGACAAAGCTTTATCTTCTTTTCTCCAAGAAGTATTCTGAGAAGTATTTTCTCTAAGACATACATGGCTATTCTTTTGGCAGTCCATGGAATATTCAGTGCTCATCTCTCTAACATCACAGTTCAAAAGCATCAAATCCTTATTCATTGTCCAGTTCTCAGAAGCATAGGGAGTGATAGAGAAGATCAAAGCCTGAGTCAAGAACACTTTAGACCTCCACTAATATCATTCCTCCATAGTAATTTGGAGAGGTCCCTGACTACAGACTTTCCTAGTGCAATGTTGTTGTTATGTGCCATCAAGTCATGTATGATTCAGCGACCATATGTACAATGACACTGAACAATATTGAACCACTCTCACTGACTCTGATACACTTAACTCCATTGCCCCAATTACTGTGTGAATCCATCTTACCTGGGGTCTTCCTCTCCTGTACTGTTCCTCCACCCTTCTAAATTCCATGTCCTTCTCCAGGAAATAGTCCTTCCCGGCCACGAACCCAAAGTATGTGAGATGGAGCTCCCAAATCCTTGTCTACAAGGAGAAACTTGGTTTCATCATACCCAAAACATACCTCATTGTTCTCCTGGTGGTAATTGGTATGTTTAATATTCTTCTCTTGCATCACATCTCAAAGGCATCAAGATGTCTGCTATCTCTTTGACTACTGGTCCAAGGGAATTGATTTTGGAGCCAAGTAAAGTGAAATTGTTAACAATTTCAACCTTTATCATGATGTTGCCTATTTGGTCAAGTGATGAAAATTTTTATTTGCAATCCATGTTGAAGGTTACTGTCTTTAATCTTCTGCAACAAGTGCTTCAAGTCCTCCTCATTTTTATCAAGCAAAGTTGTGTTATCAGCATAACAAAGTTTATTGATGAGTCTTCCTCCAATCCTGATGTTACTTTTTTTTCTTTATAAGTGTGTGTCATGGTTGTAGCGTTTTCCACATCTATTGAATCTGTTGTTGTTGTTGTTGTTGTTGTTATGTGCTGTCGAGTCGCTTGTGACTCACAGTGACCCTATGTACAACAGCCCTAAACCCTGCTCTATATGGGCAAATTATTTAAGAAGCTGTACTCTACCAAGAAGAATGTGGTCTATATGTAGGTTTTACATAAGCATAATTAAGTGTTCTCAGATACACATTCTTCTCAATGTTATCCATAATTTATGATCCACACAGTCAAATGTTTTGCATAGGCAATAATGCACAAACACACACCTTTCTTTCAGACAAGATCTACCTGAGATCAGCAGTGATATATCCCTGTTCTGAATCCAACTTGATGTCTCCCATTGAAATTCTACTAATTTTTAATAATTTTCAGAAAGATATCAATTACATGTGACATTAAGTATATTGTTCAAAAATTTCCACATTTTGTTGGATCACCATATTTTTATTAATGTGAACAAATATGACTCTTATCTGGCTGCTAAGCTAGGTAGCTCTGATCTACTTTTTTTGGCATTAACTATAAAGGGATGCATTTGTCTGCTGAAACAATTGTGTTGGTATCCCATCAGTTGCTGGGACCTTACTTTTGAATAAAGTCTTCAGTGCAGCTTAAACTTCTTCCTTCATTACCATTGTTCTTTATCAGATTCTACTTTCAACTTAATATATTTTTAGTTCCTTTCTTAACTCTAAAATTGTGATATTTCAATTTAATTTTCTTTCCCCCTAATATTTATTCAATAAGAAAATAATTTAATTACTCTCAGGATATTTTTGATGGAAAAATCTGTGCATCCCGTATAAGTTGTATAATTTGCGAAGAGATATTGGCTATAACTGAACTCAAACAAAGCATTGTACTGAGCTACACTGAGTCTGCTTAGAATATTGTGTAAGAGACCTAATGATAAAGATGATGCTTTTTACAGTATTTCGAACCTGTTTAGCACAAATCTCAAATCTATGCAGTTTTCAGCCTACTCAGTCTACTGAATTACTTGATTAACTTCTACATTTCTTTGGCTAAGATATTAAGCTGCCTTTCTCCTAACTAAGGAATTTTAATACTTGAGAAAGGTCTTCAATTTTCATGCCTAAGAAAATACATCTTTGTTCATATAGACACTAAAATTAGATTAATTTTCTTTTGGAAATCTCTGTATCAATTTAAATCTTTGATCATAACTTCAAGGTCATATAATGTTGATATATATTTGTATATATTTAAATGGACTAACAGAGGGGAGGTCTGGTGGTCTAGTGGCAAGAAGCTGCACTGCAATCCCAGAGGTGCACGGTTCAAATCCACCAAGATGCTTTGCTGGGGAAGGAGGGCCAATCTCCTCCTGTACCAGTCAGATCTAATTTGACGGTACACACACACACACACACACAATAAATAAATAAATGGATTAACAGATCTTAATGATTGCATTTCACAGTATTTTGATATCATATCCTGTATTATTGAAATAGTTACTGCTGTTAGGTGCCTTTGAGTCAACTCTGCCTCATAGTGAATCCTTGTACCTTAGAATAAAACCCCACCTAATCCTGAGCCACAATCCCTGCTATAGAGGAACTATTGCTGTCACTATGTCAATCCATCACCTCTGAAATGTTATCTTTTTTAACTAACACTGTACTTCCTAAGCATAATATCTTTCTCTACGTCATGATAACATGGCCGAAGTTAAGTACAAGAAAATTTTACCAAGTTTGCTTCCAAGGAGGACTCTTGCTAATCCCATTCCAAGAGAGATTTATTAGCTTTTTTCACAGTCCATGACAAATTCAATACTAAATCTAGAATTCAAGGACATCAATTCTTCTTAAGTCTTCCTTAGTCTGTATCCAACTTTCACATGAATATGACACTATTGAAAGGACTGTGATCTGAAGCAGGCAATGCCGGTCATTGGAAAGATCCTGGTTTTAATCAGATTCACCTTGGTCTTTAAATGACATAATTGTTCCTTAACATCTCAGATAGTTCTTTGACAGGAGATTTATGCAGAAACTATGTCTTTTGATTTCTTGCTGGTGCCAACAGGGTTAATTGTGAATCTAAGGAAGATGAAATTATTGACAACTTCAATCTCATTAAAAGTGACAACCTTGCTCTTTAACATTTATAAAGGCTTTAGGAAGAGATTTTCTCATTGTAGCACACCGATTAGTCATTAACTGCTTCAAATATGCATGCAAAATTTTACCCATTACCCTATTATATTTTAATTTTCTTGATTTAAAAAAAATTTTTAAAGGTCTGATAAAATGAAATTACTGATTCTACTACTAAAAATATCTCTATAGGTGTATTTACTAATTGTTATGTGCTTTTCAAATTCCTGATATCATGAATTATTATTCCCCATCCCCAGGCACTTTCTTTATGGATATAATTTTCAGCAAAATTTAAATAGTAATGCATGTTCAACTTGATATGTTGCTTTAATATTGAACAGTTAATCTTGAAGATTTTCTCATGTCATTAATGCTATGGGGAAACATGATCTGTAATAGTTGTGTAATATTCTGTTACAGATTATATATAAATTTAACTAACCCCTCTATTCTTTGGCTTACATTTATCTCCAATATAAAGTATATTTTGTTGTTTTTGTTGTTTTTATGTGCCATCGAGTCACTTGCAACTCATAACAGCTTTACGTACAATAGCTGTCTGGAGCCAGTCTCACTGATTCTGACACACCTACCCCCATCGCCCTAGTCACTGTATGTATCAGTCCATCTCCTCCGGGGCCTTCCTCCCCTATGCTGTCCCTCCACCTACCTAAGCATGATGTCCTTCTCCAAGGATCAGTCCCTCCTGGCCACATGCCCAAATTATGCAAAATGGAGCGTCAAAATGCTAGCCTCTAAGGAGAAGATTGGTTTCATATACAAACATATAAATAAATAGGCATGATTTGTACAATGTTTTGCATAATGATGTGATCTAAGTAATAAGAAAATTATCTTCTATGGAGATTTCTAGACAAAACTCTGTTATTTGAGAATTGGTATATGTGAAATCATTATATAAATTCTATAGCCACTGTACCAGTATCATAGATGCCTTGGAGTAGTATCATAATGTTTGACAAATAGTGGACATTCAATTGAATATTTGTCATAAGAATAAATGAATGTGTTAACATAATTTATGTAGCCTTATTAATATATGACTAAAATTGTTGTTCATTTAATATGTAAGCAAGTTTTTAGATACATGTATTTTTTTTTTCCTGCCAACTGTATAATTCAGTAAGGCAGTAGGACTTCAGCTATATTTTTCAAGAATGAATGGTCAATGAGGGATAATGACTAGTAACTTCCTCTTATGCACTTGACTCCATCTCTCTGATCATTACTCCTGCAGGGATTCTTTACACCTTGATCTTTATTGCATGATGAGAATCACTTATGTTACAGGAGAAACTATAAAAAAATAGATCACTAGATTTCAACATCTGAGACCTACACCTCCATGAGAATTCATATTAATCAACTCCTGAGACAGAGACATCTAAACTCAATGAAGAGCAATGAGAGAGGTTGTTTGAATCATTGAAAGCCAGTCTGTTTTGATAACCCTTTGATACTGGTTTGACTCATGCTCCTGTCATCAGAAAGCCCCCTAGTGGGTGAAGTAATTGAAACCTCACAAAATTGTGTCGCTTGAATAGTATTATTCCTGCCTGATCACAAGCAACTCTTAATTCCTGGCATAAAGATCACATTTCACTTCACAGCTGTATAGGTCAAAACATGAAAAAGATTAATTTCTAGTTGATTACCCACTGCCACTATAACATGAAATGCACTTCATAGCAAGTGGGCTCTTAGCATGTTTGCTAATCTGTCATACTGGCAATTGTTTTGAAAGTCCTCTTAAGCATTCTAATGAGCATTTAAAAGAAACGATAATTATGAAATAAAAGCCAACAATGCAAATTAAATTGAAAGGTATATCTTCTGTGAGTGTATGTTTGCATTACGGATGCATGAATTTATGTGACTGTGCATGTACAGGTTTGTCTATAAGCTCAATTTAGTCAATTTTGAGGTTTTTCAAAATGTCTAATGGATAGGGTAGTCACAATAATGTTTTGTTGTATGTAAGCATTTAATAAGTACAGTGATAAGCAGCAAACTTCTAGTGAAAGTACGGTGTTAAGTAGCAAATCTCTGTAAAATAGTTTAGAGTATCTATAACATGGTATCATTGGATAGCTGGTGAAATTTGTAGATTCTGGTTAAAAAGGAGAAAAACTGAAACTTATTATTATAACAGTGCAAATATTTGCTTAGTTGGATTACCTGAAAGAATGTTTATGAATACTCTGAGAGAAAAAATGTAAAAAAAAGAATGTGATGTATGAAGAGAAAGAATGGCATTAACTACACAGAGACATCTGGGCTTAAACTTCCAAGAATATTAACACAAGGAACTCTTTTTCTCCAAATCAAACCACCAAGACCTGTGCAGTTAACAGTGACTTTAGGACGAGTAGAACTAGAAATGTTCAGCAAGGGTTTTTTTTGGTTTTGCTTTTTATTGTGATTTTAATGAAAGTTTAAAGAGAATTTGGATTTCCATTCATTCATTATCACACATTTTCCTCCCTGCCCACTCCTCCCCCCCACCCCCCACCCAGTTTGCTTTTCTCTTTGAAAAAACAAAACAAAACTTTTATTGTTATACAATCCCCTCCCCTCTAATTTTCTGGACTCTTTTGTAATACAAGTAATACCTAATCCTCTATTCCCAGCAAGGTGTTTTTATGTCCCTCTGCTACATGGTTAAACTATCCTGTCTAATCAGCTCTGTCACATTAAAACCAATTAATAAACAAGATTGTCCTAGTGGTTGCCAGGGGAATCTCTGACCTTAACAAATACATAAACATCTCTTGTATTTTTATTTGCGGAATGTAAAACCTAGATATCCAGGTAACTCTATACATAACCATTGAGTTTTCTTAGCCTGGCTGTAAAATGCCTCTGTTCTCTCTAAGTAGTAACGGGAACTAGAATAATAAGTAGCTGTATTCGTTTACTATTGCTGCTGTAACAAATTACAGCAACATGAGTTGCTCAAAACAATGCATATTTATTATCAATCTGTATGTCAGAGGTTCAAAGCTGTTCACAAACAATATGTGTAAAAAGTATAGCAAAGTGTTTGCTCTGTAAGAAGTATACAACAAATAAGAATTTTAATGTAATTTTTTAATTACTCAAAATCTAGCACTTAACTATTTGAAACAAAATTGGATCATGTTCTAACCAGGAATACTATTCATGATCAGATAATTTCTCTGGTAAAAATCATTTAGGATGTATTTAAATGATCTTTTTAATTATATGTATTTTACCTGATATGATAATCAACCATTATTACAAGAATGAATCACATGTCTTTATCACACATACACACCTGCACAGGAATACACACAAATGCACACGTGTCTACACTGCACACAAATACATACACAATGTGCCTTTCCTCTTTCTCAATCCATACCAACACAATATATGCATTGAATGATTAAGTAACACAGACAGAATAATATAGGTCCAGAAAATATTTTAAATGAATTGCATGGATATTAGCTGAAACTTTTCCAGAGAAATTGAAAGCTAAGTAATCCTAAGAAATTCTTCAAAAATAAGAGTAGATAAAGAGAGTCCTAGTGAGACAGTTCGTAGAGAGCTACACTGCTGGTTCAAAGGCCATGCAACTCTGACAGTAGCTATGAGGAAGAAAAATAAAATGGACAGTCTCCTACCATTACTATTTAGAGCTTCAAAAATCTGACAGAAGCTGATTTGATGGCAGTCTGTTAGACAGCATCAGTCTTCATTATCCTCCAAATTCAAGGATTTATCCAAAGACCAAAAAAACATTATAAATTATGAACTGCATGGATTAATCGGGGAAAGAGAAAGGGAGAACTCAGAAGAGTATCACCAAGGAAAGGAGTTATGAAAAAGTTCTCTAGAGTCACAAAGTTGAAACACAGATATATTATTCCATATCTAATATGACATTAACAAGAATAACAAATACTGATCTTGCAGATGTATAAGGCTACAAGCAAGATTAACAGATACTGGAATGAGATTACACTGGCAGCCATATAACACTGGTAGGCAGTGTTTCTAAATACATAACTTTCTATGCATGGATGTTGTTGCTACTGTGTACCCTAGAATCAGAACTAAGTCAAAGCTAACCCTCAGTGAGTTTTCAGAGTCTATAAATCATCCTAGAGGAGATTGGCTATTTTTCTCCTATGGAATTGCTGCAGATTCAAACCAAATGCCTTCAGCGTGGCAGTTCAACTTCTTACCACTCGGCCATGAGACCTCCCTACGTTGATTGTGCTTGTTGTTGTTGTGTAGCAACAAGCAGGAACTGATTTACAGTACATCCACCAGCAGGTTTTTAGAGGTAGTAAATCACATGAGAAGAGCTTGCCTTCTTTCTCCCACACAGCAGTTGGTAGACTCAACCCATGTTTCTTTGAGTTGGCAGCATCATTCCTATGTCTCTGATGCTAGAGCTCCCTCTATGTACATTAAAGATTTGAAAATGCAAACTCAATGCTCTTGAGCTGTTTCTAGCTCATGGCAACATTTCATCAAGATGCTGAGATTACAAATCATAAAGGGAGAAGACTGCCAATCTTTTTTTTTCCCTTTTGTTTCATTGATAGATTCAAAATGCTAGAGACATGCTCACTTTGCATTTGCAAAGTATCCTACTAAAGACTATGCCACCAGAGCTCCTTATGCTGTAAATTGTTGTTATATACTTTCTTGTTGGAATCAACTCATAGCTGACCCTCCAGTCAGTTTTTAGAGACTGTAATTTTCATGAGAGGCAATTGGTCAGTGAAGATAGCAGAACTAATAGAGAACAAAATTATAGAAACTTTTTTAGTCATGGCCAAATACTTTTAGAAAATGAGTCATTGGTCTTAGGAGCTCAGAAATACATTCTTTGGGGACAGCAAAGTCAGCTGTCATAATGTGGATCACAAAGACATCCTACTTTAATTAGTAGTGAGTAGGGTCTCAAAGAGAGCTACGATGGTGTCGTGGTAAGAAGCTACATTGCAATCCCAAAGGCAGTTGGTTTGAATCCATCAACTGCTCTTCCAGAAAAGGATGGGTAATCTCCTCCAGTGTGACCTGCTGGCACATTAGCTGAGGATCAGTTCTGACTCGATTAACAAGATCTTAAAATCCTGTGAGGCAGTGCATCAGAAAACCAAACTTGTTAAGGTGCCAGTTTCTCCCCAACTGAAGCAAAAAGGATTGAAGAAAATCAAAGTTATTAGAACAAAGAACCAAGGGATAATGTGAAGAAAAGTTTCCAGGACACTGAGACCAAAACATAAGATTCTGCCTAGATATCGCAACTCTCCACTCTTAAAGGAATCACAATGGAAGGTCCATGCTAGAGTAAGACAAGCATGTCAAACTAACTCAGAGCCACACACATGCTAGTAGTCTTTTAGGTACTGCTGGTGTCACAAAAACTATGGTCTTGAAAAATTCAAGTAAGTAGCCAAAGCATTCTTTAAAGGCTAAGAATGAGGGTTAATGATCGTTCATAAAATTTACATTCTATTAGGTTTTGTAGGCAATGTAGACATGATTTAAAGCATAGAAGAGAATGTGCACAGGTTATTTTATGTAAGATATCTGAACCATTATTGTAAGAGACTTGTGCAACCTAGTATTTTCATATTCAAGGAGGTCTAGGCACCAATCCCAGGGAAGACTATATTACTTGTTTTATCATTGAATAGGAATTTATATTGTCAGGTGAAAAATAGTAAACCAACATTTAAGAAAACTTAGAACAATTTACCCAGATTTATAAATAAAAGGGAAAATAAGGTATGTTCAGTTTATAGACATCAAGTGTTCTTCTTTTTTGTCTGACTATTCTCATAGTTGTGTGACGTTGTGATTAACCTGCCTGTGTATGCCTTTAATCAACTTCTTATGACTATGCCAATTTGTGCTTCTCATAAAAATATAGTGCATATTTAACCAACTATCTACTACTCTGTTGTGTCAATCAGCAGATTCTTTACATTTTTTAAAAAATAAAAAGAAATTTTGTTTATAATTTGCCTCAGAAATTTTAAAGGGCCCAGCAGGCAATTTGCATATGTCACTAGTTTAACTGAGTAAGGATTAGCAAATTAAATCTTAATTAGCTAATTTTTGCATAATTTTAGGGAAATTACATGCTTTGTGCAGATGACAGGTGGGAGGTAAGGCATTTAACTTATATTGAATTGAAGTTTTCCTTGACTTATGAATTTTAATCAAAAAAATAACATTTAACAGTTAAAATGTGTGTCAAACTGAATAAACCTGATCTAGAGTCACAAAAATATGAAATTATTTTATGAACGATAACTAGTGACGGACAGTTAAGTTTTCAAAATAACTCTACATAAAAATATTTTTATATTGAAAGCAGAATTTCTTCCACAAGGTTATATGGTTCATAGTATTCATTTTTTATTGTTGTTGTTTCGTTGATATGTGCCATCGAGTAGTTTGTGACTCAGCAAACCTATGTAAAAGAGCCGTAAACCCTGCTCTATTTTGTGCTACAACTCCAGCGACTGAATTGATTTGTCTCCTCGAAGATATTCCTCTCTTGAACTGTCCCTCCACTCTTCCTGACATGATGTCATTCTGGAAAGACTGGTCCCTCCTTGTAACATGTCCAAAGTATGTCAGACAAAGCTTCAGAATCCTTGCCTCCAAAAAACAGCCCTGCTTCACCCTCTCAAGGACAAAATTGTTTGTTCTCCTAGCAGTCCATGGAATATTCAATACTCTTTTCCAGCACCACAACTCAAAGTTACAAATGATATAAAGCAATCAAATATATCATTCACATTATGCACACCTTTTTAAGTAATTTATTCTTTAGTAATCTGTCTGTGACTCATTCTGTATTCAAACTTACTCCCTTTAAAGGAGATGCTAGACCTCTCCAAAGTACTACGGAGCAAAAATATCAGTCTGGAGACTAAGGTGCACCTGATACAGGCCATTGTCATTATAATAACTTGCTATGAGTCAGAAAGCTGGACAATGACTAGGGATGATGGAAGGAGAATTGATGTCTTTGAGCTATGTATTAAGACTTAATAACAAGTTTAACTTTATTGCAAAAATATGTGTAAGACAGAGTTGTTGACTCTACAGCAGAGGTAGTTGTATTGTCTCTCAGAACTGTGGTGATGCTTCTCCAATATTAGCTTAGGGAGGAGAGAGAAAGGATCTATATACTGAAGAAGTTTGATTCTATGGGACAACAGATATGTTCAGCCCATTTGGAGAAGAGTATTGGACTGCTAGGAAAAGAAACAGGTTTGTCCTAGAGAAAGTGAGTTCAGGCTGCTCCTTGGAAACAAGGATTCTGAATCTTTGTCTTATATTTTGGACATGTTTCAAGAAGAGACCAGTCCTTGGAAAAGGACACCATGCTTGGGAGGGTGGAGGGACAGCACAAGAGAGGAAGACCCTTGATGAGATGGATTGATTTAGTGACTGGGATAATGGGGGAAGGTGTGTCATAGACAATAAGATCGGCACAGGATAGAACAGGCTTTAGGCCTGTTGTACATAGGGGTTGCTATGAGTTACAGATAACTTGATGGCACATAACAACAACAACAACCATGATTCTTTCACACAAGCATAATCAAGGCTGGACTCCAGAAAGACAAATGGGTGGGAAATAAGGCTTCATGGCTCATAGATGACATGTGATATATGGGGGCCCTCAGAAGACAGGATACAGTTGCTGGACATGAACACCTTGAAGCCTTTCTTGATGGTGATTTGATGTCTCAAATATTATCATCTGGGAAGAATCGAGTCGGACAGGCTGAACACATCTGTTGTCCCACAGAGTCAAACTTCTTCAGCATATAGACCCCTTTTCCCTCCTCACTAAGCTAATATAGGAGAAGAATCACCACACTCCCGAGAGACAGTACAACTACCTCTGCAGTAGAGTTCGCACACATTTGAAAAATAAAGTTAAACTTGTTATTAAGTCTTAATAAGAGAAGCTTGGTGGTACTTTATGATGGCAATTTCAGTTTTGTTAATATGATAATGAGGATGTTGTGCAATGACCTTCATAGCCTATACCCTGATGGCCTTGGAGAATATCTGTCTTTGTGCTGCTTTCTCTATCTGGATTGTTGTTTCCCTATGAGTCTTAATTAATTTGAGTGCACCTAACAACGACAACTCCAATTTCACCTTCATCTTGCTATCAAATGATCTTTGAAAATCCCTTTTAGTTAGTGGAAGACTTTCCTCATGCTCATTCGTCTTTTTTTATTCAGCTTTGTATCTTTCAACTGTCAATGGTTGAGGGGAAAGTATCTATCATATTTTAACTAAATGTAATTGTAGGGCTTGTTTTTACTATGCTTTGACTACATGCCGTATTATAAATAGACTATTTATCTGTCGTTACTTGCATATTTACAAGGAATCCTCAACTAAACTGTCCAATACTCATCCTTCATTCCCAAACTTAAACACCCTTCTCCCACAATAATATTCACAAAAAAAGTGGCAAAATCTCACAATACTTGCACAGGCTCAAAATCTTGGAACAATTTTTAAATTATCTCTGTGTATAACACAATATACAATACAAAATACAATATGTCAGCTTGTCTAATTAGAACTACTTAAAAAGCATACATTCAAAATTTGGCTTATTTTTACTACTGCCTTGGCTCACGCAATTCTTCAAAAATGAATTGTCTCCCCCCCCCCGCCCCTGCCACCCCTTTCTCTAGATTTTCAACTCATTTATTTTTTTCTTAATAAAATAATATTTTGTTGTCATTGTTAGCTGCCATTCACTTGGCAACAACTTATAGTGACCCTATGATCCATAGCTTAAAATCCTGCCCTATCCCCAACCAATCTCATCATCTCTAATACTCTTTCCACCATAGACTCAGTCACTATGTCAGTCCATCTCATCCAGGGTCTCCCTCTCCTGCAATGACCCTCTGTCTTTCAACTAATAATATCCTTAAGTATTGGACAGTCCTGGCCCAAACTATATGAAATGGAGCTTCAAAAGCAGTTAATAGTATCTGTTAAAAATATTAATAGTAGTTATTTAACAAATTCTCAAGGATTTCTAGTCAAAGGATCTCTTAATCCCTCTGTAAATAAGTACATCTTTCTCCCAGACTTGAGATCCTGCTTCTTTTTCTCTCCATTAACCTGATTATCATGGGAGACATTAAGAGCAGTTGTCATCAAGTTGATTTTTATTTGTGACAATAGCATGAGCATGTCAGAGCAGAACTGTGGACCATAAGGTTTTCAATAACTTATTTTTGAGCAGCATAGCACCAGACTTTTGTTCTAAAGTGCTTTTCAGTAGACTCATACTTTCAAACTTTGCGTTGGCAGTCAAATGTGTAAATCATTTCATGAGTCAGGGACTGCATGAAATGTATTATTTCAGCCATACCTCAAATTCTAGAATATTTTTATTTATAAAAGTGATATGATATTTTAATATGGTTTAAATGAATATTTATCTAATTGTTACAGTATTCAAATAAGTTGTATGTTTAACCTATTTGAGGGCTGCAATGTGGTTCTTCAGAGTAGTTTAAACACCCTCCTCCATCACCATTATCTCTTGATCATATGTTGTTTCATGAAATTCTTCTGTGTCAGCCAATTCTTTCTGATACAGTGACGTTGTGTACGCCTTTCATCGTCTTTTGATGCTTCCTGAATCATTCACTATTCAGCCCATAGCAACTTTAAGTATTGCAACACGAGGTTGAATTTATACGCTAGTTTCTTCAGCTTGAGAAATGCCAATCAAGTTTGTCCCTTTTTATTCTCCAACTCTAGTTCTTTGCACAATTCATTAAAATACTCCATTTTGTCTTCCTGAGCTGTGCTTTGATATCTTTTGTTCAGTTCTTTAATGTTTTGATTTCTTCCCTTTACTGTGGCTTCTTGGCATTCTAGTGAAATAGTCAGAGTTTCTTCAGACACCAATATCAGTCTTTCTCCTCCAACTTTGTAATGACATTTTGCATTGTTCAAAGATGATATTATTTATGTTCTCTAACAGCTCATCTGCTCTTTGCTCATGCAAAGCCTCAAACATGTTCTTGAGATGGTTTATAAACTCAAGTGGGATAGACTTTAGATCATATTTTGATCCTTGTGGATTTTCATAACTCTCTTATTGAATATCTGTTGTTTGTTTTATAACTTAATGAATAAATAATATTGATTGCTATTTAGTTCAATTAAAATTTGTCTTTATGATTGTAATTTTAGACATTATATTTATAATATCCATTTTTAAATAATTGACATTTTTATTTTATGATTTAACTCCAAAATTTAGTCATCCTTTTCTGTTTTTACACTTTATAGTTTTCCACTTCTGTCTCCATCTTTTTCTAATAGCTAATTCTGTAAAGGCATTATACATTATATTACTTCAGTATATATTTGAATTGTATATATTAGTCAGACTATTTATCTTTGCTAAACATAGCTTACTATGGTTGTGTTTGGTACATTTGCAATTATGTCAATATGCTTGCCTCTAACAGTGCATAAAGAATCTTGTCTTTTTCCCTTAAATGTAAGACAACAAACCTTATTGCTTTTGGTTTGGAATATGAATTTAATAGAAATTATATGGGGAAATAGCCTGAATATGTTGGTATAAAAATGCATGTCAACATTTGGCATTTGGATATTCTATGTAAATGTAAGCTTTAGTAGAATTCCAATTGAATAAATTATAGCTTGTGACTATAATTTATGGAAACTATGTAAATATCTACAACTTTATAGCCAGCATTTCCTAAATTACTCATGAATTACTAATTGCCTTTTCAGCTACAGGATATGCAAATATATTTTCACAGAGAGGAAACACTAAAGTCTCTGAGAGATTGTGTGTGTGTGTGTGTGTGTGTGTGTGTAATGTGTTGAATTCTTTAACAATAGGAGATGACACACAATTTCTTTAAAATTTTAACATCTTCCAAATATTAGTTTGAAAACAATAAAAACTCCAAATAAATATCTTTGCATCCAATAGGCTTTGGTATAGGCAGAACATGTTGCAATTTTCATTTTAAACAACTTCTGTTTGAAGCTGAGAAAATCTGATTTGACTTACACGTTATTCCTAGTCTTAGGTAATATAGGTCCTTAGACAAAATACTTAAATTCTCTATGCCTCAGTTTCCTCATGTATGAAAACACTACAATAATGCCTTCCTCATGTCATCATTGATATTGTTGTTAGGTGCTGTGTCAAGTACAAACCAGAGAGACCCTGTGAACAACAGGTCTGAACCCTGTCCTATCCTGTCCCTTTTTCATCACCTCTGACACACTTCTGGTGCCAAGAGTGTTGACTGTGGAGCCAAGCAGACTTATGCTGTTGACAATCTCAATCTCTTCACCATCCATCCTGATGCTGCCAATTGGTCCAATGGTGAGAATCTTTGTCTTCTTGACATTGAGCCTCAATCCTTATTAGAGGCTGCAGTCCTTGATCCTCTGCAGCAAGCGCTTCAGGTCCTCCTCAGTTTCAGCAAGCAGGGTTGTGTCATCTGCCTAAGTAGATTGTTGATAGATCTTCCACCAATCCTGAGGCCGCATTTCTCCTCATAGAGCCCAACCTCCCAGATAATCTTTTCTGCATATAGGTTGAAAAGGTATGGAGACAGGACACATCCTTGGTGTACGACCTTCTCAATTTTGAACCATGAAGTGTTTCCTTGCTCTCTTCTGATGACTGCCTCTTCGTCCAAGCATAGGTTTCACATTAGAATGATCAAGTGTTCTGGTATTCCCATTCTTCTCAGAGTCAGCCACAGTTTGTTATGATCCACACAATCAAACGACTTTGCATAATCAGTGAAACACAGATATACAGAAACATATTGACAAATCTGAAAAATCATAAGCTCATTTTGGCACAAAATGAGCAGTTGAAAATGTAAAGCCTTGGGTCAAGCAATATTTAACCAGTATAGAAAAATTAAAATGACAAAGAGAAAATTATATATATTTGAGACTCAATATGTGATGAAGGTCCTGTAGCATGTCACCTCAAAAAATAAAGGAAATGAAAGTGTACAACTGGACAGGATATAGAAGAAAATTTCATCTCAAACAGACATTTAACATCTGGGTACAACATGAATCAGTGAAAAATTTAAAGATAAAACATTACATGTGCTAGAAGGAAAACAAGCTAGTTGCAATAAAAATTTGGAGTTACGAACATTGTTATATTTCACAAATTCCAGAATATTAGATTCCATCAAGTGTCCTCCAAGCCACAGCAACTCTAAGAATAACAGAATGACTACTTCCCTTAAAATGTGCCCTACTCACAATCTCTATTTTGCTCAAGTTTATTGTTGTAGGCAGTATCAGTCTATTCCATTGAGGCTGTCCTTTCCCTGAACCTCTACTTTTCTATGCATAATGCCCTTTTTTAGGGACTGACCTCTCCTGATAAAATGTCCAAAGTGTGTGAGACAAAGTCTTACCATCCCCATTTCTAGGGAGCGATTTAATTGTGCTTCCTCCAACACAATTTGTTCTTTTGCAAAACATTGTATATTCAGTATTCTTCATAAATGCCACAATTCAAGGATATAAATTCTTTGTTTTTCCTGTTTTCATTGTGAAACTTTTACGTGCATATGAAGCAAATGAAAATGTCAAGCCTTGGATCAAGCAATATTTACCATTTAAAATGGCCGCCTTGTTTTTCAGCATTTTAAAGAAGTCCTAAGCTGCAGATTTGCCCACATGCCTGTTGAATTCTTAGATGCTGCTTCCATGGATTGCAGATGTAAATGAAAAGAAAATCCTTGACAGCTTGTATCTTTCCTCAGCACCACAGTGCTGATTATATTGGTATGTTGTTGTTGTTATAGGCCGTCGAGTCACTTGTGACTCTTAAGGACCCTATATACAATAGCTCTGAAACTTGCCCTATCCTGAGCCAGTCTCAGTGACTCTGACACACCTACTCCGTTTCTCCACTTACTGTATTAATACATCTCAGTTGGGGTCTTTCTCTGCTGCGCCATCCCTCCAGCCTTCCAAGCATGATGTCCTTCTCCAAAGAATGGTCCCTCCTGACCACATGCTCGAAGTATGTGAGATGTAGCTTCAAAATACTAACCACCAATGAGTAACTTGTTTTCACTTTCTTCAAGACAGTGTGGTTCATGGTATCTTCAAGACTCTTTATAATTTATTTTCTTCTGGAGGCTGTAGGATTAGACTGTTCTTTTTCTATTTGATGAAAGTGTTAAGTTAGATCTCTGCTTTTTCTTCTTTCTTTCTTTGTCAGATGTGTGTCTATTGCTATGAACTGTCGCTTGAGGACTGCCTTAGCTGCAATCCAGAGGTTTTAGTATGTTGTATTTACATTTTCATTTGTTTGAAGGAACTTTTTAATTTAATTCATTATTTTTTTTTTTTACATCTCAGTAATGTTTTAGAAAATAATTATTTACTTTCCACTCCACATGCGTGGTTAGTTTCTAGTTTTATGGCATTGTGATCTGAGAAGACACTTTGTATTATTTCAATGATTTTTTAAATTTGTTGAGATTTGTTTTGTATCCTAATAGGTGATCAATTCTGGAAATTGTACTATGTGCACTTGACAAGAAAATGAATTGAGTTTTAGTTGGGTAAAATATCGTGAATACATCCATAAGGTAGAGTTGGCTGATTGTGTTGTTTAGATCTTCTGCATCTTTGTTGAATTTCTTTTGAGTTGACCTATCCTTTGGTGATAGTGGTATGTTAAAGTCTCCTACCACTATTTATTTCTTTTCTTCAATTCTGTTAACCAACATTTCTTTATGTGTTTTGCAGGTCTAACATTTGGTGCTTCAATGTTGACCAAATTTAAGTCTTCTTAATCTACTGTGCCTTTAGTCACAATGTAATGCCCTTCCTTATCTTTTATCACGGTTTTTATTCTGAAGTCTATTTTATCAAAGATTAGTATTGCCACTTTGGCTTCTTTGAGGTTACTATTTGCTTTGTATATTATTTTGTTCTGGCCTTTGATTTTGAGTCTGTCTCTTCTTTTATTGATGTGTCTCTTGTAAGAAACTTTTTTTTTCTTTCATTTTATTCTGGTTTATTTACAAAATTTGAACACATTGTTTTTAATACTGAATCTTTCCCATTTCCTTCACACCACCTCCATCAAATTGTGCAACCCTATGTTTAACATCCCCTCCCCTGTCCATCCTCACCCCTATGCTTCCACCCTCTCTCACCTTGGATCATCATACTCATTCTACAATAATGGTTTTATACAGTATTTATCCTTATGGGTCTGAGTTAGTTCAATCAACATAATGCTCTCCACTCCTTCCCAAGTAAGGTAGTAATTTACAAAATCATTGCTCCTGCATGTTTCATAGTATTGCATTGTGTGAATGTACCATACTTTCTCAATCCAATCAATTGTGGCTGGACATCTGGGCTATTTCCATGTTCTTGTGATGATGAATCATGTTGCTATGAACATTAGTGTACATTTCTGTTTGTGCTTCAGTTCTCATTTTCTCAGGGTATATTCCAAGCAGTGGAATAGCTGGGTCATATGGAATTTCTATGTTCAGCTTTTTGAGGAAGTGCCAAACTGCCTTCAGAGTGGTTGTACCATTTTTACCATCCCACCAAGGATGTATAAGAATTCCCATCTCGCCACATCCTGTCCAACATTTATTACTTGCTGTCCTGTTAAACTTTGCCACTGCTACTGGAGTGCGATCATATCTCATTGTGGTTTTAATTTGCATCTTTATTATTCCAGTGATTTTGAGCATTTCTTCATGTATCTGTTAGCCATTTGAATATCTTCTTCTGTGAAAATTATTTCCAAGTCTTTTGCCTGTTTTGTAATTGGATTTGATGGACTTTGTTTTGTTTGGCTTTTTTTCTTTTTCTTTTTTTTTTTTTAAATCCATTCTCCTAGTCTTTTTTTCTCTTGATTGATGTGTTTAGTCCATTCATATTGAATATGATTATTGTCAGGCCAGATTTTACCCTTGCCATTTACTGTGTTTATTTTTCTGTTGTTTCTGGTTATTAGGTTCTTCCACTCTTCTTCAGCATCTTCTTGTGAAGGGCTTCATTTAAAATTTCTTGTCATTTTGGTCTTGTTTTCACAAGTTTCTTAATTTCCTTCTTTGTTGCAAAGAATCTAATTTATCTTTCATATTTTATGGAGAGCTTGGCTGGGTATAGAGATCCTTAGTTGGCAAATGTTTTCTTTCAACTTTCTGTACGTGCCATCTCATTGTCTTCTAGCATGGTTTCTGCTGAAAACTCTGAACTTAATCTTATTTTATTTTCCTAGGTGACTCTATTTTTCTCACACTGCTTATAGAATTCTATCCTTATCTTTTAATTTTGAGATTTGACTATATGTCTTGATGTTTTTCTTTTTGGGTCTAGTCTATTTGGTGTTTGCTGTGCCTCTTGAATTTGGATTTCCCTGTTCTTCATTATACCTAGGAAGTTTTCTTCTAGTACTTCTACAGTTTTTTGTTAGTGATTTCCCTGTCACTCCAATGTTCTGAAATTCCAATCACACATGTGTTATTCCTTTTGATGTCTTACTATGCGATTCTAATGTTTTCTCATTTTCTTTACATCTCATCTCTGAATTTTCTTCTAGTGTGTTTCCATTGAGGTTCTTGTGTTTTGGTTTACTGACTTTCAGTTCCTTCTCCTCAGTTCTACATTTTTGTCCTACTGCCATGTTGGAAACTCTTGCCAATTCTATCTTAATATTGCATTTTTATGCTTTTCTATTATTTCCAGGACTGTGTTGGCTGCATTCTTTCTGTCTTGTGATGATTTTTTAAAATTCTGGAACCTTATCTATACTATCAATTCTTTCTTCTATCTTTTATATTTCTTTCCGTAACTTTCAAATTGCTCCTCATCAATATATTCCTTCTGAATTATTGTTCTGGGGAATTTGCTTTTTTAATGGCTCCCATTGTTCCTTCCATCATTTGCATCTTCCTCTGTAGCTGTTCAGATAACTCCACATCAACTTTTTTTTTTCTGGTTCTCTCTGTGGTATTCATTATGTCTAGTTTTTGTTGCTTTTTTATTTTTTTTTTATGAGAAGGATTGTTTTCTCATTATGACTGAGACAGACTGCTTCTTTCTTGATACTATGTGAGTCTTAGTAGATGTTAGGTTGTTGTAGCTACGTAATGAGCCTGAGTGTGGCTATTTTTGTGAAGTACTTATGTATTTGTGCTTCCTTCTTGGCCTGAAGCAGTGTTTTTCCCAAAGTACCTGAATGGCAGAAAAGAGAATTCTTTTGCTTTCCAGAAACCAGGACTTGGCTTTTCTTGACCCGACCTGGCCCCTTTAGCTTGAGCTTAAGGGTTTCCATGTAGCTAGATAAGCAGTGTTTCACCCAATGAATCTGTGATATTTGTGCTCTTGGCACTGAGGAGTAGGGGCAGCAGATGGGCCTTGTTTAGCTACTGGGGCAGCAGGGTCTCGAGGTGATGGGGGCAGAGGTCTAGTACTCTGGGAGGGACTGTGGTTTGTGCCACACTCAACCTGGCAGGGAGAGGTTCTTTGTGAGTGTGTCTCTGAAGAGCCACAGTCTTTAACGAACACTAGAAAAGTGTTGACTGGAAGATGTTCCAGGGCTGGCCATGAAGCACAGACCTAGGCATCTTGCAGCTGATTGATGCTAAGGTCTCTGAAGAGTGAGTGAGGCTCCTGTGTGTGCAGCTCCAAGGCAGTTTCTTTTTATAGAAGCTGTCAAGAAGGTAGGGAGGGGATGGTTTGTTGAGGAAATCTAAAGGGAAGTTAATGGTAGGGGCTTTATTAAGATTGATCTGTTCTCGAGCAGTTGTAGGTTTTGGACCTTATTAAGAGGTAGTCAGACTCTGGGCTCAGTGTTCTGGGTGGGCAGGGAAACAGAACAATGATGAGACATTCTTCCTCCAATAGTTTCATTTGCCTACCAATACTTCTTCAAAAGGCTTGTCAGCCTATGCCACTCATAGATTAATTTCTGCTATTACTGATAATAAGAATTGATTGAATTATCAACTATCTAAGTTGTCACAAATATTGTCTTTCCACTCAGTGCAAAGCTTTCTCATTTTTCTTTCCAGTCAATACACAAGTCTTTCCTTTAATATTTCATAAGTATTGAGAGTTAGTTACACTGCTACGATGTCATTAAAGTAATCTCTGAATTTTGACATAAATTTTATTTTATTCTTTATTCTCTACAAAATGATGAATTTGGAAATCAGCTTTATATTTCATCTGACACACTGCTATTGGTTGTTGGGGTGTTTGTGGTTTTTTTTCCAATACAGTGGACAAATGCAATGTGTATTAAGCAGTCATGATAATTTCATGTACATTTCAAAACCTATGGAAAGACAAACTTCTAAAGGTTTTTAAAGTTCTCTACTGATCAATCTCAAACACAAACTAGCTGTTTTATGAGGGCACCATGGTGACCCTCCGGTAGTTTTTTGAAGGTGTAAATTGCATAGGAGATTTGCCTCACATTCTCCAGTAGAGCTACTGGTGAATTTAAACCAGTGGCGTGTTTTAGCTTTTAAATTGGCAGAGCAGCTCCTGCAGATTATGCCACCTGATTTCTACTGAGAAGTAGAAATCAATGATAGAAAATATGCAAGTAAAACAATACTGATACTTAAGTTTATATTTTCAATTTTTGTGAGAGCCAGTGTGTTCTATAATTAAATAATTGAAATAATTAAAACAACCTGTTAGAATTTTTTCCAGGCCAAAGGCTTCAGTTTTGAAGTATGGTGAAGCTCCCAGACTGAGACAGCCTTGGAAGAAGGAGTGGTATCCACTTCCTAACAACTTGCCTCTGGAAACTCTATGAACATAGAGAAACTATGATAGTTATAGAATAGGATTCAGGTTTTTGTTAATAGAGTTGCTGTGAGTCATGTTCAACTCGACAGCACTTAGAAACAGCAACAACAACAACAGCAGCAATATATTTTTATTGTTTTATTTGGGTTCATCAGTTGCTCTGCCTGGCAACCTATTAAAGTTAGTCATAACTTTGAAGATTCTTCAGCTTCCTTTTCTTCTTCAAGTTCTCTATGCTTTGGTTTCCATGATTTATTCTCTGTTGCTCACTCTTATCCAGCTACCTATATCTCATACATTAGAGATGTGTGTGTGTGTGTGATATGATGAAAGATATAGCAAGCCTATTTTTAAAATTTTTGTCCATAATTCTAGTCAGATTTTATTTTTTGAGGGTTTTTTTTTTTATTTTGGCACTATTTTTTGTGTAATACACTATCAGTCTTATTTAAAAATATTCTGAAAATTAGTGTAGATTCATGAATTAAGTTCAATATAAAATTAGTTTAGATGGAGGAAAATATCTTAGGTGATTTATTTTAAATTTATATTTAAAAATAGTCTTCAAATTATCTGTTCTTTACACACATTAATAACAAGAACTCACATTATTTCTATACATACTCATTAAAAATCAAGATTTACAGTACTTACATATCAAAACTGAATCCTACTGTGATTATAAATTAATGCAATAACTACACCTTGCTTTAACAAAACTGAATTTATTTCTTTACTTTTGTCATCAAAAGTGAGTTTTTAGAAGACTCTAATGTAGGAGTAAGAGAGAGAAAATGAAAATAGTACCAAATTGCAAGTTAGGAAGATTGAGTTTTAAATCCGCTGATTTAGTGGCTTTAAATAAGTCATTTAACCTCCTAGACCTACAAGCAATCTCTGAAGAAAAAGAATCTACAGAGCATTAATTTATATATTTTTTTTAGTCTGATTAGTTCATTATATACAAATATACCCTCTTGATTTTAAATTTTTGACACAAGGTGGCAGTATTAGTAATGTGTTGGGTTGTGTTTTTTTTTGTTTGGGTTTTTTTTTTTTAATTGTTTACAAAATGAAGTTAAGGGGATTTAAAAGTCTGTTAAAAGAAAGGAAAAAAATCTAAGTTTATAAGGATATTATACTATACAAACACACACATTGTGTTTCTGAGTGATTACCATTACTTAACATCTGGAAAAAATGCTAAATAATTCTGTCAACCAACTGTTTGTTTGACACTAACATGATTGATTGATCAATTTTTTCATTTTCATCTGAATATTTCAATGTTCAGTAGGCAGTCAAGACATATTTTTAAAAATTTAATACAAGATAAAGATTTGTAATGGTATGATTTCAATATAAACAGGAGCTACTGAGGAAGATATATCAATTTTACAAGATAGTAGAAAAGGGGTTGAAAAGCGGGCAAACTGCATAACCAAGAATTTACTATTAAATTAAAAAGAATATATTCTAGTATGCATACAATTTTCAAATAACAGGAAAGACACAGTCTTTTGAAGATTGAAAAGATGTAAAATACACAGGGCTGAATACTTAAATTCTGTTCTTTTAAAACATTTCCTCCGAAAACCTGAAACCTCTTACTTTGGTATCCCTAAACACCCTCTAGATTTTCTCAATACCAACCAATGTTTTCTGCGAAATCCATGCTGTGGCTTAATAGAATCCACTGAGAATATATTTTACTTTAAAGTTGATTTTCCTTGTTTTATGTGTTTTGTAATGATAATGAACTGAAGCCAGTTTAGGATCAAATTTTCAAATGTAGTACTCCTTCATAATGTTATCCTGGTCTAATGGGTGTTCAAAACGCAAAACTCATTACTTTCAAGTTGGGAGTTACTCATAGATGACCCTTAGCTGGGTTTTCTGGAGGCTGTGAATTGTGTGGTAGGAGAGTTCCCATTGGTATTCTAATACAGCCAGAGAGTATCCTTCATCAGGTTAACTGCACAATTCCCTGTGGATTTCACCACCAGACCAACCTAAATCAGAATGTCTCTCCCAAGCCATGGCATTTTCAATTGTTTCACATGTATCTGAAAGTTGGAAAAAGACAGTGAAGAATTTACACCTTTGATCTATGTTCTTGGGGAAGAGTACTGGATATCCAGGGAATTACAAAACAAACAAACAAACAAAACCCAAATAAAATCCCAAACCCAGGCCTATCTTGGAGGTAGTGCAACCATGCTACTCCTTAGGGCTGAGGATAGTAAAACTTCATCTCACATATTATGAACATGTTTTCAGGAGGGATCTGTCGTTGGAAAAAATAATCATGCTTTAGATGGAAGGGAAAGTGGAGAGTTGGAGAAAAAGAAGACCCTAAACAAGATGGATTGCAACAATGGACTCATCATGCACAGCGTAGATGGTTAGGATGGAACAGGATGGGGCAAGGTTCAGATCTGTTGGTCACGAGGTTGCTATGAGTCTTCGTCTAATTGACAGTACCTAACAATAATAACAAGTATTTTCATTTTTTTATTCGAAACATTTTCAATAGAAAAGTTCTTATATTAAAAAATGACAAAAGGTGTTAGCAGTCCACAAGCACCTGTCCTTCATTTTGCTTTAGAGGAAAATATATTATGAAGAGGAAATATGAGGGCAAGAAGTTACACATTTGATTTGTGCAAGTGATTAGTGAGCTTTGGTGACCTGTTGTTGTTGTTGTTTATTGCTGTCGAGTCGTACACAACTCATAGCGACCCTATGAACGAACAACCTGAACACTGTTTGTACATAGAGTTTCCAGAGGCAAGCCACTTTGGAAGTGGATGCCGTTCCTGCTTCCAGGTTTGATTTAGTCGGGAAGCTCCAGCCAACACTGTCCTTGGTGACCTAGTGGTGTAAACAAACAAACAAACAAACAAACAAACAAAACAAAAAAAAAAACCCAAATAAAACTCCCCCCCACACACTGCAATCCCAAAGGCATAGTTCAAATCCACCAACTGCTCCTGAGAAGAATGAGCAAACTCCTCCAGAAGCAATTAATTGCTGCTGAAAACCTGGTGGAGAGGGAGCCATGGATCAGTTTAAAGTGAAGGCAAATAACACAACAAACAGCAGAAAACACTTGCTATGCATCTAAAATCTAGACAATGAGTAAATATGAAAGAAGAAAAATTGATGCCTTTGAGCTTTAGAGTTGGAGAAGAGTACTGAATATCCCATGGATTTCCAAAAGAACAAATAGATATATCTTGGGAAAAGTACAGTCAGAATGTTCCTTGAATACAAATAGGATAATGTTTCATTTCACGTACCATTGTTTAAGCATGTTGCTAGGAGAGGGTATTCTTTGGAGAGGGACATTATGCTTAAAAAAGTGAAGGATCAGACAAAGAGAGGAATATCCTCGACAAGATGGACAGGCACAGTGCAACAAATAGTTTGGGTCAGAGATGATAAGGAAGACACAAGATAGAACAGGTATCAGGACTGTTTTATAGGGTCACTATGAGTCACGTTCAATGACTTAACAACAAAATCAGGAACAGAAATTCAGGTTTAGTGTTCTTTTCTTATTTACTCTTACATATATCAGGTAAGGTGTTTTCTATCTGGAGTTAAATCTCTTCTCCCTTCTTATATTATAAATTACTTCTAGAGAATCTACATCTTTCCTTTAATATTATCCACATGGTATTTTGTTTTGTTGGGTTTTTTTTTTGCCATTGACTCAATTTTGCCGTTTAAAGACCTTATGTCCAATAGTATAAGACTTTTTGTGATCACAAGCTAGCTTCATAATCTCCTCTGTGCTTAAACCCATTGTTGCAGTCACTATGTGAATCCATCTTGTTAAGATGACTTTTAAGTGATTCACTTTTCGAAGCATGATGTCCAGTTGTGGGGATCATCCCCTCTTAATAACATCCAGAAGTATGCCGCCTTTGCTTCTAAGAAACATTCTAGTTACACTTTATCCAACCCAGATTTGTTTATTCTTTTGACAGTCTATGCTATATCCAATATTATTCACCAATACTATAATTTAAAGAAGCAATTGATTCTTCATTATTCGTTGTCTAAATTTCACAGATATGAAGCCATTAATTATACCATGACTTGTTTCAGGTGCATATGAGTCTTGAAACTGACATTCTTTTTTCTTTAGCATTTTAAAGAGGCTTTTGACTTTAGATTATTACCATGCAAAATGTTATTAGTTTACTTAACTGCTGCTTCCATGAGTGTTGATAGTGAATCTAAATAGAATGAAAGCCTTAGAAACTTCACGTATTACTGTGCTTACGATGTTGCTTATTGATTCTTTTGTGATGATCTATTTTATGTTGAGGTTTAATGTGTACTGAAGCAATAGTATATGAGTTTCTCCAGTGAGTACTACATGTCCTCTTTGCTGTCACCAAACAAGGTTATAGCAACTACTTACGGAAGATTGATGATACATCTTCCTCTGATCCTGATGTCACATTCTTCCTCATAAATCCTAGGTGCATGGCTTATAAACTCAATACAAGTTGAATAGATATGATAAAAGGATGCAATCCTGACATATACTTTTCCTGATTTAAAACCATGTAGCACCCTCTTATTTATTTGTACAACTGCTTCTTGATCTGTGTACTGATTCCACAAGAGTAAAAGTACATTGTCTAAAATTCTTATAATTCTCAATTTTTTTATTATGTTCCACACAAGCAAATGTTTAATCAAAAAGAAAATAAAAAGAAAGATGTGGACCAGATGATATTTTGATAAATGACTTGTGGAAAATAAAATGATACAGCATTTCAAGGAGTTTCTTATAAACTTAAAATATACACATACCATCTGATTCACACAGGATCATAATTATAAAAACAAAATGAAAACTATTAAGATGTCCATCAAAGTCCAAAAAGGGAGGGGAAAAGATAAAGGCGATAATATAATGGAGAAAGGAAGAACTCATTAGGATAACCGAGTTTACTGGACAGATGGTGGAATGAAAAAAAAATAATAAAAAAGAAGATCCAATGGAGACTTGAAAAGATGGGGTAATAAAAGACATCATGTAGTTTTGTACCATAGACGGGTACATAGTACCGTAGTAAATCCCTAGTGTGGGAGGAGATTGTCCTTCCTTTTCCCACAGAGCAGCTGATGGATTTAAATAGTGTACCTTTGGAATCAGAACAGTAACATCAAACACGATCTCGAAAAACTTCCCTTATGTTACGGATGTGACCGACACCAAGATGCTAGCTAGCAGCCGAATTTCCAGAGTGGATCCTCCAGGCCCCTGGCCTGCAGACCCTTCCCTTCAACTAAGGGGATTTTAAAACCACACCCTAGAGCAGACCTCCACTGTTGGCTAAATGCTCACGGACACCCACTCTGGGGTGGGGGGGAGAACAGTAATACACATCAAACAGGACCCGAAAAAACTTCCCTGTGTGACCCGTGTAACCACCATCAAGACGCTAGCTAGCAGCCAAACTTCCAGAATGGAGGCTCCAGGCCCTGGCCTGCAGACTCCTTCCAACAAATAAGGGTCTGCTCGTGGGTGTGGCTTTAAAATCCTGCAGGGCATGAGAGCTGCAGGCAGGCCCTCAGACCAAATTTATTAATTTTCAAATGAATATTCTTTAAATGACACAACAATCATTTGTCTATTTGTTGAAATGAAAAACTTGGTGTTGCTGTGGTGCTGCTGCACGTTGTTCCATAGTCTTGTTAAATATCATACTGGCTACTCATTATGTACAATGCTTGGATGAGTTTCCAGGTTGATTTATGCTGGGAAGCAGGAATGCATCCACTTCCTAAACTAGATGCCTCTGGAAACTCTATAAAAGCGCAGAAATTATGTTAGTTCTAGTACAGAATTCAGGTCTTTTGAGCAAAGCTTACTCTCAGTCATATTTGACTTGATGACACTTAACCACTGCTAAATGAGACTAGTACTGTTCTATCTAGAGGAACACTCTTCCACTTTGTACATCAGTCTTTGCCTATGATCTGTATGAAGTAAGTGTGCTGAAACTTGTGCCATTGGAGTATCAAATACCAAAATGGTTTCCCAATGTGGACAATGTTTGGTTAAGCTCCCAGTTGTAAAAGAGGTTTGGAAGCAGGAGTGGCATTCACTTCCTAAACCACATGCTTCTGGAGATTCTTTTAACTTGGAGAAGTGATGATAGTTACGGAACAGCACTAGGTCTTTGTTCACAGAGTTGCTATGAGTTGTGTTCGACTGGACAGCAATCTGCAACCACCACTCGGGATTGCAGTGTGGTTTCTTACCACTAGGCCACCAGAGCTCCCTAATAAAATGAAGGATAATCTCCTCACATGTATATATTTTAATACCATTATAAACAATTTAACATCAACCTGGTGATAATTGAAGGTGTTTTGTTTTTAAAATTTGAGATTATACAGTAGACTACATAGAAATGGACAGTACTTTCTAGTTTTCTTCTATTGATTAGTATAAATCATCTATTGCTTAGTATAAATCAATTGCCTGTAGAAATGGAAGATATGTTTACACAAAAGAATTTCTCACAGATACGGTAGTATAGATAATTAAATCTTTGTAATCCAGATTAAAAATAAGTCATGAGAGAAGAGGAGGAGGAAACACCTTCATTCAATGTTGAATATTATGTGCCTCTAATATATTATCAGGGAGCTCTGACAGCCTAGTGGCAAGAAGCTGCACAGCAATTAGTGGTCTGAAGCCACTGCTGCTCTGTAGAAGGATGGACAATCTCCTTCCATGTGATTACTGCCCCTGAAAACCCAACTGAGGGTCAGCTATGGGTCGGTTCTGACTCTATGGTACACAAGAACAACAGCAGCAATATATTAAGGAATTTTTATTTAGTGCCTCCGTACTTATTATTTGTACAAATATTTTTAAGTAAATAACTGGAAAAGCCAAGCACTATGCTAGCCTATGGAGAAAAAATGAAGAACAATGTAGCTTGCCTACCTTGCTAAATCCTCACTCTTCAGAATCTGCACTGCCATGGCCATGCTGTCTTGTGGAGGAGAGTCTCTAGTTTAGAAATGTATTCTGTCAACATCGTATCTTGGGCTTATAAGTATTTGTATGGATCAGAAAGTTATTACAGCATATTGGAAGTGGTTGTTGTTGTTATGTGCTGTCAAGTCACTTAAGACTTATAGCAACCATATGTACAACAGCCCTAAACCCTTCTCTGTCCTGTGTTGATCTTATTGTCTCTGACACACCTACCCTCATTACCCCAGTCACTGAATCAAGCTCATCTCTCAAGGGGCTGCCTCTACTGCACTCTCCCTCCACCTTCCCAAGCACAGCTTCTTCTCCAAGGACTGGTCCCTCCTTGCAAGATGTCCTTAGTATGTCAGACAAAGCTTTGGAATCCTTACCTCCAATGAGCAGCCTGATTAAACCCTTTTGAAGATGAACTGGATGAACTTGGTTCTCCTGCAATCCATGGTATATTCAGTCCTCTTCTTCAGCACCACAGCTCACAGGCATCAATTCTTCTTCTATCATCTCTCTAGTCATTGTCTAGCTCTCTGATCAATAACAAGTAATTGTACAGTCTATGGCCTGTATCAAGTGCACCTTAGTCTCCAGACTGACATCATTACCCTTCAGAGCTTTGGAAAGGTCTCTGACAACAGACTTTCCCAATGCAATTTGACTCTAGATATCCTAGCTGCTAGAATCAAGAATATAACACTGGTCTGTTCATTTGCTGTACAGAGGTTGCTGTGGTTGCTGTGATGCTAAACACTGTGACACTGATGTGTCAAATATGATAATGGTTACCCATAGTGGACAGTGTTTGGTGGAGCTTCCAGATTAAAATAAGCTTGGAAGCAGGAGTGGCTTCCACTTCCAAATTAGCTTACCTCTGGAAACCCTATGAACTTGGAAAAACAATGAAAGTTATACAAGTGTTCAGATCTTTCATTCATAGGGTCTCTATGAGTCGTCTATGACTCTGGCACTTAACAACAACAATACCAAGATTATTGATAGTGGAGCCAAGCAAACTGAGGCTGTTAACAATCTCAATCTCTTTTATCATCTATCATGATGCTGCCAATCGACCCAGTGATTGTGGCAGGATATCTCTTTCTAAATTTTACTTGTTTCCTTAACTAATGTCAGTTTGTAATGATTTCTTATAGAAATTGTTAGTTGATGAAAAATGCCTTGTGAGATCATGCAATCCAGACCTGGAACATTATGGGGCTCCATAAGGTTTTAAGAAAGATAAAGATGGCAGGATAGAAGAGTATTTGAAAACAAGGAAGTATGAAAGTGAAATTTTACACATTTTCCAGATTTTCCCTGCTGTTACCCATCTGAGCATAAAAATTCATGTAAGTGCATGTTCTCACATGTACAGAAACAAACTCTTTTTCTTTCTCTCCTTTCTTCTTTCTTTTATTTTCTCATTCCCTCCTCCTCAGTTGTTGAGTCCTTGTTATATGCTAGATATTGTCAGGGCTGATGTTTGACTGATACATGGATATGTGCAAGTAATGAAAAGACAATGTAATTCAGATTTGTAGCCTTTTTCCTAGGCAGAGACTAGATTGCACAGGAAAACTGTAGGAGTTGGCTTTCCATGTTCTCTGTTTTCCCCAGATGACCCTCACGGGTGATTTCTAATAACATCCTCCTTCAGCTATTTCCCTAGGTTTCTTTCTCTTTCGCTATTTCATTATGTGCCCAAGGTGCTCCCAAGTGAACTCACTGTTTTTGTAATTGTTGTTGCATTTCATTTTTAATGTATTAAGGTAGAAGCATGAATAAGTCATAGATTTTCTCACAGTAAAGTCTCCTTTATCTTTCCCAACAATGCACCTGTTGGTAACTATTTTAAATAGCATACAAAAGAATACTATCAAATTTATGAATATACCTGTTTACAATCTTTAATTTAGGGGCTACAAAACTGTCTTAGCAAAGAAAAAAGGTTCTATTTTATTGAATTTTCATCTTTCTTATCCGTAAAACACTAAGCTTGTTGCTATTGAGTTGATTTCAATTGTATAAGAAGGAGTAGAGCTGTCCTGTAAGGTTTTCAAAGCTGAAATCTTTATAGGAACAAACTGCCACAGCTTTCTTCACAGTGGCTGGTGGATGGGTTTGAACTGAGGGCCTTTTAGTTAGCAGCTAAGTGCTCAATCATTCTGCCACTGGCATTCTATTTTTAGCTGTAAGCTGGTATGAATGACCTTCTTTTGCAGGTAAAGAGCAGTAAGTCCAGAAATACTAAGAGAACATAAAAAATAATAAGGTTTCACTATGTAAAATTATTATACACATCATCAACTATAATATATTAAGATGTGTATATTGTTACTACACATTTACAGAGGACAATAGAGTTACTTGTATATAAATACATGAAACATAAAGATGGCTAAATGTTTTTTCCTCTGTGTGCCTAAGTAGAGATGGTTTTGCTAATTGGAAAATTCCTCAAATTATAATTCATTTCAAGGTAAAATCAAGCCTATTCTTGTTCTGTGAAGTGAAGCATTTCCCTTTGTATACTTACCTTTCTCTTTTCATCTTTTAATTTTTAAAACCAGGTACCTTTAACTTGGAAAGGAGAAAAGTTCTATTCTTGTTGAAATAAATAACAAATCTGGGGTTTTAG
This sequence comes from Elephantulus edwardii, assembly GCF_000299155.1. Taxonomy (NCBI): domain Eukaryota; kingdom Metazoa; phylum Chordata; class Mammalia; order Macroscelidea; family Macroscelididae; genus Elephantulus; species Elephantulus edwardii. The sequence goes on along the minus strand of NW_006399775.1, from coordinate 22,025,951 downwards.
CCACCTGATGTTCTTTGAAATGCCAATTTCAAGGGAGAAAATTAGTGTTGGAGAGCCTGGGACTAAATTTCAACTGTGCTTTTCTAAATTGTGCATGCAAATGGGCAATTAGACCTGTGATGGGTAATTGCATGCCTAAGTGAACCCTTCCACAAGTAGTTTAGGAGCCGGTTTTCAAGGCTGAATTTGTAGAAGTTCTCGCAAATTTTCTTCCCTCCTAAAACAAGCTATGGAAGCTTATTACTCACTTCAGTAGAATATCTCTCTTTTTTAAGTCCCAATTCAGCATAATGGAAGTTATTTGAGTTGGTGGAAAAGGAGTAAATGGTAAGAAAAAATAATGCTATTCACTAAAATTTTGTTTTATGTATTATCCAATTTTAATGGTAGAAAAATAAAAAATAATACAAGCTAAAAAGAAATGTAGATGTATACCAAAAAATATCCAAATAAGTGTACAGATAACCAAAAATTTGTGAATTTGACTCAACTCAGAAATGCCTTGGAGTAAAGACCTAGTGATCTGCTTGGGGGGGAAAAAGTCACTATTTATCACAAGATACAGAGATATGACTCTCATAGTCTCCCATCGGAAAATTTGCTTAAAAGAAACAATTTTTTTGTTTTGTCTCAGTTGCTCCTGCCTAACTCCTCACTGAATGTCCAAAAAGTAAATCACCACACCTTTCTTCCAAGTCACTTACGGTTGAATACGAACCTGTAATTCAGTCACCTGTGGAGTTATTAACTCTGAATTTATCAGAGTCTTCTACTTTTAATTTAGCTTGTGTAATCTTTAATTTTTTCTTTAAATTTTGAAAACTTTATGGGATATGTGCTATTTTCAGGAACAATTGATAGTACTCATTATTGGTTAAAATAAAGGTAAAATGGTATCATTAGTAACCCACTTTATAGCAGAAGATCAGAGACTACTGCTTTCAATATGGATGACATCTCAACATCAAGAAAACAAAAATCTTTACCACTTCATTGATAGGCAACATCATGATAGATGGAGAAAAGTATGAAATTGTCAACAATTTTATCTTACTTTGACCAATAATTGGTACCCTTGGTACCACTATTAATAGATCATAAAATGTATTGCATTGGGAAAGTCTTTTGTCAAGGATATCTGCCAAGTTGTAAGGAGCAGTATTGACAGTTGAAAGACTAACATGCACCTGATTTAAGCTATGGTCTTCTCAAATACTTGCTATGTAACTGAGAGTTGAACTATGCACACAAATGCCAAAAGAAAAAGTGATACCTTTCGATCATGGTGCTGGTGATGGGTACTGAATATCACATGGACTGTCGAAAGAACAAATATATGTTAGAGAAAGTGTCAGCAAGGTGCTCCTTAGAGGCAAGGATGATGAAAATTTACCTCCCATACTTTGGGCATGTTGTTACAATGGGTCATTGCTTGGAAAAAGACACACTATGCCTGGAAAGGTGGAAGATCCATGAAAGAGGAAGACCCTCAATGAGATGGATCAATAGGATGACTGTAGCAGTGGGCTCAAGTATGTCTAAGGTGACAAAGATGGCACAAGGTAGGACAAATTTCACATCTGTTGTTCTTATGATTGTTATTCATTGTACGTGACTTGACACTTGACAGCACTTAAAAACACCACCAAACACAAGTTACCCACATGTCAAACTTGGAAAAGCATTAATAAGTTTATCCTTATCTTTTCAATTTTATAAATACATTCAAGAAATATCTGTATATATGTATTTATAACACTGTAATATGTGTCTTAATATTTAATAATGTACTATATAATATTGAAAGATGTTATGGACAATGTATTGAATAATCCAGAAAGCATCAAAAGAAGATGGAGGCAATACATAGAATCACCGTAAAGGATCTGACTGACACTGAAAAATTTCAATAAGTACCATATGAACAGGAGCCAATGGTAATGAAGGAAGTAGAAGCTGCATTGAAAAAAATAAGGCCCCAGGAATCGATGTGATACCAATTGAGTCATTTCAATTTAAGATGCAGCTTTGGATGCACTCACCAGTCTATGCCAGGAAGTTTGGAGAACAGCTGTCTTGCCAAAGGATTGGAAGAGGTCCAAATCTGTTCCCCTCCCCAAGAAAGATTATCCAACTAAATCTGGAAACTACCTAACAATATCATTAATATCACATGCAAGAAAAATACTGCTGAAGATCATTCAAAAATGGCTAGAAGAGTACATATGTAGCCAACTAACTGAAGTTCAAGGAGGATTTAAAAGAGTCCATGGCACCAGGGATATCATTGCTGATGTCAGATAGATTCTGGCCGAAAATAAAGAATACCAGAAGGATGTGTATTTATGCTTTATGGATTATGTATTCAAAAGGATTTGACTGTGTGGATCATAACAAATTATTGCTGATGTTGAGAAAAATGTGAATCCCAGGGCTTTAATTGTGCTCATGTGGAACCTATACTGGGACCAGAAAACAATTGGGCAAACAGAGCAGAGGAGCACTGTCTGTTTTAAAATTGAGAAGGGAATGCATCAGAATTGTATTCTATCTCCATGCCTATCCAATCTGTATGCTGATCAAATTATATGAGAGGCTGGAGTCTATAAACTGGAGTGTGGTGTCAGGATTGGAGGGAGACTCATCAATAAACTGTGTTATGCAGATGACATAATCTTGCTTACAAAAAGTGAGGAGGTCTTGAAGCACTTGTAGAAGATCAAGTAATGCAGTCTTCAGTATGGATTGTATATCAATATCAAGAAAACAAAGATTCTTAGTACTGGACCAATTGTCAGTGTCATGATGGATGGAGAGGAGATTGAAACTGTCAAGAGCTTGGATCCACATTTAACACCCTTGGTACCAGCAGTCAGGAAATAATGAGATGAATTGTGCTGGGAAAATCTGCAGTTAGGAAACTCTCCAAATTCTTGAAAAGTAGTGATATCAGTTTGAGGTGTGTCTGATACAGGTCTTTCCAATTACTTGCTATGCATCTGAGAGGTGGACATTGAATGAGGATGACAGGAAAAGAATTGACATCTTGTTGGTGGGGAAGAACACTGAACAACCCATGGACAGCCAAGATAACCAATAGAATGTCTTGGAGAGGGTGCAGCTGGAGAGCTCTTTGGAAACAAGAATGATGATGCTTCAGCGTCATGTTGCATGGGCATGTTTCTAGGAAGTACTGTTTTGGAGAAGGACATAATGGTGGGAAGGATGGAGCATTGGGCAAGGAGAAAAAGACCCTCAATTAGGTAGATTGACAAGGTGTCCGCTGCAATGGGCTCTTATGTGCCAGGAAGTATAAAGATGGTGCAGGATAGAAAAGGGTTCAAATGCTTATTCATAGGGTCACTATGAATGGTACTCCACTTGATGGCACCTAACAACAACAACAATAATTTTATAATAAATACCCAGTCATAATCATTGCCAACACCTCTACATTATTCTGTATTAACATTCCACTAGGATATGTAAATGACATCTGTTGTTGTTGTTGTTGTTATGTGCTGTCAAGTTGCCTGTGACTCATAGTGACCCTATATAAAACAGACCTAAACCTTGCTCTATACTGTGCCAATCTCACTGTCTCTGACACACCTACCCCATTACCCCAGACACTGAATCAATCCATCTCACTGAGGGTCTTCCTCTCCTATGCTGTCTTTCCACCTTTCAAGCATGACATTCCTCTCCAAGGACTGGTCCCTCCTTACAACATATCCAAAATATGTCAGACAAAGCTTCAGAATCCTTTTCTCTAAGGAGCATCCTGGCTTCACCCTCTCCAGGATGAACCTGTTCATTTTCTTAGCAGACTATGGTATATTCAATACTCTTCTCCATCACCACAGCACATAGGCATCAATTCTTCTTCTATCCTCCCTAGTCATTGTCCAATTCTCTGATGCATAGCAAGTGATTGTAAAGACCATAGCCTATATCAGGTGCACCTTAATTTCCAGAGTGACACCATTGCTCTTCAGTACCCTGGAGAGGTCCCTAACAGCTGACTTCCATTGTGATATGCCTTTTAATTTCCTGGCTGCTGTTGCCAAGAGTTTTGACTACAGAGCCAAAAAAAAAAAATAGAGCTGTGAACAATCTCAATCTCTTCACCATCCATCTGATGCTTCCAGTTGGCCCAGTGGTGAGAATCTTTGTCTTCTTGATACTGAACTCATCTACATATTTAATATTTAGGCTATTTTTAAAATTTGTACTATTTTAAAATTGCACTGCAAACATAATATATATTTTTTTATTTGATTTTTATTTTCTTGGTTTTTTCTTGAAGTAACTTCAACCTTACATAATTAGAACAATTAGCATTCTTTTTGTGTGCTATGTAAATGTAAAATGTCTCTTTTTTCCCTTCGCATTCATACTTCTAGTCAGTCTCTTGTAAAAGCTAATCTTTCCTCTTCAGTTCAGCATTTTCCAGGGTCATTAGTTCTTTCAAACAGCTCTTCCTCATTTTTCTTAAGCGGAATTCATTTATTCTCTATATAACTCACATGCCCTGAAACACACAATGAAAACCATGAATCCTACTGGGCCCATTTCCTCCTTCCCATATTCTGGAAAACATATTAAAATCATAGAGTTAAAGAATTAATTCAATCATTCATACTTTGCTGTTTGCTTATACTTAAATCTTAAGTCATAATTGAAATTTCTCTAGACACTAAGGAAAAAATGAAAAGCAATTGTTATTGTTCCTCTGTGCCATCAGGTGGAAACTGCCTCATAATTGACCCTTTAGAAAGTTTTCAGAGAATGTAAGTCATTTGGAAAGAGATGCCCGTTTTTGGCTTGCAGAGGAGCTGTTGAATATGAAGCAGATACTTTTGGATTGGTGGTACAATGTCTTACCCACTAGGACACCAGAGATCTCTAAATAACAATAGTCTTTGCATAAAGTATTGCCTCCCTTCTTACCTCCTTTCTTCCTTCCATCTTTATCTACTTCATTGCCTCCTTCCTTCTCTCCCTCTCTCATTCTTCCTTTCAATTTTCTTCTTCTTTGTTATATTAGTGTAAGTTTACAGAATAAATGGGGTTTCATATTAATTCATTGATATACCTTTTCTTCTCTCGACCTCCCACAAGTCATTTTGTACTTCATGCCTTTTTCCAGCTTGTCAATTACCATATAAGCAATAATGTCTATTTGTCCCTTTTCTTCAGTTAGTCCCTCCTTTCTCCCATTCCAGTGTTGTTGTTGATGATGATGATGATTACCATTGAGTCGAGCACTACCCATAACGATCCCATGAACAGGACAGCAAGTAATGGATGTTGTAGAGGGTGTGGTGAGAAAGGAACTCTTATACATTGTTGGTGGGATTGTAAAAT
>NW_006399775.1:21993073-22017251 GCF_000299155.1 Elephantulus edwardii | reverse complement strand
AGGCAACCCCGTTTTTCCTTGTCTTTTCATCTCCAGAGTAAAATATCATATGGTCATCAGACTCAAAATGTCCCATGCCAGTCCATCTCATCTCTCCAATACCTAATATGTCAATATTTATGCGTTCCATTTCTTTCTTAACAATTTCTAATTTTCCTTCATTCATGGCTCTCACATTCCATGTACCAAAAAAAAATTTAAAAAAAAAAATAAAATACATTAGATGTAAAAAAAAAAGTAGTAGTTTAAGTAATTTTCCAGATAATAGTAGAAATGTTTAAAAACAAGGCCTGGAATCTTTGTATAACTATTGACATTTATCAAATTTTCTAGTTTCTAGAGGTATGTTGTTTAGGAAGTGGATGCCACTCCTGCTTCCAAGTAGTTGCAGTTTTGTTTTCATTATATATTAATTCTTTCCTGGCTCTCCTTTCCCCTATGTCCATCATACTTTTATACAGTGGTCCTATGCAAAATTTGTCCTTTTGTGACTGAGGTATTTTACTCAGCATAATGTCTTCCAGACTTACCCATACTGTGCAGTGTTTTAGAAGTTCATTGTTTTTCATTGCTGCATAATATTCCATTGTATAGATACACCATAGCTTTTCAAGCCATTCATTTCTTGATGGACATTTGGGCTATTTCCTTCCATTCACTATTGTGTATAATGCTGCAGGAAACAATGCACCTATTTGTGTTACAAATCTAGTTTCTTTAGGGTATATCCCAGCCTTGAGGTAGCTTGGCCAAATGGTATTTCTATTATTAACATTTTGTGAAAGTGCCAGACTTCCTTCCATAGTGGTAATACATTCTAAATTCCCAGTAGCAATGAAAGAGAATTCCATTAGCTCCACATTTTTGTCAACAATTGTTATTTGCTGCCCTGTTGAACTTCACTCTTGTTGCTGGGATAGATGATCTGTTGCTGTTCTTTTGATGTATGTTTCCCTGATAGCACCCTCTTTAACAAATGGTGCCAGCAAAATTAGAAAACAATCTTCAGAAAACTGAAACAAGACTCAAACTTCCCCTCATACACAAAACCCAACTTAAGGTGGATCAGGGACCTAGAAGTAAAACTAAAGATGATAAAGTCCATTAGAGAAAAACTAGGAACAACTGTAGAAGTCTGGATCTACAGCATCAGTAGACTTCTAAGCACAACAAAGGACTGGCAGCTAGGAGAGGATAAAACCAGATTAATGGGTTTTTCTAAAAAGCTAATCCCTATGCACATTAAAAAAAAAAAGTACAAACCCAGCCAAAACAAACAATCAAACAAACAAAAACCCATACAACTTCTCCACAGGGTTAAAAGGAAAATCACAGACTGGGGAAAATACTTGGCAATAACTTATCTGATAAAGGGCTCTTATCTGAAATTTATAGGCTACTCCAGGACCTCAGTAAGAGAGAAAACAACCCAACAACATAGTGAGTACAAAATATGAAATGACACTTCATCTAGCCACATGTCTGAAGAATAAGAAATGAAGATTTGCTCTCTTTGTCTCTAAGGAGCACTTTGGCTTCACTTTCTCCAAGATATCTGTTCTTTTGGCAGTCCGTGGGATATCAGTACTCTTCTTCAGCACCACAACTCAAAGGCATCAGTTCTTCATCTGTCATCCTCATGCATAGGTGAAAAGCAGATGGCCCACACTACATGAAGAAATGCTATTCCTTACGTATTTCTTTCCTGTCCCATTCTTCTTATCTCTAATAGATTACATGCCTTAGTATTTCCAATGGAATAATTATAACTATTTTGTTTCATAGCAGTTTTAAATTAACGATGGAAATTGTGAGGGTAATTGAATGTCACAAAACTGTGGTCACAGGCTAAGTGATAAACATGCTCACTCAGAAAGATCTTTTGATGCACAAAGATTAATCAGAGTATGGCTGCAAATAGGTCCTAGCCCCCAGAGTTTGGGAAACAAAATTAATAAATGCACCTGAGACATATTAAACCTTGCTTAAAGTCTTTATTTACACCACTGAAAAATAATAAATTTAAGAAGTTAAAACTACAATTTAAACTTTAAAAACAACAGGATAAAGACCAGAGCATTGCATGATTTTTCTGCAAAAAAAGTATTAGTGTGTTATTTTTATAGCAGCAGCAGGAATTAAAGCTCATCAGTTCTAGAAATATAAATAAGAATGATTGTTTCATGATATAGTGAACCTGCCCATATATAGAAACATTTTAAAAACACTAAAGGATTACCCACTTAGAAAAACTATATTGATGGTAAATTAATTTATTCCATTGATGGAAAATTAATGAACTTTGGACAAACACCCCTTAAATTCAGTTATTCTGTTACATAAAGTTCTTTATAGTTGTAGGTTCCCCCCTCCCCAAATTATAGGCTTGCTTATTTGATTTGCGTTTTAAACTTTCAACAATTTTTGCTATTTAAACATCAGAGACAATGAATGAAGAGGACAGATGAAGAACTGATGCCTTTGAGTTGTGGTGTTGAAGAAGAGTTCTGAATATTCCATGGATTGTCAAAAGAACAAGTAGATGTATCTTGGAAAAGGTGCAGTTAAATTGCTCCTTAGAGACAAAGAGATTGAAGTTTTGTCTCTTATACTTCAGACATGTAGCTAGGTGAGGCTATTAATTGGAAAAGAATATCATGCTTCAAGGATAGGGTGTCAGTAAAGAATAGGATGTCCCCTAGTGAGATGAATTGACATTGTAACTTCAGCAATGTGCTTGAGTTTTCAGAGATGTTATGATGGCAAAATAGGGCAGAATTTAGGTTGGCTGTTCATAGGGCAACTTTGAGGCATACTTGGCTTGACAGCTTCTAACAAAAACACAACAACAACAACATTTGAACATCTAATTTAACAAATGAAGTATAAATATATACCTTAAAAAACCACTGCTACTGATTCTGAACAAATGTATTTGAAAATTACATGTTTGGAGTTATTTATACAAAATAATAAATGATGTTCATACAGCATTGTCCTGAAGGACAATTTTTAAAAGTAATTACCAATTTAGTTACATATAGTTCCCAGTGACCATTGGAGTCTGTTCCCTTGAAACTGACTATATTCACCAAAATAGCACAAATAACCAGAGTAAAACAATTTTCAGACCATTGTTTGAGTTTTAGCCTTTATTTATTCCTTTAGTCTCCATTTATTGACAATTTTGATTACTGTTTTTGTATTTCCTCTTAACAAGCGTCCCTACATCAGGAAATAGTAGTAACTATATAACAGTATATATGTATGTATATGTATATCTATATGTATATATATATACATAATGATATAGAAATATATTAAGATAGATATGAAACTATATATATCTCATACTATGTATCTTTTCAGTATTGTAATCCTTACCCCATGCCACTCTACTTTCCATGCCGCTCTCTAAAGAATTATTTTTACTTTTTCTTATGTCAAGCTCAGACTCTTTCAGGACATTTCACGTCTCCCCTCTAACTTTTATTTCTTCACTATCTTCCACCTGAGTATTTTTATTTATTCTTTCAGAAGATGACTGTTGTCCTTGTTTGAATTTTGTTTACCTGGGTGAACGTCTATAAATTTTTTGTCTTTTCCAATTAAAAAAAATTACTGTTCTGTAAGAGGAAGTATTTAGTCACTGAAAGAAATTTCTTGGGGACAAGAATAATATTTCTTTTTCTTGTGCTTGTACCTACAGCCCCAAGAAATATCTGGTATATTGTTGTTGTTTACCAGCGTTGAGTCTATGACGCCTTATAGCAATGAATAAATATGTGCAGGAAAATCTGATAGATGAATGAAAGGAAGAACCAGTGTCATGAAGAAACAGACAAATTTGGGAATTTTTATGAGGAAGTGAAATTAGATACTATTTGGAAAGAGTGAAAAAAATATGGTCCCTGTTATGAAGAATCTTGCCCTCTAGTAAATAAGAGGGAAACATTATTCAAATAACTATGGATCATGCCCGAAAAAAAGTGGCTTAAAGATTGAAAATGAAAGTGCTAAGTACATTTGGAATAAGTTACAAATATGATAATCCTAATGGAATTAGCTTTTAATATACTTTTAGAAGAAGAAATTGAATTTTAAAGGATCAGTAAAAATAGGGAGGAAAATATAGAAGGAGAGAATTGGTCTTGGAAAATAAGTGAATGCTTAATGACAACAAATTTTAGAAAACTTCCTTTTAGAATTTAGAAAAGTATAATGATAATTTATCAAAGAGAAAGGCTAAACCAACATTTTTAGATGCCTTCCAGGCATGTTGACCCATTCTAACTTTGTTGTCATTGTTGTTATGTGCCATTCAGTTGCCTATAACTCAGAGCAACACTACATACAATAGCTCTGAACCCTGCCCTACCTTGTGCCTTTCTCACTGTCTCCTACATATCTACCCCCATTTTCCGTTACTGTGTAATCCACTTTATCCAGAGTCTTTCTCTCTTGCACTATCCTTCCACGCTTCCAAGCATGATAACCATACCAAGGACTGGTTCTTCTGGTCACATGCCCAAAGTATGTGAGACAGAGCTTCAAACTCTTAGCTTCCAAGGAGAAACTTGGTTTGACCCTCTGCAAGACAGTCCTGCTTGTTCTCCTGGTGGTCATGGTGTGTTCAGAACTCTTCTTCAGCACTGTAACTGAAAAGCATCAAATCTTCTCCTGTCATCCTTAGTCAACTGTCCAGCTCTCTCATTTATAACAAGTAATTACAAAGGCCATGGCTGAATTAGGCACGTATTAGCCTCTAGACTGGCAACATTGCTCTTTAGCACTATAGCAAGGTCCCTAATAGCAGATTTTTTGCAATGCAATTTGTCTTTTGATTTCCTGATTGCTGGTGCCAAGAGTGTTGATTGTGGAGCCGAGCAGGCTGAAATTGTTAACAACCTCAGTGTCCATCTTTCACAGTGTTGCCAATTGGCCCAGTAGTGAGAATCTTTACCAACCTTATGAATAGCAAAAGGGAACACTCTCTGATCCTGTGCCATTTTCAAAATTTGTTGTGTGCCTTTGAAAGACCCCGAACTAGGGCTTTTCCCAGACCGGGCGCGACCCCAAGCAACTCACACCAGATCCACTCGCTGCAATCCCAAGAGGCTTTATTGACGAAGCTTCGGGATGACTTGTATCTCATGCAGGAGACAGGGAAGTTGACCCGGAGCCCAAAAAATCAAGGGAATTTATACAAGGTCTAGGGGTTCTTTGGCGTGGAATTAGCTCATTGGCTCTTTGGAAAAGGAGAAGTTCAATTTTAGGTCAGTTACCTGCTGCTGCCGTTAGTTAAAATATGGTTTTTGCCAGTAATTGTGTGTTCAGTTTGTGGTCAGCTAGTTCCTGGAACACAAACATTCACACAAGATCAAAGGTATAGGTTCTTACAATACTTGGGTGTGGAGACATTGTTTAAAAAATTTTCCTTTCATTCCCCACTTCTTTTAGTACAAGGTTCTAATCATAGAACCAAGAATCTCTGGAGACAGTATCATTGCAGTCAGGTTCTCTCATATTTTAATATTGTTGTCTTAGAACCATTAATTGAACAGTACTGATGTGATCTTTAACAAAGTTAACAAGCTTATTTATAATACAAGGCCCAACTAGCAACAATATAAACAAGAGTATTAAAGGACCTATAAGGGTAGATACAAGAGTAGTTAACTATGGGGATTTATAAAATAAGCTCTCGAACCATGTTTACTGAGATTCTCGGTCTCGTTTTCTTTTGTCTAACCTTTCCCTTAGCTTTTGCATGGAGTCTTCTATTACTCCTGAATGGTCAATATAAAAGCAACATTCTTCTTTTAGTGTAGCACAGAGACCCCCGTCTTTGAGGAACAATAAGTCTAGTCCTCTCATATTCTGTAAGGTTACCTCAGATAAGGAGGTCAGGGATTCTTTTAGGCAAGTAATTGATGACTCTAAAGCCCGAAGATCCTCATCTATGGCTGTTTTTAACTCATGGTATTGTTGTTGCCCATTGACAAGTGCTGAAGTCCCTGTACCTATTCCTGCAGCTATTCCTCCTATTCCTAATAAGACTGCTAGGGTTATAGTAATAGGTTCTCTGCGGAAATGGCACTCAGGTGCATGATCAAATTCATTCACAAATTCATCATCAGGGTGATAGTATACCCGGGCATCAGATAAATTAATACACAGTAATCAGAGTTAGAATAAAAAACAGCTAAAGGGACACACGGGGTTAATCCAGTATTACAGGCCCACCAATATCTGGTATTGGGAACTAAGTATCCCTTAGAGAGGGGCACTTGGGTAGTGGTGTTACATAATGTGCGGAGATTGCTAGGAGGGTTCCCGATACAAGTTCCAGTTCCTGAAACTTCAGTTAGAGTTAGCTTTGTCTCAGTGTCCCAAGTGCAGTTATTATGTTCAGTGGAGTTTTTATATGTTCCTGCCACTGCGATACCTTCATAGTAAGGTGGGTTGGTGGCTAAACATAACCGGTAAATGGCCCCATGGATATGGGCTGTGGCAAAAGCATACTGACTATCTGTATAGATATTTATAGCTTTTCCTGCTGCTAGTTTCAACGCCTGAGTGAGGGCTATTAACTCGGCTTTTTATGCGGAGCTTCCTTCAGATAAGCTGTCAGACCAAATAACTTTCTTCCCCGTCTACCACTGCTGCCCCGGCGACCCGCTTACCATTCTTTACGAAGCTGCTGCCGTCAGTGAACCAGGTTGGGCACCCGGGCCAAGGCTGATCTCTTAGGTCCTTCCGGGTGCTGGTTTCTTCTGCTAGAATTTCATCGCAGTGATGGCATGGTTCTGGGTCCCCCTCCGCAGGCAGCAGGGTCGCCGGGTTTAGGATGACTGGAGCTCCAAAGGTCACCCTGTCCGTGAGGAGTAGGCTCTGATAGTGGGTCAGGCGGGCATTAGTCATCCATCGGTCAGGTGGTTGTCGAAAGATGCTCTCTGATGCATGAGGAGCTATGACAGTGACATGCTGCCCCATGGTTAATTTGTCTGCATCTTTTATTAGGACCACGGCAGCTGCAATGGTCTTCAGGCAGACTGGCCAACCACTGGCCACTGGATCTAGTTTCTTGGACAAATAGGCCACTGGCCATTTCCAAGATCCTAAAGCTTGCAACAACACACCTTTAGCCACCCCGCCTCTTTCATCTATGTATAAGGTAAATGACTTGGTCAGGTCTGGCAAGGCGAGGGCAGGAGCTGAAAGCAAAGCTTTCTTAATGTCCTCAAAGGCTGTCTGATGTTCATGATTCCAGGTAAATTGTTCCTGATATCTGGTTAGAGGATACAGGGGGGCTGCCAAGGAGGCGAACTCGGGTATCCACAGGCAACAAAACCTGGCTGTCCCTAGGAATTCCCTTACCTGCTTCGGTGAGGAGGGAGTTGGGATGTGCATTACAGTCTTTTTTCCGGGCCTCTGTTAGCCACCTTTGGCCATCTGTCAGTACATAGCCTAAGTAAGTTACTTCAGTTTTGCACAGCTGGGCCTTTTTGGCTGAGGCACGATAGCCTAAAGTCCCCAGCTCCATTAGAAGCTTCTTTGTACCTTCAATGCATTCCTCTTCGGTTAAGGCGGCTAGGAGCAGATCATCTACATACTGTAACAAAGTCACCTGATCATCTACATACTGTAACAAAGTCACCTGAGGGTTGCTGGTCCTGAACACACTGAGGTCTCGGTGCAGGGCCTCATCAAAATGGGTTGGCGAATGCTTGAACCCCTGAGCCAATCTACACCAGGTTAATTGTCCCGTTATCCCGGCCTCAGGGTCTCTCCATTCAAAGGCAAAGATAGTTTGGCTAGCGGGATGCAACCTCAGACAGAAAAAAGCATCTTTCAAGTCTAAGACAGAATACCATTTTCTCTCAGGTGGTAGCATGCTGAGGAGGGTGTAAGGGTTAGGAACTGTGGGGTGTATGTCCTGCACTCTCTGATTCACTTCTCTTAGATCCTGCACTGGCCGGTAGTCATTTGTCCCTGGCTTTTTCACAGGGAGGAGAGGAGTGTTCCAGGGTGATTGGCATGGCACTAGAACCTCTTGTTTTATTAACCTGAGGATGTGTGGTCGGATTCCCTCCTTGGTGTCTTTACTCATAGGATATTGTCTAACTCTAATGGGGGAGGCGTCCGCTTTTAGTTCCACTACTATTGGTGGAACATTTTTAGCCATACCTAACCCCCCTGTTTCTGCCCAGGTTTCTGGGAATTCTTTTAACCAATCTACAAGGTCCGAATCTTTAACCTCTGTCTCTGGTTCATGGAGCCTATATTCTTCTTCTAGTTGAACTACTAGAGCTAGAGTGCTAGGCTTGTTGCTATTCCAGGTAACTTCAGGCCCTCTTGGAGTGAACTGAATTTGGGCTTTCAGTTTAGTTAGGAGATCTCTTCCTAAGAGTGGGGCTGGGCACTCCGGTATAACAAGAATAGAGTGAGTCACTTGATTTTTTTCCTAGATCTATAGTCCGTTCTGTGGTCCATGGGCAGAATTTTTGTCCAGGAGCCCCTAGCACCACTGACTTCTTTGTGCTAATCTTCCCCAGGGGCTGCTTCAGAACTGAATGTTTGCCCCCGTGTCTACCAGGAAGTCAACAGGGGTCCCCCCCCCACAGATATAGTTACCCTAGGCTCGGGGAGGGGATCCGAGCCCCGTCTTCCCTAGTCTTCATCTAGGGTGAGAATTTTTGACGGCTTATTCTTTTTTTTGGGGGACACTCTTTAGCCCAGTGTCCCTTGTCTTTGCAGTATGCACACTGGTCTTTGTCCAACTGCAGTTTCTTTTCATATTGCTTCGATCCCTTAGTGCCCAGGTGCCCTATCTGTCTAGACCCTGTTCTATTTCTTTCTTTTTCACTCACTACTGCAGCCAAGATTTTTGTCAAATTCCTCTCTTGACGGTGGTCTTGCCAGTCCTCACGTTCCTCTCTTTCTTTCTTCTCTCTCTCTGCCTTCTCTTCCTCTGTCTCCCTCTTGTGGTACACTTTCTCAGCTTCTTTCACTACATCCCTCACTGTAAAATCTTGTAACCCCTCTATGCGCTGTAATTTTTTCCTGATGTCTGGAGCAGACTGCCCAATGAAGGCCATAACTACTGCTGCTTTCTGTCCCTCTGACGCGGGGTCAAAGGGAGTGTATCTCCTATAGGCATCCATTAGTCTTTCTAAGAACATGGAGGGGGGTTTGGTAGGTCCTTGAAGGACTTCTCTTACGTTAGACAAATTAGTGAGGCGTGGCGCAGCCCCTCTGAGACTTGCTACGAGAGCCCGGAGGTAAGCAGATAGCTGCTCCCTACCTTCAGCAGTGTTATAATCCCAGTTGGGGCGAACGAGAGGAAATCCCGCATCCATGGCAGCAGGAGTCTGGACTGGTTGTCCTGCAGCATCTCGGACGTTTTTCCTGGCTTCCGTCTGAATTCTCTCTTGCTCCTCAGTAGTGAAGAGGACCTGGAGTAGTTGCTGGCAATCATCCCAGGTGGGTTGGTGAGAGAACATGAGGGACTCAATTAGTCCAATAAGCCCTGTGGGGTTATCTGAAAAGGAAGGATGGTTGGTTTTCCAATTATAGAGATCAGCAGAGGAAAATGGCCAGTACTGGAGGGGTTGGAGTTGTCCTGCCTCTGGGGGCCCTCTGTACGCTTGTAAGGGGAGAGCCACAGTGGAATCTGGGCTCTCCAGACCCCTCCGACTGCCGAGTCCCCCATGCTGGTTCCTGGGGGGCACTCGCAGGGATGGGGGAACCGGGATCAACCTGGCCCTGATATAGGGGAGGATTGTGGCACATCTCAGGCCACTCAGGTGGATTTTCAATCTCAGGATAAATTTTGGGTGGTGCCGATGGCGCAGCTTCTGGGGCCAGAGGAACTCTGGACTCAGAAGTTCGGGTTTTTAGGGGTAATGCGCGCAGAGGGGTGGTATGTTTCTTCACAACCCAAGGTTTTACCCACGGTGGTGGATTCTGCACTAAATCCTGCCACACGGTGATGTATGGCTGTTGGTCAGGATACGCGTTTGGTCCTTCCTGGAAAACAAGATCTTTAATCGCCAAAATGATTGTTAGGTCAAATGCACCCTCTGGTGGCCAACCGACTCCCAGAGCAGGCCACTCAGAGTTACAGAAGGTTTGCCAACGTCCTTTTCTAATGTTAACAGAGAGATTATTAGCCCTGGTTCTTACTTCAGAAAAATGTCCTAAAGTCAGCAGGGATAAGGGTGTCCTCATATTCTGCCCCATATTAGTCGCCCACAGAACACAGCAGACACAAGAAATACAAGACACACAAGAAGCTCTCTTTGCGGCAACCAATTGAAAGCTGCTTCAGACGGGAGAGCCCTCTGGGCCCCTCCTCTCTGGTGGGACACTCTAAGTCCCTCAGACGGACCAGAGACTATTAAAGCCTCTGGATTCATATTCCACCCAAAGGGACGTCTCCCTGGGGCTGTGACTCGTAGTTTTTTCAAGCACGTCTGCTTTGCCACAGTCACAAACTGAAAGTAAGCTGAAAATAAAACAGACTTATGAACACACAGGTTTGGTGGCGCCACACAGACAAAGAAACAAAGACATTTTAGAGTATCCTCTTACCTCCAAGTGGCTGACTGGTGGGTTGCAGGGGTGGCTGCTCGATCCCGGACGAGAGAGCCCCCAAATGAAAGACCCCAAACTAGGGCTTTTCCCAGACCGGGCATGACCCCAAACCACTCACACCAGATCCACTCGCTGCAATCACAAGAGGCTTTATTGACGAAGTTTCGGGACAACTTGTATCTCATGTAGGAGACAGGGAAGTCGACCCTGAGCCCCAATAAACAAAGGAATTTATACAAATTCTAGAGGTTCTTTGGCGTGGAATTAGCTCATTGGCTCTTTGGAAAAGGAGAAGTTCAATTTTAGGTCAGTTACCTGCTGCTGCCGTTAGTTAAAATATGGTTTTTGCCAGTAATTGTTTGTTCAGTTTGTGGTCAGCTAGTTCCTGGAACACAAACATTCACACAAGATCAAAGGTATAGGTTCTAACAATACTTGGGTGTGGGGACATTGTTTAAAAAATTTTCCTTTTACCTTAACCTATTATTGCACCTCAAGGCATCAGTCTATCTCATTGAACTTTTTCCTTTCCTTCACCAATCCTCCACTTTCCCAGAAATAGGTTTTCAGAGGTGGTAAATAGCAGAGGAGGACATTACTCATCTTTCTCCGGTCATGCAGTTGGTGGTTTCAAACAATGTGCCTTGATGTTGGCAACACAGATTATTATCTCTAGGCCACCAGAGCTTTATTTACACCTGAGTGTGT
The DNA here is from genome assembly GCF_000299155.1 of Elephantulus edwardii. Lineage (NCBI taxonomy): Eukaryota > Metazoa > Chordata > Mammalia > Macroscelidea > Macroscelididae > Elephantulus > Elephantulus edwardii. The sequence goes on along the minus strand of NW_006399775.1, from coordinate 22,005,944 downwards.
TTCTCCCTGAAACTTATCCATAGAATTTTTCATCCCTTTCTTACATAGATATACTAGATGATGACATTATCTCCAGCCAGCACTGTTCATGATCTCTATCATATTCAGAATAAAATCCAAACTTCTTATCTTGGCCCAGAATACCATGGGTTATGTAAGTAATATTGGCCTCTCTCAGATATCATTAAGTACTACCTTCACTCTGCTCACCCTGCTTCAGCTACACTGTTTCTTAAACTTTCCTGACTCATTCATACTATTTAGTTTCCACAGTTATCTCACTTTATGGCTGGCTTCTTTAAAGAATTCAGATCACAGTGCAAATGTTATCTCCTGAGGGAGAACTTTTTGATAACAGAATATAAAATAGCCATGTGATCACCTTCTCTCAAAGCATCTGCTTTTAATTCTCTGTCTAGTATATATCAACATTTCATATATTTCATATTGATTTGCTTTTTTGTTATCGTCCTCTCACTCCCAGAGCTGCATAGATCATAGACTCCTCAAGGTCAAGGAATTATATTCACTGATTACCAGACTATCTCTAGTAATTACAGCAAAACCTGACACATAGCAGACGTTTATGATTACTTGTTAATAAGTGGATTCTTAAGAGATTTGGATGTCCTAGGGGCTATCTGTTAAAGATTTAACATACCATATCAAATAAATAGAAAAAGTTTGAGATTCAATAGCAAATAATACCACAAACAGGCAACTTGTTAAAGTGAAGAGCAGTCTGGTTTATCTCTTGAGTCATTAAATTTGAATCCTCCTCCTGCCCCTAACTTGCTGTTCAATCTTGGGAAAGGGGGAAGGACTTTTGGAACTAGATAGTAAGGATAAATGATGGATAAGTGATAAATAGATAGATTTGTAGAAATAGAGATACATTTGTTTTCTCTTAAATAACTTATATTTTATGCCTTTTTATGGAGAGGAAGCTAAGGAATCATGAAATTAAGGGATTTATAATATGATCTATATGTTAAAGAGTCTAATTTTGAACCCACTTGGCATAGTGTGTTCTGCCTTTGTTAACCAAAAGGTCACTGTTTGAATTTGACTATTTGCTCTGTAGGAGAAAGATGAGGCACTGTCTAAACACAAAATATTGAGAGTCTCAGAATCCCATTGGGAGGTTCACATGAGTCTGGAGAACTGTGGATTTGGTTTAGTTTTAGATGTATAATTGAAATACTTTTCCCCAGCTTTGACATTCAGCAATTTTGAAATGGCATTTTCTGTCAAAAAAATATTCTGTAGCATAGATTTCATGCTAACCGTTTTTTAACCTTGCATAACTTTTCTAAATTTGTGGGATATTGCAGGGGAGACTGTATATTAGAATTAAATACAGAGTTTGAACACAGAGCTTAAATGAGGGTTACTTTGCTTATTTATTTAATTAGAAGTATAAAAAATGACAAATAAAAAAATAAGCACAATAGTTACAGAATTGACTTCTCCATCATCCTTTAGTGTTTATTCACATTAGTAACTACCTATTTTTATTGAAACATATTTTTTAATCTTTTACTTCTTTTTGTGATAAGAGACTTCTAAAAATTCTGTCGGAATTGGCAAGCACAGAAGAATTTAATGAAGTAACATATGAGAAAGAGTCTATGGTGATAAATGAAGAAGTTCAGACTGCTTTGAAAGAATTGGTTAAGAATAAGGCCCCAGGAATTGATGGTATACCAATTGACATATTTCAGCTAACAGCTGCTGCCTTAGATGTGTTCATCAAGTTGTGCCAAGAAATCTGGAAAACAACTACTTGGCAAACTGACTGGAAGAGATCTATATTTGTTCCCATTCCAAAGAAAGGTGATCCAACAGAGTGTGTGGAAATTATCAAACAATATCATTAATCTCACATGCAAGCAATATTTTGCTGAAGATTATCCAAAAATGACTGGAACAGCACATCAACAGAGAATTACCAGAAGTGCAGGCTGGGTTTAGGCAGGTCTGTGGTACTAGGGATATTGTAGCCAATGTCAGATGGATCTTGGTTGAAAGCAAGGCATACCAAAAGAATGTCTATCTTTGTTTCATTGATTACACAAAGGCATTTGACTGTGTGGATCATAACAAACTGTGGCTAACTCTGAGAAGAATGGGAATCCCAGAACACTTGATTGTGCTGATGAAAAACCTATACTTGGACTAGGAGGCAGTCATCAGAACAGAGCAAGGAAATGCTGCATGGTTCAAAATTGGGAAGGATATACACCAGGGCTATATCCTGTCTCTATACCGTTTCAGTCTTTATGCAGAACAGGTTATCCAGCAGGTTGGGCAGAAATGTGGCATCAGGATTGGAGGAAGAATCATCAACAATCTGTGTTATGCAGATGACACAACCCTGCTTGCTGAAACTGAGGAGGACCTGAAGCACTTGCTGTGGAAGGCCAGGAACTGCAGTCTTCAGTATGGATTGAGACTCAATATCAAGAAAACAAAGATTCTCACCACTAGGCCAATTGGCAGCATCATAGTGGATGGTGAAGAGATTTTTCACAGTTTTGGTTTGCTTGGCTCCACTCAACACTCTAGGCAACAGCAGCCATGAAATTAAAAGACGTTTTGCAATGGGAAAGTCTGTGGTTAGAGACTTCTCTAAGATGCCAAAGTACAAGGATGTCTCTCTGGAAACTAAGGTGTGCCTGATAATGCCATGGTTTTTGCAATCATTTGCTATGGATCAGAGAGTTGAACAATGACTAGGGATGATAGAAGGAGAATTGATGCCTTTGAACCAAGGTGTTGGAGAAGAGTATTGAGTATACCATGGATTGCTAGGAAAACAAACAGGTTTGTCCTGGAGAGGGTGAAACCAGCCTGCTCCTCATCTAACATACTCTGGACATGTTGCAAGGAGGGACCAGTTGTTAGAGAGGGACATCATGCTTGGGGGGTGGAGGGACAGCACAGGAGAGGAAGACCCTCAATGAGATGGATTGATTTAGTGACTGGGGTAATGGGGGGTAGGTGTGTCAGAAATGGTGAGATTGGCACAGAATAAGGTAGAGTTTAGGGCTGTTGTACATAGGGTCGATATGAGTCTCAGGTGACTCAACGGCACATGACAACAACAACAAGGCGGATATTTAAACAAATCTTATCCTACCTAATCACATACTATATTCTTTTGAACTATTACCTTTTCATATTTTCAGTATCTTTATTTAGATGCCAAATTATGATAACATTGCCAGTGTTAATTTAGCACTAAAGCATCAAGCAGTGTTTATGTCACATTCACCTATTTTACTCTTCTATCTTTCTGAATCAATAAGAAAACGGTTTCTCACTCACGTCCATTTTAGAGATTAAAAAAAAGGAGTGGGTTTTTTTTTTTTGTTTTTTGATTGTTTGTTTGGTATGTTTGTCTGGTTTGTTGTTATTTTCACTTGTAGACTAGAGTTTGAGTCTTCAAAAATATCAAAAAGCCAAAGTGTTTTCAGAATGTTTAAGAGACACAGTGACATGAACAAAGCTGTTTTTGGCTATTGGTGATAATTTCTTACCAATTCCTAACATGACTATGAAAATTTTGTACTTTTAAAAAAAAGTGAGGTTCATTGAGAGAATCCAAGAGATAAATACTTATTCCAAGATGAACAGTCAGAATACTCTTTAGATTATAAAAGACTTCAACTCAGGTGCTTTGAATGAAAACCTCAAACTTATTGCACCTAAGTCAGAACTGACTAAGAACTGATACTTCTGTTGGCTTTCTAAGACTTCAAATCATAGGGGAGGAGACTGACTTTCTTTCCCTAGCACAGCTGCTGGTAGATCTAAGCTGCCTGAGAGACATCACCTTTTAATTAGTAGCTTAACTCCCTACGGACTATGCAACCAGAGTTAAGTATTGTTAGGTACCTTTGGGTCAAGCAACATTCTTAGAGACCCTATGAACAACAAATCTGAACCCTGTCCTATCCTGCGCCATCATCACAACCTCTCACATTGGAGCCCATTGCTGTCGTCATCGTGTTAATCTTGTCAATATACCTGGTATGTACATAAGTATTTGTTTTGGTTGTGTACCACCAAGTTGCAACCAACCTGTAGCTAGCCCTCCCGCAGGTTTTCAGAGACAGTTAAATCACTTGGGAGGAGATTGCCCATCTTTCTCCCTGGGAGCATCTGGTGGATTCCATATGCATGGATTAGTATACATGTATGTTGTTTTATATTACAGAGTCAGAACTGACCCATAGTTGACCCTCTGGTGGTTTTTCAGAGTCAGTTAATAATAGCATGGAGGAGAATGCCCATCATTCTCTCAGGGAGCAGCTGGTGGCCTCAAAATGTGTGCCTTTGGGATTGCAGTGTGGTTTCTTGCCACTAGGCCACCAGGGCTCCTGTATATATGTGTAGTTGTCTTAAATTTTATTATTTGATATACTAATCCTTCATCTTATAACTAAACTCCATTATACTGAGGCAAAATTGATATACAGACTTAAATCTTAAATTTTATAAGATCGTGTGGATTGACTAGTAATCCTTACTCAAGTGCCATGCTGGCTTGAACCACACTTTAATTTTATGAGATATAAGGAGTGAAATAGATGAAGGGAAAACAACTTCATTATTATCAGTTAAGAAAACAAAGAGTTTAATCAGTCATTTAGATCTGAGGTCCCTTTGCTAATAATCACATAGACCTAAGGAAACATTTATACCAAGACAAATGGATAATTTCAAGGGATATCAAGCCCAATTGCAAATACTGAAAGGAGATAAAAGACCTTTCTCTAGAACTAACATCCTCACTTCAGATTTCTACTTCATAAATTGTGAGCAAATAACATTTTTTAAAGTCATCAAAATATGACATTTATTTTATTGCAGCACTAGATTATTAGGACGGTATTATTTTCAATGTATATTTGACAAAAATACAATTTAGTTAGGTTCACTAACCTCAGACAATAAATAACTAACTCAAGACTTTAAGAACAACATGCTAACTTTCTAGCCAAAAGAATCTGAGTATTTTAACCATGATTTCTCTATCTTGGCATGCCTTGATCTTTAATACTACTTTCTTATCTACATCCAGTCTGACTTCCACAATATTTTCCTTTATTTTATTTAAGAGATATTTATTAGGCATTTTGAGTAAAGCCATATATATTCAGGAATGAAAAAAGGGTATGTATCTTTAAAGTGACACAAAGTCTAATAGGTCAGTAAAAGAGGTAGACATGTAAACAAATGGTTAGACCAGACAGCTATAATTACAATTTAACAGATTATTTCCAGAATCTAGATTTAGACTATATAGAATCTATCTATCTATATCTATCTATCTATCTATCTATCGGAAAAAGAAAATACTGAATGCTTACTATGTATTAAAGATTGGTACTTAGTTCTTATGTAATTAAAAAAATGGGCTTAATAAAAAGGAATATTTGATTCTTTTTAAGAAAACTGATTGTTTCTGATCAGGCAAAGTCCCCCTCCTCAAAAACAAAACAAACAAAGAAAAACCAAAACAAAAACCTATAGAACTCTTCATATCTGTGTTAAAGGTAGTTTTATTCTTATTTGGAAGTGGATTGGTTTTCTTTTATTAATGAAGCAGAATTAGCTTGCATATTGAATCACACCTTACAAAAGATGGGGGAAAATACATGCAGAGGCACATGGAAATCTTCAAGCAAACAGGAGGCAGAAACAAAAGATGTTCTCCAAGAGGCAATAGAGAGAGAAAGCTTGCCTTTAGAGCCGGCATGTTGAATTTGGGCTCTTAACCTACTAGGTGGTGAGAAAACAAATATCTGGTTTTTTAAGCCATCTGTTTGTGCCTTTGCTGTTATAGCAGCACTAGCCCTTAGTAACTTGTGGCTGCGTTATCATAAAATATACTATTTGTTATTCTAAAAATTCCCGCAGATATCACCTCTTTTTAAGGCAACAGGAAAAGGAACACAAGCAAGGAGAAGTCTCTACAATGATTTTCATTGACCAGGTTTAGAGACAAATGACATTTCACTGGCTAAAATTCAGTCACACCTAATTGCTGGAAAGACTGTGAAATGTAATCTTTGAAGAAAACAGGAAAATATGAAGTATGGCTATCAGGATGGTTCATATATAATATCAATGAAATCTACCTCTATATAAGAAAACCTTGAAACATAAACCTTCAGTTGTAATACTCAGTATTCATTGGCTAATTTCTCAAAGTCTGTGGAAGAAAACAGAAAATTGGGGCCTCTACCCTCAAAAATTATTTGAAGATTATAATCTATTTTCCTCCCTAAATTTCCTTTTGATTACAAACTAAGGGTATGGGGGGCTGTATGTGTGTGTGTGTGTGATTGAGCATTCATTCTCTAGATATTTAGGCATTTTTTATTTAATTACCAGAAACAATATACTATTATTATATTCATATTAATTAAGTGTTAATTAATATTAATAGGTAATATTAATTATATTAATATATTGACCATGCAGTGTTTCCTTGCTCTGTTCTGAAGACCGCCTCTTGGTTCAAGTATAAATTTCACATTAGCACAATCAAGTGTTCTGGGATTCCCATTCTTGTCAGAGTCAGCCACAGTTTGTTATGGTCCACACAGTCAAATGCCTTTGCATAATCAATGAAGCACAGATAAACTTTCCTTTGGTACTCCCTGCTTTCAGCCAAGATCCATCCAACATTAGCTACAACATCCCTAGTACCACGACCCCTTCTAAACCCAGTCTGGACTTCTGGCAGTTCTCTGCTAATGAGCTGATCCAGTCATTTTTGGATAATCTTCAGCAGGATCTTGCTTGCATGTGAAATCAACAATATTGTTCTATAGTTTCCACACTCTCTTGGGTCACCTTTCGTTGAAATGGGAACAAATATAGATCTCTTCCATTCAGTTGGCCAGTCAGTGGTTGTTCTCCAGATTTCTTGACACAATTTGGTGAGCACATTCAGGGCAGCATCCGTTAGCAGAGATATGTCAATTTGGTATGCCATCTATTTCTGGGGCCTTATTTTTTGCTATTCCCTTCAAAGCGGCTTGAACTTCTTCATCACCATAGGCTCTTGCTCATATGTTGTTTCATTAAATTCTTCTGTGTCTGCGAATTCCTTTCGATACAATGACTCAGTATATTCTTTCCATCTTCTTTTAATACTTCCTGGATTGTTTAATACTCTGCCTAAAGCATCCTTGATTTTGCAACTCAAGGTTCTTCAGTTCCTTGAACTTAAGAGAAGCTGAGCGAGTTCGACCCTTTCAGTTTTCTGACTGACTCCAGCTCCTTGCACATTTCATTGTAATATTTTACTTTGTCATTCAGCGCTGCCTTTTGAAATATTCTGTTCAGCTTTTTAGTATCTTGAATTCTTCCTTGTGCTTTGGCTTCGCTCCATTCCAGTGCTATAGTCAGAGTTTCTTCTGACATCCATTTTGGTCTTTTCTTCCTCTTCTGTCTTTGTAATTAACGTTTGGTTTGCACTCTTCTTGGATGATTCCTTTGATATCCTCCCACAACTCATCTGGTCTTAACTCATTCGTGTTCAAGGCCTCAAACCTGTTCTTTAGATGTCAGAACAGAGCAAGGAAACACTGCATGGTTCTAAATTGGGAAGGATGTACACCAGAGATGTGTCCTGTCTCCATACCTTTTCAACCTGTATGCAGAACAGGTCACCCAGGAGTCTGGGCTCTATGAGGAGAAATGCGGCATCAGGTTTGGTGGAAGATCTGTCAACAATCTGTGTTATGCAGATGACACAACCCTGCTTGCTGAAACTGAGGAGGACATGAAGTGCTTGCTGCTGAAGGTCAAGGACTGCAGCCTCCAATATGGATTCAGGCTCAATTTCAAGAAGACAAAGATTCTTACCACTGAACCAATTGACAGCATCAGGATGGATGGTAAAGAGATTGAGATTGTTCACAGCTTTAGTGTGCGTGGCTCCACAATCAGCACTCTTGGCACCAGCAGCCAGGAAATTAAAAGACAGATTGTGATGGGAAAGTCTGCTGTTAGGGACCTCTCTAAAGTACTGAAGAGCAACAGTGTGTATCTGGAGACTAAGGTGCGTCTGGTACAAACCATGGTCTTTGCAATCACTTGTTATGTGTCAGAGAGCTGGACAATGACCAAAGAGGACAGAAAGAGAATTGAATGCTTTTGAACTTTTGTGTTGGAGAAGAGTGTTCAGGGTACAATGGACTGCTAAGAAAACAAACAGATTCATCCTGGAGAGGGTTAAACAGGCTGCTCCTTAGAGGCAAGGATTCTGAGGCTTCGTCTGACATGCTTTGATAATATTGTAAGGAGAGACTGGTCCTTGGAGAAGGACATCATGCTTGGGAGGTTGGAGGGCAGGCACAGGAGGGGAAGGCCCTCTGGGAGGTGGATTGATTTGGTGACTGTGGTAATCGGGATGAGTGTGTTGGAGACAATGAGATTGGCACAGGGCAGAACAGTGTTTAGAGCTGTTGTACATAGGGTCACTATGAGTCACAAGTGACTCAACGGCACATAACAACAACAACAACAGTGATATAGTGACATATATTTTACAGATAAGCTTAGCAAAGTTAGACAATTATTCAAGATCACAAAGACAGAAAGACTTTGGTTATGTTAGGACTCAAATCTCTGTGCCAAGTTTATATCCTTTCTGTTGCAGAAAGCAGAATTAATTTGTGAGAAATCCTAAATAACATGTTTGTTTATGCAACAGATTGTCATCAAGACAGAACTGACTCATAGATGATCCTCCAGCAAGTTTGTAGAAATTGTAATCACAAAAGGGGAGCTATTGCCCATCTTTCTTCCCAAAGCTTTTGGTGGATTCAAACTGCCTGACTTTGGGTTGACAGCACAACCCACTCTTTAGGTGACTAAAATATAAATGTGCATGTTTTATAGAATACAATTAAAACATGCAACTATTGTTTGAGTCTAAAAATGAGCTCTGAAATATTGACTTATTTACTCAATCAATATAAGTAAAAGTTCTGATTTCTTGAAAGTTTAGTAGTACATACGTACCTATTCCCAGCTCTGTTCTGATGACTGCCAAGTATAGCTTTCTCATAAGAACAGTTAAATGTTCTGAGATTCCCATTTTTCTCAAAGTTATCCACAATTTGTTGTGATTCACCCTGTCACATGTCTTTGCACAATCAATAAAATACAAATAGACATTCCGCTGGTACTATGTGCTTTCATCTAAGATCCGTCTAACATTTACTATAGTGTTCCTAGTTTCTTCTAAACTCAGCCTGCACATTTGTCAGTTCTCTGGTGCTCTAATGTTCAATTAGGTAGGTTTTGGATAATTGTTAGCAGGATCTTGCTGGCATGTGATATTCATGATATTCTTAGATGATTTCCACACTGTTGGATCATTTTTTTTTTTGCATGTGATTAAAAATGGATCTTTTTCAGTCAGTTGGCCAAGGGGTTCTCCTCCAGATTTCTTGGCACGTTCAGGTAGGCACATCCTGGGTGGCATCTGTTTGTTGAAATATGTCAGTTGATACACCATCAATTCCTAGGGCTTTGTTTTTTGGCCAATCCATTAGAGTAGCTGCTATTTCCTCCATCACCATTGGCTCTTGATTGTGTGTTGTTTCATGAAATTCTTCAGCCAATTTTATCAGGCAATTCTTTTTGGTATAGTGACTCTGTACTCCCTTCATCTTCTATTGATGCTTCTGGGGCCATTCAACATTCTGCCAACAGTATCTTTAAGCATTACAATCTATATGCAGAACAGATCACTTGGATGCCTGGGTTCTATGAGGAGATATCAGAATTGGAGGAAGCCTTATCAACAGCATGCAAATGACACAACCTTGATTACTGAAACTCTGGAGTGCTTGAGGCAATTGCAGCAGATGGTCAAGGACTACAGTCTTCAAAAGGGATTGAATATCAACATCAAGAAAACAACGATTATCACCACTGGGCCAATTGGCAGCATCATGATAGATGGAGAAGAGATTAAGGTTGTTAACAGCATTAAGTTAACTCACCCACAAGAAATACTCTTGGTACCCACAACCAGGAAATCAAAAGGCAAATTACATTGGTGAATTCTACTGTCAGAGACATCTCCAGAACACTGAGAAGCAGTAATGTCAGTCTAGAGACCAAGGTATGCCTGACTCAGGCCATGGTTTTTACAGTTACTTGCTATGTATTAGAAAAATAGACAATGACTAACAATAGAAGAAGAATTGATACCTTTGAGTTGTGATGCTGGAGAATAGTATTGAGCATAACATGGACTGCTGAGAGAACAACCATGTCTTGCCCTGGTGAGGATGAAACCAGGCTGCTTCTTGAAAACAAAGATTTTGAAATTCCATCTGACATATTTTGGGCATGTTACCGGAAGGGACCAACATCATGCTTGGAAGAGTAGAAGGACAGAACAAAAGAGGAAGACCCTAGATGAGATGGACTCACTAAATGACTGGGTTAATGGAGGTAGGTGTGTCGGAGACAATGAAATTAACTCAAGATAAAGCAAGATTCAGAGCTGTTGTACATAGAGTTGCTGTGAGTCACAAGCGATTTGCCAGCACATATCCAACAACAATAGGTAGTTATTTCTTCAAAGACTCCTAAAACTTCATGTCATCCTTTATTATCTTCTTTTTCTAACATCTCAACATCCATAATTTTCCAATTTATTTATAAGAAAAAATAGAAAAATTAGATAAAATATACATAAGACTACTGTCAGAGATGTCTCCAGAACACTGAGAAGCAGTAATGTCAGTCTAGAGTCCAAGGTATGCCTGATTCAGGCCATGGTTTTTACAGTTACGTGCTATGTATTAGAAAAATAGACAATGACTAACAATAGAAGAAGAATTGATACCTTTGAGTTGTCTATCAAAGGAAAGATAAAATAAGCCTGAATAGACAAAGTATCTAAGATTTTCACAAGCCATCTCTTACGATGCAGATCCTGGCAGCATCATGATGGATGGAGAATAAATTGAGATTTTAACAGTTACAGCTTGCTCAGCTCCATAATCATCACCCTTGACACCACCAGTAAGGAAATAAAAAGACAAAATGCATTAGGTAAATCCCCCATCAGAAACCTCTCCAGAGTACTGAGAAGCAACGGTATCAGTTCAGATCCTAAGTTGTGCCTGGTTTTTACAATTACTTGCTGTACATTAGAAAGCTGGACTATGACTAAGGATGATGAAAGAAGAATTGATGCCTTTGAGTTGTGGTGTTGGAGAAGAGTCTTGAAGATACCATGTACCACCAGGAAAACAAATAGAACTGTCTTGGAGATAGTGAAACCAAGTTTCTCCTGGGAGGCTAGGATTTTTAAACTTTATCTCATATACTTTGGGCATGTGGCCAGGAGGTGACTGATCCATAGAGAAGAATATCATGCTTGGAAGGGTGGAGGGACAACACAGAAGAGGAAGACCCTGGATGAGATGGATTAACTAGTAACTAGGGCAATATAAGTAGGTGTGTTGGTGTCAGTGAGACTGACTCAGGATAGAGCCGGCTTTAGAGCTGTTGTACATAGGGTGGCTATGAGTTGCAGGCAACTTGATGACACAAAACAACAAACAACATTTCTTATGAAGGTTCTTCCTCTTTTTCTCATTCTTTATCTTTCCCAAAATAATGTGGTTTTCCCCATGGTCTAGTCCCTTCCTGAAAACATGTTCAATGTATGTGAGACAGTTTCACCATCCTTGCCTTTAAGGAGCACACTGCTTGCATTTCCTCCAAGACATATTTGACGTTCTTTGGTCCAACCATAGGATCAAATACTTTTCTCCAACACTACAGTTCAAAGGCATCCATTTTTCTTCTGTCATCCTTATGAACTTGTCCAACTCTAGGACTAAATTTAAAGACCATGGCTCGGACTAAGTGCACATTAGTCCTTGAACTAAGGGTCACTCTTCACATAATCTCTGAGAAAATAATACCAATTTTTTCAATAGCATTGAAAGACCTCCTCAAATCTGAGCAGAATGATAATGTAAATGCCAGCACCCTCCTAAATGACAGACACCAATATTATTTCTATTATAAACATGCTGTTTATCTCAGAATACTCTTTTTGCTAGTTTGTCATCAGAAATAATCATTACATAGTAATGCTTTCATGAGAAGGAATATGAAAAATGGATTTTTCAGAGATGATAAAGATGAATACAGGCAGCGCTTAATATTTCAATGATTTAAAAACCTAGAAAACTTTGAGTTTAAACCTTTAGAAGATTGCTTATAGATATTCTTCTCCCTGGAAATTCAATGCATACACACACACACACACACACACACACACACACACGTATACACACACCAACACCAATTAGCACCACTATTTCTGTAATAGATGAAAAAGGAACAAATGTAATGAGTGAAACACAAGGACTGGGATAATTTTTAAAACTAATAAGAGACAAAGGCAGTTCAAAGAGGATAAATGTAGCCTAATGATGGCTCTGATGAGCTTTTGTCTTTCCACTCTTTGTGCACAGTGAAATATGAAGATTTTTGTAAAAAAAAGAGCAAAATAGTCAAAGAATTATCTGTATGTGTCACTAATGAGTGATGAGAACTGGAAAGACAAAGGATGAATTTTAATGGTTTTGATGGGCCTTTATCAGATATGTCTGTGTGAATTGCAAAATATGAGACATGACAAAGAGTAGGAGTAGAGAAAAAGAGAAGAGAGAAGTTTGTTATGCGAAGAGTAATTCATTAAACGTTATTTAAGGGAATGTAGATGGGGGTTGTGGTTTCCATAGAAATTATTAGCCTATTATTATTATATATATCAATATGTTTTAATGTGATATAATAAAATAAA
>NW_006399775.1:21989452-21992058 GCF_000299155.1 Elephantulus edwardii | reverse complement strand
ATATAATGTATATATTCCTTTTTGGAAGCAGGAATGTCATCCAATTCCTAAATAACATGCCTCCAGAAACCCTATGAACTTTCATAAATGCAGTTAGTTGTAGAGGGGCTTCAAGCCTTTTGTTCATAGGGTGCCTATGAGTCATGCTCAAATCGAAGGCAATCAACAGCAACATAACAATAATGTAAGTGGCCTAGTGGCAAGAATCTGCAATGCAATCCTGAAGGCATGTGGTTAGAGGCCACTAGATTCTCTGCAGAAGCATGGACAATCTCCTCCTGTGCAATAACTGCCCCTGAAAACCTACTGGAGGGCCAGCTATGGGTCAGTTCTGACTCTACGGTACACAACAATGACAGTGTACTATCATATGTAAATAATATGTTGTTATTGTTGTTATTGTTGTTAAGTGCTGTTAAGTCAAAAACAATTCATTGTGACTCTATGAACAAAAGACCTGAGCTAGTGTTGTTTCTTTGTTTGTAGAGTTTCCAGAGGCATGTTGTTTAGACAGTAATGCCATTCTTAATTTCAAGCCTGGCTTAATCTGGGAGCTACAACAAACACTCTCCACCCTGTATAACCATTATGACATTTGATACTAGTGGACAGTGTTCAGCCTCACAGCAACCCCAACCCAACTCAGTACCGTAAATTGACATACCAGTGTTGTATCACTTAGAAGAATGTTTGTTCCAAACACAATCAACACCAGTCTCGAGGGCCCAACTGACTTTTAAATACCAAAGCCCTCCTCCAGGTCCTGTTGATTCTAAACAAAAGGCTTCTGGCCCACAGCTCATTTTTAGCTAAATCTAGCAAACCCAATCATCTCACACACAATTGTGAATGAAATAAATAAACAACAACCAAACAGTCCACACTCAACTCTCAACTAATACAAAACATCTCATCTTCCAGAATCTAACCACTTCACACATCAGCCTCTGTAATATAGTACATATTATTATATATTATAATATATAATGTACCATGGACTGCCAAGAAAACAAACAGATTCATTGTAAAGAGGATTAAACCAGGCTGCTCCTTTGAGGCAAGGATTCTGGGGCTTCGTCTGACATACTTTGGACATGTTGTAAGGAGAGACAGGTCTTTAGAGAGGGACATCATGCTGGGTAGAGTGGAGGGACAGCGCAGGAGGGGAAGACCCTCTATGAGGTGGATTGATTCAGTGACTGGGGTACTCGGGATGGGCTTTTCAGAGGCAATGAGATTGGCACAGGATAGAGCAGGGTTTAGGGCTGTTGTACATAGGGTCGCTATGAGTCGCAAACGACTCGACGGCACATAACAACAACAGAACAACATAATATATAATATAATAGCATATAATATTATTATCTTGAAAGACTGCAGCAGAAAAATCTATATATTTACGGTATATGTTGTAGTACAAAGTCCTCTACAGAGAAGAATCCCAAGTGTAACTCTTCAGGGAAATATTCTTTTTGTTGTTGTGTGACATTGAGTTGGAACTGACTCATAGCCGACCCTCCAGTGACTTCTCAAAGGCAATAAATCACTGTAGAGTGGCTGGTGGATTTGAACCAAATACCTTTAGAATTGCAATACAGATTCTTACCACTAGGTCACCAGAGCTCCCTTTAGAGAAAGACTGGCATAATTTATTTAACAAGAGTGAAGTTGCAGGCTATCTAAAATAGCAATAATGCATTGAGTAGATTACAATAAATATAGGAACAGAGCCCTCAGTTAAATTGGTTATTGGTGGAAATATTTTGGTTGTGTGTTGTGTTGTTTTGTTTTTCAGTTGACTGATTTTGAAACTAAAGTGACATCATCTCAGTCAAGCTACATGCGTGAACATAGTCAATAAAATATCAAATTGAGTCAGAGCTTACTGTGTTCATAAACCATTTAACATTTGTGGCCTAGCATTAGTGTTAAAAAACTGTACTGCAATCCCAAAGGCACGAGGATTGTATCCACCAGCTGCTTCATGGGAGGATGGGTAGTCTCCCTTCATTGCCACTGAAAACCCACCAGAGTGTCAGCTGTGGGCCAGTTCCAATTCGACAGCACAAAACAGAAGCAACAATGACAAAAACAGTTTTCTTCATAAAATAAATGTGAGAATATTTATAGTAAAAGAATGTTTTTGAAAAGGTAGAAAATGCACATGAACATTATTACATTGAAATAGTTGAGGTGGACAGATGAATTAGTCTGAATGATTAAAAAATACACTGCAGTTGAGTTGAAATTGATTCTTTTTGAAATTTCTGTCTGAAGTTTTAAATGTTTGGGAAGATTGCCTATATTTCTCTCAGAGAGCTTGATAGACCAAATACTGACATTTTTGGTAAACATTCTAACACACTATCCAATAAACCATTTAAGATCCTTTTTTTTAAAATATTTTTTTTATTGGGAAAAACATACTGGGGATACAAGGAGGTGAGGGTTGGGGGCAGAAGGGTGAGGATGGGCCAGGATGCAGTTGCAGAGCTGCACAGTTTGGTCAGTAGGGGGAGCAGGTGAAGGAAATGTTGAGGGTCAGGTGGGGACCAGATGCTACAGAGGAATGACAAGCATTTTCCAATAGTAATTAAACCAACTGT
>NW_006399775.1:21985629-21988214 GCF_000299155.1 Elephantulus edwardii | reverse complement strand
TCTTCTTTGGCCTGTCCAAGGAAACCCAAACCTGCAGATGGAGGGCATGCATCCCATCCCCCACCTCCTACGCAGGCAGCCAGCGGGGTGAGGGCCCCCCCCAGTGTGGGAGGCCTGCAGGAGGCACACGCCCCCCCCACAGCACAGGCAGCCGTTGGGTGTGCGCACCCCCACCCCTCTGCACAGGCACTCGGCGGGTGTGCGGCCCCTCTTGTGCGGGCAGCCGGAGGCACCCGCTTCCCCCACATGCCGCCATCCTGACTCCAAGAATTCTCTCCAGTACAAGACCACCTTGCGGCAGTGTGGTGGCTTCACTGTACCAGTCTTGAGGAGGGCCAGTGGCCAGCATTCATCCTGGGTGAGGGAATCCATTCGTTCAGGCTGTGGAAGCCTCATGGAGCTGCAGCAGCTGTTCGCCGAGGCAAGGGCTCTGGGGGCGTGGGGGGGAGCCATGAGACACTTATTTCTCCTTGGGAATCCTTGAATTCCTGTTGTTGAGCTTCAATCTTCACTGAGGGCCAGTCATCAACTGTTTAAGTGTTCAATTATCAATAAGCTGAAGTCTGTGGAAGGCCATAATGACACTGCTTTAAGTGGTTTGCTACTACCCCAGCTCACCACACTGTCTCTGCCTCTGCCGCCATCTTGGATCCTTGCCTTTGTATTTTAAGACAGATCACTGTTCTCAGACTTTTACCGGTTTGCACTCATTCAGTCCTCCCATTATTCTTTACCTTTTCACTTTCCGTTTTCTAGGTGAGGACATGGAGGCACAGAGAGGTTAGGCAAGGTCAAGATCCTTTTAAAAAAAAAAAAAAGTTAAAGTTTACAGAGACTTATGGTTTCCCTTCGTCCATTGTTGCACTTTTCTCCCTGCCCACCCCTTACCCCAATTCACTCTTCTCCTGAAACGTAAGATTATTACTTTACTCTTTGCCATGTAGTCAGAACCTGTTCATAACTGACCCTTTATTGGGTTTCAAAGGCTATAAATTGTTCCAGAAGAGATTGACCATCTTTCTCCCAGAGAGCTTATGGTGGATTCAAATCCCTAAAGAAAGAAAATCTTTTGGCTTGCAGCACAGCTTTCCATAGACTATGCCCTTAGGGAAGAAGAAGAAGAAGAAGAAGAAGAAGAAGAAACATAACAGTAAAATGACAGTCTTTGATGATGCCATTAAAGAATTATTAAGAGAATGTATGCATTATTGCGTACTTGATTAAAGCAGAGGAGCTACTTATTTTTCATGATTTGTTGTAATGTACCATTAAGTTGGAAGTGACTCGTAACTCCCCCACCAGTGGCTACTCAGAGGCAGCAAATTGCACAGGAGATTAGTTTATTGGTTCTGACTGTTCCCCCACCAACATATTGTTGTAGCTCTTTTTAAATGGTCTTCAGCAAAATTTAACTTCTATGTGATGTTAATGGTATTATTTGATGATTCCTGCATCTTTTGGCTCACTTCTCCCTGGAGTGGTCACAATTATGTTTTTCTCCCAGACAGATGGACTTGAAATTATTTGGCATAGATATGTGAGTGCTACCAGTGTTGAGCTAATTTATTGAAGCATCTCAAATGATAATCCAACAATTCCTAGAGATTTGTTTTACTTTGTTTGATTACACATGATACATTTTATTTACCTTTATTTCTTGTAAATTTTTAAATTGATACCTTATCAAAAGAGGCAATTTATATTGTGGATATCTTCCTTTTTCTCATCTCCCATCTCATTTTGGCTTAATTACATTTCAGTCTATCTTTTTTTTTCTGTTGATTTTTTCTTTCTTTTTAAAATTTATTATTAATTTCAGTAAAAATTTACAGAGACTCTGGATTTCCATTCATTCATTCATTGTTGCACTTTTCTCCCTTCCCAACTTACCCCCTAGTTACCCTACTGGAAAAGTAAAAGACAATTTCTTTCATTGTTTTACAAACCCTCCCCCAGATCCACTCCACCGTGTAGCTTTCACTCTAGACTCCTGTCATGACAAAAATACCTAATTACATATCTCTTTTAAACAGTTCTCTCTCTCATCTGTTTCAATGCAGTATACATTACTGAATCCATCTTTCTCAGGCTCTCCCCAACCGCAAGGTCAGTACTGTTTTACAACACTGACACCATGCAGTATTTGTCCTTTTGTTATTGAGATACTTCACTCAGCATAATGTCCTCCAGAGTTGCCCATTTGGAATACTATTGCATGAGTTTCTTGTTTTTCTATGCAGCATAGTATTCCTTTGTGTGACTATACCACAGCCTTTCTATCCATTCATTTGTTGATGGGTACTTAGGTTGTGTCCAACTCCTTGCTATTGTGAACAAAGCCGCAATAAACATGGGTGTGCATATATCTGCTTGGATGTCAGTTATGGTCTCTTTGGGGTATATTCCCCATAATGGAATTGCTGGGAACAAATAGTATCTCTATTTATAACTTTTTGAGAAAGCACCATACCTCCTTCCACAGTGATTGCACCATTTTACACTCCCACCAACAGTGAATAAGGGTTCCAGTTTCTCCACAACCTCGCCAGCATTTGTTGCTTGCTGTTCTGTTAAATTTTGCTATT
>NW_006399775.1:21967394-21984249 GCF_000299155.1 Elephantulus edwardii | reverse complement strand
TGTCTGTTCATATCCTGTGCCCATTTTTCAATTGGATTATTTACCTTTATCTTGTTGTGGTGCTCAAGTATTTTATAAATTCTAGATGTGTACTGTGTTTTATACAAATATTCATATGCATTCCATTTTATATAATTCCTATTGATTTATGCCTATTTTCACTATGTTATTTTGGGGATAATTATGGACAATATCATCCTGTATGATTTATGGTGTGGAAACCCAATAGAAGTTCATCTATAAGGGTTTTTTTTAAAAAAAAAAATAAAAAGGAAATTAAAAGTTATAGAAAGTAGATATAAATGCCTAAAGATGAAGAAACACTAAATAGTGGAAAGGAATATGGTTTTAGGTCTAGGACAATTTGTGCTTTGTCCTATGATCAAATCCCTCCTCTACTAAAAAATATAAACACAGAGATGTGTGTGTAGGATGAGTCAAGATTAGATCAATTATTTTGTTGCACTTAATTTTTTTTTACATAAATTAACCTGTTTATTACAGGCTAGATATGCTTCAAATGGGGGAGCTTCTACTGGTCTTTCAGTTCCTTCAGTCTTCTGATGTCTGACTTCACTGTGACAGCCGAGATGGTGTTGTAGGTCCAGGATCCACCAGATACTGTATTCATGCAAACACTACAGTGCCAGATGCCGACAGCTCATCTCTTCATTTTGGTTTTGCCACAGAAAGAGCAAATGAACTTGGAATGCTGGCTGATTTTCATTTTCTTTAGCATCTTCCTGAGCAAGGCACCATTATGGGTCCCATATTTACCAACAATGGTAACTTTCTTGGTGCATTTGGCATTTCACTGCAAACTAGCACCAAACCTAGAGAAGGTTGCACTTAGTTTTTTATGGTAAAATGCTTTTCAAATGTGGCCTAGTAAGGTATAATCTCTCATGCATTTGATATTTTTTTTGGAAAAGATTTTATATGGGGAGATGTGTGGAAGAGGAGGAGAAAGAGGAAGAAGAGAAGCAAGAGAGACACAAAGAGAGGGAAAGATGGGGACAGTTAATTCCTAGAGCTGCCATAAGGGACATGCCACATATAGAGTGATTTAAACAATAGATCCTTGTTCTCTCACAGTTCTAGAGATTAGAACTCAGAATCAAAGATTAGAAAAGCTCATTGGTGCCTCTATAAGATGTCCCTTGTCTCTCCATCAGTAGAGACTCCTGGCAATCTTTGTCATGCTGTGATTGTAGATGACGTCAATCACTACATAGATTTTAAATTACAATCTTCCCATAAATCTATCCCTCCCCCTCCTCCCTCTCTTTCTCTCTAAAAGAATACCACTCCCATTAGATTAGGATCTATTCTAGTTCAGTATTGTTGTTGATGTTTTGTGTCATCAAGTTGCCTGCAACTCATAGTGACCCTATGCACAGCAGTTCTGAAGCCTGCCCTATCCTTAGCCAGTCTCACTGACTCTGACACATCTACCTGCCATTACCCCAGTCCTGTATCAATCCATCTCATGGGGGTCTTCTTCTACTGTGCCGTCCCTCCACCCTTCCACACATGATTTCTTCTCCAAGGACCAGTCCTTCCTGGTCACATGCCCAAAGTATGTGCGATGGAGTGTCAAAATCCTTGCCTTCAAGGAGAAACTTGGTTTAACCCTCCCCAAGACAGACTTATTTTTTTCTTTTTCTTGGAGGTCCATGGTATGTTCAAGACTCTTCTCCAGCACCACAACTTAAAGGTATTGATTATTCTTTTGTTATCCTTAGTCATTTTCCAGGTCTTTGATGCATAGCAAGTAATTATGAAGACCATGGCCTGGGTCAGGTGCACCTTGGTTTCTAGACTAACATAATTGCTTTTCAACACTCTGGAGAGGTCTTTGACAGCAGATTTTTCCCAGTACAATTTGTTTTCTGATTTTCTGACTGCTTTTGCCAAGAGTTTTAATTGTGGAACCACACAAGCTATAACTGTTAACAATCTCAATCTCTTCTCCATCTATTATGGTACTTCCAATTGGTCCAGTGGTAAGAATCTTCGTCTTTTTATGTTGAGCTTCAATCTTTATTGAAAACTACAGTTTTGGACCTTCTGCAGCAACTGCTTCAGGTCATGCTCGGTTTCAGCAAGCAAAGTTGTGTTATCTACATAACATTTGTTGTTGATTAGTCTCTCTTGAATCCTGATGCCACTTTCCTCCTCATAAAACCCTGCTTAATGACTGATCTGTTCTGCATATAGATTGAAAAGATATGGAGACAGGACACATCCCTGACACACTTCTTTTCTGATTTTGTATCATTCAGGGTTTCCTTGCTCTGTTCTGAGTACAGCTTCCTAGTCTGAATATAGATTTCACATAAGCACAATCATGTGTTCTGGGATTCCCATTATCCTCAAGGTTAGCCACAATTTGTTGTGATCCACACAGTCAAATGTGTTTTCATAGCCAATAAAATACAGATAGAAATTCTTCTGGTATTTTTTTGTTTTCTGCCAAGATCCATCTGATATTTGCAATAATGTCCCTAGTGCCATAACCTCTTCTAAACCCAGCTAGTATTTCTGTCAGTTCTCTTTCCATGTACTGTCCCAGTCATTTTTGGTTAATCTTCAGGAGTATTTTACTTGTGTGTAATATTAGTGATATTGTTTGATAATTTTTACACTCTGTCATGTCTCTTTTTTCTGGAATGGGAATTAAGTATAGATCTCTTCCATTCAGTTGACCAAGTCCAGATTTCTTGGCACAACCTGGTAAGAATGTCCAGGACAACATGTGAGTTTATCCCACTTGAATTAAAAAAACTGCTTAGGAACAAGTTTGAGGCCTTGAACACTAATTAATGAAGACCAGATGCACTCTGGGAGGATATCAATATTGTCATCCGTGAAGAATGCAAAAGGTCATTACAAAGACAGAGGCAGAACAAAAGAACAAAATAGATGTTGAGATGGAGAGACTCTGAATACTGCACTTTAGTGCCAAGAAACCAAAGCAAAGGCAAGGAATCAAGAATTTAAGGAACTGAATAGAATATTTCAAAGGGCTTCTCCGGAAGACAAAGCAAAGTATTGTAATGAAATATGCAAAGGACCTGGAGTCAGAAAATCAAAAGGGCTGAACTCCCTTGGCATTTCTTAAGCTAAAGGAACTAAAGAACAAATTCAAGCCTCAAGTTGCAATACTTAAGGATGCTCTTGACAGACTGTTGAATGATTCAGGCAGCATTAGAAGAAGATGGAAGGAGTATACAGAGCCATTGTAACAAAAGAAATTGGCTGACACGGAAGAATTTCATGAGGCAACATATCATTAAGAGGCAATGGTGATGAAGGAGGAAGTACAGGCTGATCTGAAGGAGTTGGAAAAAATAAGGCCCCAGGAATTGATGGAATACTAGTTGACCTTTTTTCAGCATTACCTCTCATTTAAATTGAGTGATAACATCTTAAAAGATCTGAAATCCAAACAAAGTCACATTCCTAAGTGCCAGGGGTTGGTTAAGACTTCAACATATGTTTTTGGACAACATGATTCAATTATTAAATAAAATACAATAATATTTTATATGTGCCTGTTGTATTTATAATTATATTTTCTTCCTTGTACAAAACAAAGACAAATTGTTTCAACTAAATTTCTTTGACTCCTGATACAGTAATAAAGGCACATTGGTAAAAAAGAAAGTGAATGGTCATTGTGGTATATGCTTGTAGCAGCTTTGGAATCCTCAGTTTCTCCAGGTATTGGCCCATTGTGTTTTGAAGAAATTTCACTGAAACTACCTATAAGTCCCACTATAATCCATTAGTATAATGGAAAAGTAATGCACACTATTATTGGCGTGGCCCATTTAACTATTACATTAAATGAAGTGTTATATCTTACAGTCTCTTACAATGAGCACACTCATTATATTTATTGCTAATCTTTTGCACATTTTGTCTAACTTCTCAATAATGGGGCAAGCCTCTTCCCTCAGCCCTAAACACATACTTTTTAAACTTTTTCACCTAGTAGTTTGGAAGTTCTCATTATTATTTTTGCTAGGTTTTAACAATTTTTATCATCATAAAATTATTTTGGAAGCAAGATGTAATTACCCAAACAGCCCTTTGGGCTAGCAAAGCTGAAAGGCCATCACTGTATACCATATGGACTGTGCATGGGGGGACCAGTTGGAAGCAAGTATTTAAATCCATTTCTTCGTGAGAACAATTAAATGAAACTATCCAATTCTTTGAGGAGCTTTGAAAATGATCACCTGTTGGACCCAGACTTTGGTTAAATTGCTTTCATTTGAATACGATTTGGAATTTTTTCAACTAATCACAGTCTGTTAATTGCATTTTAGAGAAAGAAAGAAATTGAATGAAGCAACTGGTTCTTGTTAGATCTGCATCAGCCAGGGGATTTAGTGTGTGGCTACAACATTTTACCTTGTTAATCTCGGTAGAAGGCGGACTTTTCAAGCTGTAGTAATTAAATTGCACTTAGCAAAACCAGGATGCATCCTGCTTGGAAACATGCTTTGCTGCAGTGTCAGATTTTATGCATATCTTCTATTTCTATTTCTAGAAAATATTTTCTTTAAGAAGAAAAGTTCAGCAAGCAAAATAATAATTATCATCATAAATTCCACACTTGCAAGCAATTACTAGAAAATATTTTCTTTTTTAAAAATGCCATATATTAATAATATATCTGTATATTTATCATCTAGGGCCAAATATTTCTGTTTAGTTTTCACTTTGGCAAGAGAAGGACTTGTTTAAAATGCTCAAGTCATACTTCACAGCTCCTAATATTTTTCTTTAGATTGAATCATTGGAAAGAGGTCTATTAGATCAAACCAAGCAGAGTTTGAATCCTGGTAATCCAAGTGTTTAAATGAGTGAGCTTGGTAAATATACATTATAGTCTTAATTCTCAATCTGAAATGAGTAATTATACACTCCTTCCGTCTTCTTAATTCTCAATCTGAAATGAGATGTTTGCCAGTTTTACTACAAGATAAATCCAGAAATCATTTTTATATAGCTTATCATAATATTTCTCTCACAGTGTGTAATAGCAGTACTGTTAGAACAGATGCATTGATAGTTAAATTATATCACATTCTTAATTAGTTAAATAAAGTTCATACCAAGTAATCTACTTTTTTTTTTTGAGAGCTCTGGTGACTAGTGGTAAGGAGCTCAACTGTCAACCCAAAGTTATGTGGTTCAGATCCACTCACTACTCCACTGGAGAAAGATGAGCAATTTTACTGATGTGATTTACTGCTTCTAAGACTCTTTGGAGATTCAGCTAAAGGTTGGTTCCAACTTGACAATACACAACAACCTGACTTTTTGCTAAACAATGGTTTTTCATCCAGTAACAATGATTGGTATGTAAAGACACAAAAGGTCATTACTTTCAACAGGTTAAGTTGGACCTTGGGTAAAAGGAAAAATACAAACCAGAACCAATAGAATAAAATAAACTACTTAGTAGTTCTTATTTATTCTGTTACTATATAAAGATTGAAAACATTAGATGATATCTGTATTTTCAAAACTAACAGCCTATTGTTGTCATTGGGTATCTGAGAGTCAGAACTGACCCAAGCTGAACCTCCAGCGGGTTTTCAGAGGCAGTTAATCTCATGGGAGACCTCAACGTTAAGGGCTCTGCATGATAAGTACCTACGTATTCTAAAAATATCTGTTGGATTAATTATAGCAACTCTAGATTACGGTGCAGATGACACAACCCTGCTTGCTGAAACTGAGGAGGACCTGAAGCGCTTGCTGCAGAGGGTCAAGGACTGCAGCCTTCAGTATGGATTTAGGCTCAATATCAAGAAGACAAAGATTCTCACCACTGGAACAATTGGCAGCATCAGGATGGATGGTGAAGAGATTGAGATTGTTCACAGGTTTAGTTTGCTTGGATCCACAGTCAACACTCTCAGCACCAGTAGCCAGGAAATTAAAAGATGTATTGCCATGGGAAAGTCTGCTGTTAGGTACCTCTCCAAGTACTGAAGAGCAATGGTGTCTCTCTGGAGACTAAGGTATGTCTGATACAGGCTATGGTTTTTGCTATCACTTGTTATGCATCAGAGAATTTAAGAAGAATTGATGCCTTTGAGCTGTGGTGCTGGAGAAGAGTATTGAGGGTACCATGGACTGCTAGGCAAACAAACAGATTCATTCTGGAAAAGGTTAAACTGGGAGGCTCCTTGGAGGCAAGGATTCTGAGGCTTTGTCTAACATACTTCAGACATGTAAGGAGAGACCAGTCCTTGGAGAATGACATCATGCTTGGGAAGGTGGAGGGACAGCGCAGGAGGGGAAGGCCCTCTATGAGGTAGATTGATTCAGTGACCGGGGTAATCGGGACAGGGCGATTGGCACAGGACAGAGCAGAGTTTAGGGCTGTTGTACATAGGGTCGCTATGAGTCTCATGCCACTCGACGGCACATAACAACAGCAACAACAGGTTATGGTGCATACAAATCTCTTCACATTTGATTTGCGGTCTTTAAAAAACCCTCTGAAAGGTCAGCTATGAGTTGATTCTGACTTGAAGGCAAACTACAAAAACAAATATCAGTGTATTTTGAGAAGAAATGCTTGATGTCTCAGTGCTTTCTTAGAGACAATTAAAATCATTCTGTAATCTCTTGTTAGCCTATTCATTGGACAATTGCAAACAGCATATATAACAGCTATAATTCTATAGAAATGAAAAAGAGAAGAGGACTTTCTTGTGAAACCATTGTTTGTTAATCGATTAAAACCTTTATTCTACGTGACTGTAAAAAATAAAAAAGAAGAAGAGGACTTTCTCTTTGGATCTTAAAAGCTCTGAAAGCTTGGGTGTGTTTCTTATAACTCAGCCAGTTCCCTATACTTCTCAGTTCCTGAAAACAAGTTTGATTTGTGACTTAACAGCTACGCATATGCCATGACAAAGATAATGTCCACTTGGTATGAATCAGACAACTTACATGGATTTTGAATGGAATAAAAGGAAAAAAGGATAGCTCTTTCTGCCTGAGCTACATGGAGCTCAGTTCATTAATAAACTGGTTATATAACCCGGAACACTGGCAAACGGAACTCAAATTGTTTTCATATAGCATGTCACCAGCAAGTTCTCATCAAATTCTTTGTTTTATTAAATCACTCCCTCTCTTCACATACTGATAGCTTTCTTTTGCTATGATAATAAATGTATGCCTGAACAAACATACACAAAATTGTGACTCAGCATCTCTGGTTATTTCTTTTTCATGAAATATTAAGTCTAATGCTATAGCCATTTTAAAGGTTTAGATAAGTGTTTTGTACATGCCAGACGTGAATTTAAGAATTGGAGATTCCATTAATATTTTATGTGAGAGCTACAACAATATAGAGAACAACTTTAAAAATACAACAAAAAATTACCCCCTAAACACTCATGAATTGACATTAAGTCACCAGTCATTTCTGACTCATGGCAACCTCTAGTTCATCTAGTTTAGGTGGCTCTGGCCTTTAACAGAGGGAGACCATCTCCTCCAGTTTAGTGATTTCGAACTGCTTGAGTTTCAGTTAACATCAAATGCTTAATGTACTATACCACCACAGTTCTTTCTAATTATAATGATGTGTTTCTAATATATCTGTGTCCATTCAAGATTTTATTTCTGATAACTGTCTTTTTCATTAGAATTATAGTGTTGCTTAAACTGAATTCTAAAGTACTCTTTGTATATGAAAAAGACTAAAACTTGATAATATGCATGTTGTTGTTATGTATGATGAAGACACCTGTGATTCATAACAACCCTATGGACAATAACACTGAACTCTGCTCTATCTTGTGCCAGTCTCACTGACTCTGACACCTACCCCCATTATCCCAGTTACAGTGTCAATCCATCTCATCTGGGATCTTACTTTCCTGCACTGTTCCATCCACCCTTCCAAGCATGATGTCCTTCTCAAGGGACTGGTCACCTCTGGTCATATGCCCCAAACTATGTGAGATGGGGGTTCAAAATCCTTGCTTCCAAAGAGCAGCCATGTTTCATCCTCTCCAGAAAAAACCTATTTGTTTTCTTATCAGTCCATGATATGTTCAGTATTCTTCTCCAACACCACAACTCAAAAGCATCAATTCTTCTTTTGTGGTATTTGGTCATTATCCAGCCCTCTGATGAATAGCAAGTACTTGTGAGGGTCATGGCCTAAATCAGACATACCTTAGTCTCCAAACTGACATCATTGCTCTTCAGTTCTTCGGCACTTTTG
Source organism: Elephantulus edwardii (assembly GCF_000299155.1). Taxonomy (NCBI): domain Eukaryota; kingdom Metazoa; phylum Chordata; class Mammalia; order Macroscelidea; family Macroscelididae; genus Elephantulus; species Elephantulus edwardii. The sequence continues at coordinate 21,975,974 of NW_006399775.1, read as the reverse complement.
AGAGGTCCCTGAGAGCTGCCTTATCCATCTTTTTTATTTCTTGACTGCTTGTGCCCAGAGTGTTGATTATAGAGACAAGCAAACTGAAATTATTAACAGTCTCAAATTCTTCTCCATCATAGTGCTGCCGATTAACCCAGTGGTGAGAATCTTCGTCGTCTTGATGTTGAGCTTCATCAAGGAGACATTTATTTTTTCCAGTTTGCTATTTACATTATAAATAAGCTACAGTGAAATTGTGTATTGACTATCATCATGCTGAGAAAGACGAAAAATTAGAGAAAGGGGAGACCAATAACAAGATGGACTAAATCAGTGACTTTAACAACAGAACAACTCATTGTGAGGATGGTGTAAGATGTAAGATAGGCCACAGTTCAAATCTGTGACTGTTTCCTCCTTTGTGATTTATAGTCTTTGAAAATATGCTTATGTGTCAGCTCTGGGTTAGTTTCAACTTGATGTCACATAACCATAAGGTTATACTATACAAGCTCTTTTACACAGACTAAATCTTATAGAGTTCTGATGATATAGCTGTTGTTGTTAGGTACCACCGAGTCAATTGCGACACATGCTTTTGTTATGTGTTGTTGATTTGTCTGTGACTCATAGTAACCCTATATACAACAACACTAAACCTTGCTCTATCCTGTGCCAATCTTACTGTCTCTGACTCACCTACCCCCATTACCCCAGTCACTGAATCAATCCATCTCATTAAGGGTCTTCCTCCCCTGCACTGCACCTCTACCCTCCCAAGCATGATGTCCCTCTACAAGGTCCGAAGTAGTCAGATGAAGCTTCAGAATCCCTGCATCTAAGGAGCAGCCTGACTTCACCTTCTCCAGGATGAACCTGTTCGTTTTCTTAGCAGTCCATGATATATTCAATACTCTTCTCCAACAGCACAGCTCAAAGGTATCAATTCTTTTAAAATCCCTAGTCGTTGTCCAGTGCTCTGACACATAGTGATTGCAAAAACACAGCCTGTTTCAGGGACATCTTAGTATCCAGGCTGACATCGTTGCTTTTCAGTACTTTGGAGAGGTCTTTGACAGCAGACTTTACCATAGCAATACGTCTTTTAATTTCCTGGCTGCTGATGCCAAGGCTGTTGACTATGGAGCCAAGCAAACTAAAGCTGTTTACAGTCTCAATCTCTTCACTATCCATCGTGATGCTGCCAATCGGGCTCACTGGTGAGGATCTGTTTTTTTTTTATATTGAGCTCAAATCTATATTGAAGGTTGAAGTCCTTGACCTTATGCAGTAAATGCTTCACATCCTCCTCAGTTTCAGCAAGCAGAGTTGTGTCATCTGGATAACACAGATTGTTGATGAGTCTTCCTCCAATCCTGATGTCACATTTCTCCTCATAGAGCCCAGCCTTCCAGATAATCACCTCCACATACAGATTGAAAAGGTATGGAGAAAGGACACATCCCTGGCATATACCCTTACCAATTTGGAACCATACAGCGTTCCCTTGCTCTGTTCTGATGACTGATTCCTAGTCCAAGTTTGGTTTCACATAAGCACAATCAAATGTTCTCAATTTCCCTTTTTTTCAGAGTCTGCAACAGTTTGTTGTGGTCTACAGAGTCAAATGTCTTTGCATAGTCGATGAAACCCAGATAGTCATTCCTCTGGTACTCTGCTTTCAGCCAAGGTCCATCTATAATATCTCTAGTACCACGGCCCTTTGTGAACCTGGCCTGCATATCTGGCAGTTCTCTGTTGATGTACTCTTCAGTCATTTTTGAATAATCTTCAGCAGAATCTTGCTTGCATATGATATTAATGATATTGTTCAATAATTTTCATACTCTGTCAGATCACCTTTGTTTGAAACGGAAACAAATATAGATATCATCCAGGCTAGGTGGTTGTCCTCAAGATTTCTTGGCACAACATGGTGAGCTCATCTAGGTCAGCATCTGTTGAAATATGTCAATTGGTTTACCGTCAATTCCTGGGACCTTGTTTTTTTGCCAATTCTTTTAGAGCAGCTTGAACTTAATTGTAAGCAGACATTAGTGATTAGAGCATGGAATGTGAGAATCATTATGTAGGAAAAAATTGAACGCATGAATATTGAAATACTAGATATCAGCAAGATGAGATGAACTGGCATGGGACAATTTGAGTAAGATAACCACATGATCTACTATGCTGGAGATTAAAAGGTGAGGGAAAAGTAAGGTTCCTTTCATAGTTAAAAAGTCATGTCTAGATCCATCTTGAAATACAATATTTTGAGTGACAGGATAATATCCAAAGACATACTAGGTAGTCCAGTGAATACCACTATTTTTCAGATATATTCACCAACAGCCAGAGCCAAAGAAGAGGAAGCAGAAGATTTCTATCAACTTTTACAGTCAGAGATTGATTGAAAATGCAATCAAGATGCAAATGTTGGGAATAGAGAAGAATGACCCGTAGTTAGTTGAAAAACATAGACTTGGTGAATTTTGCACAATGATTTATTCATTGCAAATACATTTTATAAGAAACATAAACACATGCTATACACATGGATTTCACCTGATGGTATGCATAGGAATCACATTGATCACATATGTTGAAAGAACTTCTTGGGAAGGAACAGACAAAGTTCAAACTGAAGCTAAGGAAAAGTAAATCAAACCCACAGGAACCAAAATATGACCTTGAGTCTATCACACTTGAATTTCAAAACTATCTCAGGAACAGGTTTGAGGCCTTGAACGCTAATGAACGAAGACCAGATGAGTTATGGGAGGATATCAAGTATATCATCCAGGAAGAGTGCAAAAGGTCATTACAAAGACAGAGTTGAAGAAAAGACCAAAATGGGTTTCAGAAGAGACTCTGAATATTGTGCTAGAGTTCTGAGAAGCCAAAGAAGGAGGGGTGGAAATCAAGATATTAAGGAGCTGAACAGGTGATTTCAAAAGGCAGCGTGGGAAGACAAAGTATTATAATGGAAGGTGTAAAGACCTGGAGTCAGAAAAATCAAAGGGGCTGAACTAGCTCAGCATTTCTTAAGCTGAAGCAACTAAAGAACAAATTCAAACCTTGAGTTATAATACTTAAGAATGCTTTGGTCAGAATATGAAATGATTCAGAAAGTATTAAAACAAGATGGAAAGAGTATACAGAGTCATTGTACCAAACGGAATTGGCGGACACAGAAGAATTTCATGAGACAATTTCATGAAACAGAGCAAGGGGCTATGGTCATGAAGGAGTGCAACTCATAGCGACTTGATGAACAAATAATCTGAGCTCTGTTCTATCCTGTGCCATCCTCACACTTCCTGGCACACAAGAGCCCACTGCAGCAGTCACTGTGTCAATCCACCTGGATGAGGGTTTTCCTCTCCCTCTCCAACCCTACTCCCTTCCCAGAATCAAGTCCTTCTCAAAAGAATAGCCCCTCCTAGCAAAATATCCAAAGTATGTACAGCATATTTTGGCATATGTCTGCTCACAGAGAATGTACAAAATATCACTTCTACGCATGGCTGAGCCTCTCTGGAGGTTAAAATCCACCAGTATCTCAGTAGTTCTATGGTGAAGAGATGTGAAATCTCATCCCATGTGAATTTTAGCCTCAGAGATCTACAGGAATGTCACCCATCAGCTGGTTACAAATTGCATGCAATGAGAGGGATGTTCCATGAGGGAAGTCTGGTGGTATAGCCCTACCTAGTTGCTCTGCTAAATCAAAGACCTTGAATTTTTTTTTTTTCCGAAAGTCTCTTCCAGTTACGATTTACAGCCTTGGAAACCGAATAGAAAGTTACTGTGAGTTGGCCCTGACTGAATTGCAATGAGTTCAAGAATTTTGTAAATTTTCATCATTTTCCCAGTAACTCTAGGAGACAGTAGTCAGTGAAAAGATTATAAAACTGCATGCAAGAAAGCTTAATGTCTTTCTCAAAATAAGGTAGAGGTAGGATTTGTACCATGAACATCTGGTGGGATTATGTATAGCATATCACACTGATAATAAAAAAGTATGCAGTTGTAGTATGCAAAAGCAAGCATACATTTTCAAGGAAGAAAGATGAGAAGTCCACATCTGATAAAATTTACAGTCTTAGAAACCCAGTGTAGGATCTCAATGAGTTGTAATAAACGTAATGGTAGTATCTTTTGTGGGGGAGGGTCCCTGTGAGTTGGAATACATTTAATGCCAGTGGATTTTTGTTTGGGAGGAGTGTTTACACTCTGTGTGGGAGCTTAAAGTCTGTGAGTTCTGCTGCTACCCTACTGGTGACCAGTTCAAACCCACCAGTTGCTCAGCAGGGGAAAGATGCGCAATCTCCTCCCGTACAGTTCACAGTCTCTGAAAACTCAATGGAGGGTCCATTATGAGTCAATTGAACTGGACAACAATGAGTTTTTGTGATATTATGTGTAGTAATATCCCAAATGAAAAACCAGTTGATGATGATCACGTAAGTTAAAATAATTCTACAAATTCATCGTGTTTATTTTCACTTGATTTAGAAATTGTAATTAATCATTGGATCAAAACTCATGCAACTTAACCAAGATGTTGTGAACACTTTGAAGATAATGTTAATTGGAAAGGGAGGAAAAAACAGTGATTTTATATCTAATCTCACCTTTATTATTGTGAATAAAGGGCTATCTACATCATTAATGTGTTATTTGAAGAAAAGTGTTTGAAAACAATACCTTGATGCTATTTTTTCTCCACTTAGAAATAAAATCATAGAATGGCTAACTTTATGTCAGATATATTAAACCATTTACTCTACAGATTTCAAAATGTGAGACACAATGGTAAATTAATACGTTTAAAGCTTTCTGGTAAATTTTGTGTTCTTATTAATCACTGTCCAGTTGATTTTTACTCATAATTTCATATATACAGAGAGGAAAAGTTCCCCAGGACAGTTAGTATTACCTGGTCAAGTTTTTTATGTGTTGAGAATCTCAATTTCAACTTTCAGCCAGGAGATAAGCAATTGATGATGTCACCCACCCACCATTCAATTGTTACTGCTCTTATTGTCTTAAATTTTATTAAATTATGTTTCTTATTAAAGGGTTAACATTCACAAGTTAAAAGCATTGCTCTTTTAATTTACTCAATCATAGGTTAAATGCAGAATTAAGAATAAGAATAAAAGTATTCAGGCTATTTATTTCTTTCATATTGTTTTCACTCATGTTGTTCCTGATTCCCCTTTTCTCTCCACATAATTAACAGTAGTGCTCCCTTTTCAGAATGTTGATAACTTCCATGTAAAATATTTACAAGTTAGTGTTCACAAATAAACAATGAGACATAGGTTATGGACAAGGACTCTCATTCACTATAGTATCCACATTACTTTTCAAAATGTAGGAGTTCTCTATGTATTTCTTTAATGAATTACAGAAGGTTTGATATCGAGGGAGATGGGAATTATAGAATTTACTATGTTATTAGAGGTTGCATCAGAAAATATAGGGGCACATGGGGTCTATAAGACAAAAAGCTAGACGTCTGTGTATTTATTAACAACATCATTATTCTTGTAGGGTTTTTTAATCCTGTTCTTGCTCTTTTGTATTGTTTCCTAAACTGTTCTTATTCCTGATTAGTATCTGTCAATTACAAAGACTTCAATTTTAATGTTCAAGTCCCTTTTCATGAAAAGGAAAATACCAAGTTTATATCTCCCCTGGTTAAGTGTGTGTGTGTTTGAAAACAAAAGCTTATAATAGCTTTTATTGTTAGTACTGTTTTAAAACTTACGTAATTTTAAAAATAAACATTTTTCTTCAGCTACACAACAACCATAAGGACAAAAATAAAAGCAATAAAAAGAAATTAGAAGGCTAAATGGTCTTGACAGCTGCATTGAAGGGTCTAGTATGTGGCAAAGAACACTGTGAATAACGAAGAACTCTCCTGAAATTATTAGAAAGGTGAAGCCTGGTGCTTTGAAAAATTATTCCAAGTGTTTCTATCAATCCAAAATGTCTCTGTTTATTATCTACTCTTCTTTCTCCATAATTGCAAAGAACTTAATAATGCTCTAGTGACTTCATGTAAAAAGATCACTTTGAAATGAGGGCTAATGACATTGCTCAGACCCTGCCCTTTTAGTTATGGTTGTGCAGTCAAGGTCTTAATACTGTTGGGGACAGAGGACATCTTATCTAAGAGAGTCAGAACATTTTATCTTATTATTTTTTCTTTGTATAATGATATTTACAACAAGGGTGATTTGAGAGAGTTCTAAACAAATAAGGAACTAGTTAGCAAGCAGCAAAATCACCTTTACTGACAGAGGGAAAGGAAATGGGGAGGAGAGATAGCAGACAGTGCAGAAAGTTAAATATAAACACCAAGAACCAAGTCGTTACTGATAAGTCAAAACCAACCCATTGCTGTTTTTAGAGGCCAGAAGTCACGCGGGAAGAGATTGTCCATCTTTCTCCTATGGAGCAGCTGGTGGGTTCAACCTGCCTGCCCTTACGTTGGCAGTGAAGCTCTTTACCAACTAGGTCACCAGAGCTCTGTGTATGTATTTACCAATTATACTTCTATTATTTAATCTTTTACTCTCTGATAGATAGTTTGTCATTATTATTGCATTTTATAGAAAACTGATATCAGTTGTGAAGTTTAGACTGACTTCTTAATAAAAAGAGTCACTGATTTGCTTAGACAAATTAACAATATTTATTGATCCTCATGAACATAATAGTACCTATGTTAGGTTATGGAACTTAGCAAGGACAAAGTCTGGATCTGTTGAACATGGAGTTTCTATAAGTTCATGTCAACCTGATGACACCTAATGGCAACAGAAAACTAAGAGATTAAATATGATAATACATATTACTATTTAAGCACAGTGAGCTGCATAGATTAAGAACACTTTATGAAAGTTTCACCATTATTATTGTTTTTGTTAACATTAGGATGATAAAATTTATTGATAATACTCTTAGCCTACAATGGAATATCTCTTTTGTTTTTATTTATTGATTGATATATAGAATGCAGTTAACATTACTTGATTTCTCCCATGAGATAAAGCTAGAATACTCTTCTGCTCCCCAGTGAAGAACTTTCTATGAGAGCAGAGAGAAACTTGAGATGCTGGATTGTAGTTGAAACACTGAAAAGAAACTGTCCATCTGAGGCTTGTAAGAATGGGAACACTTCAGCTAGTTGTTATTACTGTATTGTGACTTTGTATTTCTTTTCACCTATTGTAGTGTAGATAAAATAACAATGGAAATAGTATCATGGGAGTGGAAAATCTATATACCTCTCTAGTTCTCCTCTTCTTTTGTCCCTCATTTATTTGACTAGAAGGACAATTGTCTTTTCCTACACTCCTATGGTTTATATTGCTTATTTGTTATTTTAATTGGCAGTAGATCCTGGGGACAAAGTGTATTCCAAGCAATCAGGCGTTGCTTTATATAGCACTCAGAAGGCATAGGATAGTGTGCCAAATGGTGAGCTAGCTTCATTAATAACGATAAAAACTACAGCTAAAACCCCTTATATTTAAATATTCTCCCCAGATGTTTTACAATCATAGCGTTAAGCGGTCCTCTGTTAAAGCTGTATGGGCAAACAAGCCATAAGGAGGGTAGAGAAGCACTTTAGGGAGATACCTAAAAATGTCTTCATTTTCAGTTTCACTGACCAACTGGTTTCTCCCAGAGGAAAGTGTGAAACTCTCCAGCTGTCGTTGCTGTATTAGGATCCATCATTGTGTCCTGGACAGCAGGCATAGTTTGAAAGTGTGGACCCATCTGAAAGAGATTAAAAAAAAAAATCAAAACCAAACATTTCAGAGGAGGGAGGGTTCATTAACTAAAAAATAAAATGTTAAACTCTTCCCCTAGGACAGGGCAACTATGGAAAGCACCTTTTTGGCTTCATTCTTTGAAGTAAGTGTAGAATATACTACTGTGCTGTTGTTCAAGCAGAGGCCTGGAAAAGAGAATTCCTCTTCCAGGAATGGCTCTAGGCTTCTAGATCCATGCTTTTCGAACTAGCACAGGTCTGCTCCTGGGAACAGAAGACAGGGAAATGGGGGCACAAGAAGCAAATTAAAGGAGAGAAATATCTAAAATTTGATAATGAGCACATTGTAGCAATAGCATAATCTTACTTGATCTTTACTTAAAATCAATGAATTAGGATCAAGTTTTATGGTTTTCTACTGATAGGAATAAGTGACGCCCAGAATGTTTAATATGCCTTGTCCAGTGCCACATAGTTAGAAGATAATAATTAAGATTGAAATGCAAGGCTTCCTGATTACAAACCCAGAGTTCTACCTTCATTTAGGATCAATTTCACTCAGGAGTAAGTAACTGAAAACATATTAAGATAAAAGAGTATTTACGTAGCACAGTTAACTCCTCAGTTACTACCTGAAAGCTTGAAAGTTCAAATCCACCTCAATATGTCTTAGAAGAACGACCCAACAATCCTTTTCCCAAGGGAGACTGACATTAAGAACTCTGTGAAGCACAGCTCTTCTCTGAAACATATGAGCCTGCATGGGTTAGTGAAATAACAGGATAACTATTTTCTAA
>NW_006399775.1:21943028-21967294 GCF_000299155.1 Elephantulus edwardii | reverse complement strand
ACACACATACATATATATTTTATTACATAATAATTTTGTTTGCTGATGATTTTCATGGAACTTCAGAGAACACTTTGCTTCAATATGAGTTTCTGTGACCAATGCTTTAAAGACCCAGGATTATAGGTTATCATCTCTACTATAAAGAAATCAAGAGAGAAGTTACTTACCTCGAAAATATCCCCAGAAATCTTAAATCGGATAGGAATCTGATAAAATGTAAATAAAATGTCAACAATTTAACAACAAAAAGAAAATTTTAGAAAAGTGAACAAACGCCTTAAAAAGACCTTTTCCGAGGTTGTTGTATGCCATTGAATTCCCTGAAGTTCTTAGTGACCCTATGTACAATAGCTTCGAACACTGCCCTGTCCTGAGCTAGTCTCACTGACTTCAACACAGCTACCTCCATAATACCAGTTACTGTGTCAATCCATCTCATCTGGGGTTCTCCTCTCCTGCACTGTTACTCCATCTTTTCAAGCATAATGTCTTTTTCCAAAGACTAGTCTTTCCTGGCCTTGCAACAGGCTGTAGTAGATCTTCCCTGGAAGAGTTTTGGGAGCCCATTGAGGGTGTATTTGCATTATCTAACATCATGATTATCAACCGAGGACTTGATGTTTGTATAGGGCTGTGTGTGTTCATGTGTGTAAAATGTACATACGTATGATCTGGACATCTCTTACCCTTTCTTTCAACTAGTTGTCCTGGCAAACTCCCAACTACCTTTGCTTCTTTAATACCTTATGCATAGTAGCAACCTTGACACTATTTGCCAAAAGAATAGGTAAATAGCAATACAGATATGCCAGCTGTTGTATATTGTAAAATTAATAAATTGACTTTCTTCTAATTTAACAGTAACTGCCAGATTTTCTCCTTGCTATATGTTTGTTAAGCTGCTGTAATAACTAGGGACTACTGCTAGCATAAGAATGTCATACAAATCAATGTTATTGTACAACATCTTGCCTTTTGGCTTTTATTTCAGGACTCCTGAAGTCTGATTTCAAATAGATCATTTATATTTGCACATTTTTTTATAGTTTTCATAATGAAAATTCAATCCTTTACCATTGCTATATTTGTACTCTGCTTTTATAAGCAAGGCTCTGTTGAGGATTAGTTGCTCCAAGTAGGAGTATAAATTGCTTAGTGCACTAAAAAGGCATTACTTTTCATGATGCAAATGTTTTATTTGCATTTTAAAGCTCTTGCAAAACTCTTTTAGCCATAATTTTCTTAATATGTTTCTAAATTTTGAGTTTTGGTGAGACAGACATTTATTTTTTTAGTACCATTAGTATTTATAATAACTAAGAATATTATCTAATAAACAATATTATAGGAAGAGTGACTAAAAGTATAAAGGGAAGAGTAGCGATGGGGGCCATTCAAAATTCCACTACTTTAATAAATCAACTATTTTCAGGTACAATGGTTATTTTTCAGACCTGAAATGCATTCACTGGTAAAGAAAAACTGTGAAGTAAATTTTATGGTATTACCACAATTTTATCTTTTCTGTAATAAAACTATCTTCTTTGAGATGAGAAAGTTGAGCTCAAATTAGTCTCCAAGTTACTCTGTTGTGCCTTCCTTCACTTTCCTTTCTCTTAAGCTATTTTCAGGTATTAGTTCATCAGTGACTAATTAATGATTTAGCTTTGGTGTATTTAATTCCTAAGTGTGAAGTATCAAAATACCACAAACAAAGTGACTTAAACAAAAGAAATTTACTTTACCATAGCTCTGGGGGCTAAAATTCAGAAATGAGTGTGTTGAGAGTGTTGAATACTTCTGAGGACTTTACTGATACTATACCTCACATGTAAATCTGATAATGCCCAGCAATGTCTGGTTTCTTTATTTATGGAAAATTCCATTTCAGTCTCCATCTTCACATGGTCATCCTTCCTTTTGAAACCTCCTGAGTGTATTCCTTCTTTTTCATAAAAATATCCATATTAATATCAGAGACTCCATCTAACTCCACTATGACCTCTTACTACCTAAGTGGAAATAGCAAAAAATAAAGCCCCAGTAATAGATGGTATACCAATTGACATATTTCAGGTAACAGATGGTGCCGTGGGTGTGCTCACCAAGTTGTGTCAAGAAATCTGGAGAACAACCACTTGGCCAACTGACTGGAAGAGATCTATATTTGTTCCTATTCCAAAGAAGGGTGACCCAACGGAATGTGGAAACTATAAAACAGTCTCATTGATTTCACATGCAAGCAAGATTCTACTGAAGATTATCCAAAAACGACTGGAACAGCACATCAGCAGAGAACTGCCAGAAGTTCAGGCTGGGTTTGGAAGGGGTGGTGGTACTAGGGATATTGTGGCTAATGTTAGGTGGATCTTAGCTGAAAGCAGGGAATACTAGAGGAATGTCTATCATGTTTCATTGACTATGCAAAGGCGTTTGACTGTGTGGACCATAACAAACTGTGCCTGACTCTGAGAAGAATGGGAATCCCACAACACTTGAGCATGCTAATGCAAAATCTATACTTGGACCAGGAGGGAGTCATCAGAAAAGAGCAGGGAAACACTGCATGGTTCAAAATTGGAAAGGGCGTACGTCAGGGATGTGTCCTGTCTCCATACACTTTCCACCTGTATGCAGAACAGATTATCCGGGAGGCTGGGCTCTATGAGGAAAAATGTGATGTCAGATCTATCAACAATCTGCATTATGCAGATGACACAACCCTGCTTGCTGAAACTGAGGAGGACCTGAAGCACTTGTTGCAGAGGGTCAAGGACCGTAGCTTTCAATGTGAATTGAGGCTCAACATCAAGAAGACAAAGATTTTCACCACTGGACCAATTGGCAACAACAGGACGATATTGAGATTGTTCACAGCTTTAGTTTGCTTGGCTTCATAGTCAACACTCTTGGCAGCAGTAGTCAGGAAATTAAAAGATGTATTGCAGTAGGAAAGTCTACTTTTAGGGGCCTTTTGAAAGTTCTGAAGAGCAATGGTGTCTCTCTGGAGACTAAGGTGTGTCTGATACAGGCCATGATCTTTGTTATCACTTGTTATGCATCAAAGAATTGGACAATGACTAGGGAGGATAGAAGGATAATTGATGCCTTTTAGCTGTGGTGCTGGAGAAGAGTGTTGAGGTTACCAAGGACTGCTAGGAAAACAAACAAGTTCATCCTAGAGAGGGTTAAACCAGGTAGCTCCTTGGAGGCAAGGATTCTGAAGCTTTGTCTAACATACTTTGGGTCTGTTTTGACCCAGCAATCAACAATTCTGCTTTTGTATTTATGAGGATAAACATCAGCCAAACACTACATATTATTGTTATTGTGTACCATAGAGTTGGAATGGGTCCATAACAGACTGTTCTGCGGGTTTTCAAAGGCAGTTAATCACATGGAGGAAATTACTCATCCTTCTCCCATAAAGTATCTGGTGGCCTCGAACCACGTGCAGCACCAGACATCCCTAAAATACTGCATGTCTCCTGGAAATATAACATAACGTCATCTAGAGGAATTGGAAAATTAAATAAAGTAATTTCATTTAATCTGAGGAATGCTGTCATCTGGTTGATCCTGTGTCTAAATACACATGCCAAATTCTCAAATCTTCATAGTATTAGGAAAGTCAATATAACAGGAGAAGTATTTAAAGTCCCAGCTCCCCTACCACTTACTAGCTCTGTGAAAGGAAAGATCTTTTACCTCTATGAACTTCATTTACATAAAATAATATGATTTTATCTTAGATAATTTTTCAGCTTCTAGGCAGCTGTAAGTTTTCATATGAATTAAACCATGCCAATAATTTCAGGAATACTAAAATTTCAATTTAAATAAATGCTGTGGGAGACAAATACACATGCTGCTATACTTTTAAAAATCTTTAATATGCTATCATTTTTACCAGGTAATTCAGGGTGGAAAGTCAAATGGTCCCTGAAAACTTTTTATATTGTCAAATTATTCTATTTTTTATACTTATTCATTGATTCAATTTTATTTATTAAATCTTGAAAATGAGGCAGTCTGTTTCCATAAAGACTTAACAACTTTAGGACCTAAGTATATAGTTCTACTCTTTTCTTCATGTCAATATGGGTTGGAAATGTAGGTGAAGTTTATTTAGTTTTTTGGTTTTAATAAAATAAAGAACAAGTTGTGGTGACAGTATTGTTAAAAAGTTCAGCTTCCTATCAAAATTCAGTGGTTAAAAACCAACAGTATCTCCATGGGAGAAAGATGTGGTAGTCTGGTTTTGTAAACATAACCTAGGAAACATTACAAAACAAGTCCCTCTCCTATAGGGCCACTATGCATTAGAACAGAATCAAAGATAGTGAATTTGATACACACTAAGCATTGTGATAAAGTCTAGAAATATAACATAAGGTTAGAATTCTTTGTTGAATATACAAATTCTAATATAATGATTATAATAAGGAATAAAAACAAACACATCCAGAATAAGTGCTCCTTAGAGATAAGTACTGTGAAACTTCATCTCACGTACTTTAAATTGAGCGTGTTGAGATAAAATATGTTGTTAGAAGGGACCAGTCCTTGGAAAAAGACATCATGCTGGGAAAGTGGAGGTCAGGGAAAGAGAGGAAGCCTCTTAGCAAGATGGATTGACATAGTGCTTGTAACAATGGCCTTGACCATTTCAAAGATGAAGACAGGATGGCACAGGATAGGAAGTTTCAGATCTGCTGTTCACAAGTTTTCTATGAGTTATAGTCAACTCAGTGGCACCTAACAACAACAAGAGCAATAGAAGATAAATAAACTCAAAGACAGTGGGTGTGAGGTTTTTATCTTGCTTTGCTTTGAGTAATGGGGAAAAGAGTCCAGATTGTATAGCCATTAGAGTTTTTAAGGAACTGGCTTTTGCTTTTGAAATCACCAGCAGCTGCAGTGGAGAAAAATGAGACTAATCTGTTAAGAAAAAAATTTAACATCAAAAACTTAATCAAGGGTTTCTATGAGTTAGAATTGAGAGGACAAAAGAGAGGTGTGTTGGTTTTTTTCTTTTCTTTTTTTTTTTTTTTAGGAGTTGACTTATTATAATTCATGGAGACCAGATGTAGTTGTTGTGTGCAGTCCAGTAAAGTAGAGCTAATAGCGACCTTATGAACAGAGCTGAACCCTGCCCTATGCCGTGCCATTCTCATCATCTCTGACATGCTTGAGTCCATAGCTGCAGCAAATGTATCCACCTCCTTTCGAGTTCTCAACCTTCACCTTTCCAAGTATGATGTTCTTTTCTGAGGAATAACCCTTCTCAACTATATACCAAACCAGTTCAAATCAACAGCTGTTACATGGTAGAAAGATGGGAAGTCTGCTCCCATGCAATATACTGCCTGTGAAAACCCACTGGAGGGTCAGCTATGAGTTGACTCAATGGTAATAACAACATGTCAAAAATATATGACATTTTATTATTCCTACCTCTATGAAGCACCCTAATTATGCATTAATTTTCTCAAAAGCATCAATTCTATAATATTTGATATGGTACAGCTCCCAGATGCATAGCAAGTGATTGAAAAGACTATGACTTGGAAAAGGTGCATTTTAGTCTTCATACTGGTATTATTGCTTTTCAGTACTTTGGAGAGATCCTTGACATCAGACTTTACCAATGCTGTACATCTTACGATTCCTTGATTGATGCTACCAGGGGTTCTGATTGTGGATCCAAGCAAGATGAAATCATTGGCAATTTCAGTCTTTTCTCCATCTATCATGATGCTGTCTATTGGCCTGGTGGTATGGATTTTTGTCTTCTGTTTTTGAGATCTTATCCATACTGAAGGTTATAATCTTTCTCTTTTTATCTTTTGCCAAATCTTCTCAACTATTTGTTTTCTTTTTTAAGTTGTGATTTTATTGTAAGTATTCAGAGACCAGTCTCCATTTTCCTCCCTTCTCTCCAATTCAGTTTTTAATGTCTAGTTCCTTATTGCTAATTTTTATATATATACATCATCCATTATCATCCATTCCTTTCTGAATGTCCTTCCATTCTCAATTCTGGTTCGCTGTTTATTATCTAGCCATTCTGCAATCTGCAGTCTTTGATCTTTTTCAACAAGGTTTTCATCTGGCACCCTTGCTTGTGTTAGATAGATCCTGACAGAACACACTGTGTTTCACCGAATTTGAAAAGGTATCCATTTGTGTGGATCATAACAAACAATATTTAACACTGAGAAATATGAAAATTCCAGAACATCTAAGCCTGCTCATATGAACCTATACCTAGACCAAGAAGTTCTTGTCTGAATGGAGACAGTGAATACTGTATGGTTTAAAATCAAGAAAGGTGTGTGTCAAGCTTTTCTCTGTTTTCAAAACCTATTCAATTTCTATGTTGAACAAATCAAGAAGCTGAAATCTATGGGGGGAAAAGTGGAAAACTAATCAATAACTTGGTGTTATGTATGAGAGACCTTATAAAGGAGAGTGAAAGTGTCCTGTGGTGTTTCTAAAGTTGTGCTCTTTATAGAAGCCATATCTTTCTTCCCATAGAGTGGCTGCTGGGTTGTAGCCAATAGACTTTTGGCTAGTTGCCAGAAACTTAACTACTGTGGTATTAGAAGCCTCTGTACTTAAAATATAAGACTACATGTTATTTCCATTTACAAATATTGGAGGAATGACCTCATACTTTCTTCTAGAACCCAGTGTTGCTAATCAGAAGTTGATATTAATTACTTTACATTCTTTAAAGATAATCCCTTCTCCTCTGTCCCATTGGAAAATATCTATCAGTATTATATTGTTTTTTTAAATAAATTTTTATTTTATATTGGCTTACTTACAAAGTTTGTATACATTGTTTTTCACAACAGATCTTTCCCATTTCCTTTACTCATTTTTCCCTCTACTCATCAAATTGTGTGACCTCATGATTACTTCCCCCCATCCTCACCCCTCTGCTCCCTACTCCCACATTGGATCCTCATACACATTTTACTAGTTATCTTTCTATCTACGGTAAGGATGTTATACAGTATTTGTCCTTATGGGACTGAGTTTGTTCACTTAACATAATGCTATCCCTTTCCAGTTCCTCCCAAATTAGATAATGATTTTCAAAATCATTGCTCCTGTGTGCTGCATAGTATTCCATCATGTGAATGTACCATGATTTCTCAATACATTCAGGTGTGGTTGGGTATTTGGGCTATTTTCCATGTATCAGTGTATTGAAATTCACACAAAAAAGGCAGGATGTATGATATTTAAAATTACATAATGTTTTTATTACTCATGTGCAAAATATTCAGTAGTTTTAGAAGTCTGATGATTCGGGTCTTTCCTCAGCTCAAAGGAAATTATTTTATTTTACTTATTTATTATATATCCTTATCTTCATATCTATTTTCACTGTGTTTATTCTTTGAAGGAATTCTATTAGTTGCATGCTATAACTCTTGGACTGAAATTCCTCTTTTCTATTTCATCATATTTTGTTTTTATCTATTTTTTACTGTTATATATTCTGAGATTTTTTCATTTCATACTATTGATTACTATTTCTTGTTAAATGTTCATAATCATATCTTTAATAATCAAGAGTTCTTCCTTTTATTTCATTATTTCACAATTACATCAGTTCTCATTTTATCAATAGAATCTCTTCTCAAATTCTCAAATGCTTGTGGATATATTAATTATATGTCTTCTTTTACTTCTTTTATGTTTATTCAAATTTCAATCTCTCTCTCTCTCCCCCCTCCCTCCTTTCCTCCTTCCCTCTTTCTCTTCACTTTCTCTCTCTCTTTCATTGATAATTGATAATGTAATACACACCAAGTTTGGGTCCTAACTACAAAAATTAACTGTCTAGACTATCGTTCATAGGGTCGCTATGAGTCGCCTACTACTTGATGGCACTTAACAACAGAAAACAGCATAGAGAGATATCAGTTGGCATAGTAGACAGAAAAAAGTCATGCTGCTGAGCCAAGGTGGATGACTCCACTCCGTGGCCCTCAGGCCTGCCTTTAATTTATTTTGGTGAAATATTCTTCTAGGTCATTATAACCCTGGTATGTCCACTTGCTGTACAGAGGTAACTCACGGTTGCTGTGAAGCCAAACACTGTGACACTGATGAGTCAAAAGCGAGAATGGCTACCCATAGTAGACAGTGTTTGGTGAAGCTCCCTGATTTAAACAAGCTTGGAAGCCGGTGTGGCATCCACTTTCGTAATAGCTTGTGTCTGGGAACCCTATGAACCTGGAGAAAGGACAAATGTTATATAAGAGGTGTCCAGGACTTTTGTTCATAGGGTTGCTAGGAGTTACTCAATGACACTTAACAACAACAGTCTCTCCATGGCAGAAGTATGGACATTCTTTTCCCTTTAAGCTTTATATCCTTAGAAACCCAGTGGAAGGTTGCTATGAGTAAGAATAAACTCCATGGCGATGGAGTCTTTCTCCATCTTCCCCACTCTTTCTTTCAGAAAGGGAAATATTCATAAAGGAAATATTTCTGATTTGGATTTTTTAAAATACTTTTTCTATTATATTGAATCTTCCCATAAACAGTGACTCCTGACACTTCTTATTTAAATTAAATTTATATTTAATAAATGAGATTTAAACTTATAAGGATTTCCATTGCAGTTCCCTGATTAAGGATTTTTTTTTTTTTAAACGGATTTTTTCTTCTTGAGTCATACTTGGAGGAGTGGAGGAACAGTGCAAGAAAGGAAGAGTCTCAATGAGACGAATTGATTAAGTTGTTGGGGTAATGAGGGTAGCTGTGTCAGAGAAAATAAGATTGACACAAGATAGAGCAGGATTTAGGGCTGTTGCACGTAGTGTTGCTATGAGTCGCAGGTGACTCAATGACACATAACAACAACATGATTTCCAAAGCTGTTTTAAAAATCACATTCATTTTTCAAGGGAGTTTTGCTGTTAAAGAGGCTATCCACTTTGAGGTCTGGTGACAAAAACATATACACAGGATTATTTGTGCTTTTTCAGTTCTTTTTGTTTATTTTTCTTATAAGAGTGCCTTTATCATCAATATACTTGCATGTACTTGATGGATTTAAAAATTGACTATCTTTCTACAGAACTTAGGTTAAGTAGAGAGAAAATACAGTTCAAAATATTGACAAAAAATCAGTATAAATTTACCAATTTTAAAAATCATGCACATCTACACTAATGTAAGAAATTGACTGCAGCTAACTGCTTATGGAAAATCACATTGTAGGTAAGTTGTGATAAGAGACCAGTTTTCTTTGCAACCTTCTCATTTACTGTCATCAAGGTGTTTCCAATTTACAGTGATTCTCCATCTGATTTTTTAGGGTTTCCAGCCTGTAAGTCTTAGCAGGAAAAGTTGCTGATTTTGTCTTTGGAGCTACTAGTAGATTGGGAACCTCTACAACATATATTCTCTTAGCACAATGCACTATGGAATATGCTACTTTTTATGTGCTTTTTACTTCTATGTTATTGTAAATAAGTACTGCTTTCATTAGATTCATCCACATTTATAAAACTTTAATCACTGTTGACCTCTGTATTGTTCAGTACACTGTAGGACATGTCGTAGATACTCAGCTAATTGATTGAATTACTGAACTAATGAAATAATAAGAACTCTTGATTTTCACACTTTATTGCTTCTTGATCTTGGTTTAGGAGCTTAACCTGTCTGCTAATGAATTTCCTCTTAATTATATGAAGATAATATTATACATATGTATCATACATGCATTATATTCAGAGATTTTACAAAATTAAAACATTAAGATATATTATTGCTTTGTAAAAATCTGTGTAATAGATATAACTATTTTTATAATAATCATTACTGTCATAGTCATTATCTTTGTCATGGATCAAATTTGCTAAGGCAAATTTTGTGTTAATATACTAGTCTCTATGACACTCACCATACTTATTGTGTTTTTTAACATTCATCATGATAAATGGACAAAAAATGAAGTTGCCAGATTTTATTTTATTAGGATTTATGATCAATGTCCAAGTAAGAAGCAGTCAA
The DNA here is from genome assembly GCF_000299155.1 of Elephantulus edwardii. Classification (NCBI taxonomy): domain Eukaryota; kingdom Metazoa; phylum Chordata; class Mammalia; order Macroscelidea; family Macroscelididae; genus Elephantulus; species Elephantulus edwardii. Next base: position 21,957,244 of record NW_006399775.1, on the reverse strand, counting down.
GACCTCACATGGCATATAGTGTGGACATATGAAAGCTGGAGATGAAGAAAGAAGATCAAACAAGAAAATTTTTTTTCACTCTTGGTGGGAGTATTAAATGGTGCGGTCACTCTGGAAGGCAGTATGACACTTTCTCAAAAAATGGAAATGGAAATACCATTTGACCTAGCAACTGCAATAGTGGGAATATATCCTAAAGAAATCAGAACTGCTACCCAAACAGATATATGCACACCCATGTTTATTGCTCCATTATTGACAAGGACAAAAAGATTGAAGCAACCCAAGTGCCCATCAACAAGTGAATGGATAGAAAAGCTATGGAATATTCACACAATGGAACACTACACAGCACTGTAAAACGAGGAACTCATAAAATATACAAAATGTGTGACCCTGGAGGACAGTATGCTGAATGAAATATCTCAGTGATAAAACACAAATACTACATAATGCTTCTGTTATAAAACAAGGGTGGCATAGGGGTTGTTGCTGTTGATAAGTGCCATTGAGTCGAAGACAGTTCAAAGCAAGCATATGAATGAAAGACCTGAACACTTCTATAACTTTCATCGTTTCTCCAAGTTCGTGGAGTTTCTGGAGACAAGCTACTTTGGAAGTGGATGCCACTCCTGCTTCCAAGCTTGGTTGTTTGGTGTGTTTTTTTTTTTTAATTTTTGTTTTTTATTTATTTTATTATTTTTTTTCTACTGGGTTGAACCATTAAGTATGTCATTTAATCCAAGCTTGTTTTAATCAGGGAGCTCCACCAAACACTGTCCACCGTGGGTAACTATTATCACATTTGACTCATCAGTGTTTAGCATCAGAGCAACAACGAGTTTCCTCTGTACAGCAAATGGACAGACCAATGCTATACCACTTAGGAGGATGCTTGCCAAAAATAATTAAAACCCAAATACAATCAACTCACTAGGAGGAAATTTTTTAAAAAAGAGGGAGATAAATAATGAACATCGCATTTTGATGAAGGAAAGAACTCTCTAAAAGAAATATTTGATTAGGTATTATTTACCTGATAAAAGTTCAGAATAAAAAGTGCATAGCACCTCTGGTGGGCAGAGGGATAGGGAGGAAATTGTGTAACAATGAAAGACTCTTTCTAAAGAGAAAAACGAACTAGAGGGAGTAGGGAGGAAAATTTGCAACAATGAATGAATGGAAATCCAAGTTCTCTATGAACTTTCATTAACATCTCAATACTACAATTTAAAAAAACCAATTACAAAAAGAAAAAAATACCCAAATATTTTGTGATTATTTCAAAAGGAATAAAAAAGAATTAATGCTTTTAACTTATGAGGTTGGCAAAGAATATGAAATAAATCACAGACTACTAGAAGAATGAACAAAAATGCCTTGGAGGAAATAAAGTCAGAATGCTCTCAATAAACAGCAGTGGCAGGTTATAACGCATCCCATATATTTTGAACATGTTGTTAGGAGGTATCTCTCATTGGAGAAGAACACTATAGTTGGGAAAGTACAACATGTGTCAAATAAGTGAATTGAAACAGTGACTACCAAAAAAAGTCTTAAACTGTATTTTTGTTTTTATTAAATATTTTTATTGATTTACTTTCCTTGCATTTACATTGTGCTGTTTTCTATTTTTTAAGGATATGTATTTTTTTGTATTGATTTGCATAAAAAATTTGTAGAAATTGTATTTCATTGTGTTTCACACATTCCTCTGTTCACATTGTGTTTCATATTATCATTCCCATACATTGCATTTTATAAAAATAGTCAGCATTCCAGAATAGTTGTATCATTTTACAATCCCACCAACAATGTATAAGAGTTCCTTTCTCACCACATCCTCTTCAACATCTACTACTTGCTACCCTGCTAAACTTTGCCACTGTTACTGGAGTGAGATGGTACCTCACTGTGGTTTTGATTTGCATCTCTCTTATTGCCACATATTTGGAGCATTTTGTCTATCATTCGAATATCTCTATAACAGTTCTCTAATGCCTTTTGCCAATTTTGTAACTGGGTTATCAGTCTTTCTCTTGTGGAAGCCCAGGAATGTTCTGTAAACTTCTGTTATAAGACTCTTGTCTGAGATGGTATTGCCAAATGTTTGTTCCCAGTCTGTAGGTTTTCTTTTCACCATGTTGAAAGAAGTTTTTTATATGCACAGGGATTTAATCTTTAGAAGATCCCATTCAGTTTGGTGCTTCCTCAAAAAATCTGAGCATAGAAATTCCACATGACCTAGCTATCCCACTACTTGGAATATACACTGAGAATATAAAAACTGAGGCACAAACTGAGATTTGTACAACAATGTTAATAGCAGCATTATTTACATACCAACAACATGGGAAAAGCCCAAATGTCCAACCACAAATGAATGGGTTGAAAAATTATGATACATTCACAGAATGGAATACTATGAAGCACATAGGGGCAATAACTGTAAATTATTGCCTAACTTGGGACGGACTGGAGAGCATCATGCTGAGTGAACTAACTCAGCCTCCAAAGGATAAATATTGTATAAAACCCTTACTGTAGAATGAGTATAAGAATGCAGGAGAGGTGGGAGAAGCTGGATATAGAGGGATGAGGATGTGCTGGGGAGAGGGGATTAATCATTGGCTCAGGGGCTGAGGGAAATTGAGTTTATTCAAATTTGTAATTGAGTTTTGTTAATAAACTAGTGGGGAGAAATAAATTAAAAATAATAATCCACACTGATCTTTGCTCACTATTACCCTGTCTTTTCAGGTCTCAACTGTATCTTTCTTAATTCCTTCTCCCTCTCCCTCAACTCACTATGTTCTGTGACCCTGAGACTCCTCCAACCACCCACCTGCCCTTAGCTCTCCTGTCCCTTCTCCTTTCCCCTTTAGACTTTTATACACATCTTACTAGTTATCCTATTTTTATAATAATGGTCTTATACAGTATTTGTCTTTATGAGACTAAGTTTGTTCATTCTAAGATCTCTCATGTTATATAGTATTTTTTAAGATCATTGCTCCTGAGTGTTGCATAGTATTCTATTGTGTGTACCACAATTTCTAAGTCCATTCATTTTTTAATGTAAATTTGGGCTGTTTCTCTATTCTTGCTATTGTATATAACACTGATAAATGTTTGTGTCTTAGTTATGTTTTCCTGGGGATATATTCCTAGCAACGGAATACCTGAGACATAAAGGATTCTATATTTAGCTTTTTAAGGAAATGTCAATCTGCCTTCTACAGTAGTTGTACCATTTTATAATCCCACCAACAATATGTGAGAGTTCCAATTTCTCTACATCCTCTCCAATATTCATTGCTTGCTGTTTGGTTAAACTTTGCCACTACTATTGGAGTGAGATTGTGGTTTTATTTTGTATCTCTCTTACGCTAGACAGGATGAAAAGTAAACTAACTACTGAAAAAAAATGACAATGCCATCTCAGACAAGAGTCTCATAATGAAAGTTTACAGAATGCTATAGGACATTCTTTAACAAAAAAGAAGACTGATAAATACAATATGGGCTAAAGACAAAATGGAAAGGCTTTACACAGAGGAAAACATTTGAAGACACATGAAGAAATATTCAAAATCACTGGACAAAAGAGCATGCATCCTTTTGAGGATGGCACAGGACTGGAAAGTGCTTTGTTCTGCTGTACATAGGTCACTATGGACTGAAATCTACTCAGTGGCACTTAATGACAATGTGCCTATGACTCTACTCTCATTTGCTATAAAAAAACGTTGTATTTTATTATGCTAAATGAAATAAGTCACACAAGGACAAATACTATAAAATACAGCTGTAATAAAACAGGACTGACATGGGGATTGGAGAAAAACTAAGAAAAGATGGAATAGATTATGCACACTGCATTGGAAAAGATGAAGGAAAGAATGGTTTAAAAAGAATATATGATTATTATATTATTCTGACTGTATAACAACAGTCAGAATAAGTGGGACATAAAGCAGAAGGGGGAAGGGTGCAGGAAGGGAAAAAGTATGCAACAATGAATGATTTATTTATTTATTTATTTATTTTAAAGTGAGCAGGGGTGGGTAGGGAGGAAAATATGCAACCATAAATGAATGAAAATCCAACTTTTCTGTAAACTTTTATTAAAAGCACAATTCAAAAAAGGGGCTAAAAAGTTGTCTTTTTATATTAATGAGACAAGTTTAACATAGGACATGTCCTCAGTAAGCATCCTGACAGAAATAATAGGAGATAATTAGAGGAAGGGGAGAGAGGTATCAAGGCACATGGAGATCTCCAAGAAACCAAAATCAGAAACAGATTAGAGTCTTTCCCAGCATTGACAGAAAAAGAACATCTTCCACTGGTGCTACACTCTGAATTCAGTCTCCTAACTTCCTCACCTGTGGGGGGGAAAAACACAATCTTTAATTTCTTGAAGCCATCAATCTGTAGTGTTCCTGCTTTAGAAGGCAAGATAACTAAGGCAGACATCATCGCATCATTAACATCATTGTCATCATCATCCTTTCCACGCCAAGCAAGAATCTATTTGTATTTGTCTGAATCAATCAATTTGATATTTTTCCTGAGTTTAACTCAGGTGTTCAGACTATTCCTCAACTTTAACCCCTCATAACTCTTCTTAGTAATTTTTAATACAATAACAATTCATTGGGGTAAAATGATCTTTTGTGGTCATAAAATCTCTATTAAATATATATATTTTTTATTTGGGGCACTTAATATATATTTTTTATACTTGTATATATATACACACACATATATATACAAATATATACATATATATACGTGTATATATATATATATTGTCAGCATACCTTCATATGTGTTTATAGATTTAATTTTTATAAATACCTTAAGGCACAGTGATGTGATATTATGAGTCAATTAAAAATGCACAAAGTTAAATAATCTTCCCAAGGTCAAATTTAATCAATGACAGAAGGTAGAATAGTTCTCAGGCCTAAAATGTCCTAATTTAGTACTATTTTATTATAGAGTATTAACATATGCATTCAAATCTTAACTTTGACAAACTTTTGCCATTAACATTTATAGTAAAATTTAAAATTCCCCCTTCTTAATAATAGAAGAGGCAGAATGTAGAGAAAATCAAATTTACTTGGCATCTTTTATCTTATTCACCAGCTGTTCTTACTTCTCATTTATAAAATGATGTTAAGTGGACCCCTAAATAATGAGATTTTAATGACAGAACAAAATTGCTAATTTTTCTCCTTAGCCAATTTTTACTCTTTGGCCAATGAACTAATTATCGAAGGGAAGTTTAGTTATATTTCTCCCAGTTCACTTTTAGACAATAATCAAAGTAGCAGGAAGAAATTTTATAGTGCCCAAGGATAGTTTATTGCAACTATTTTGCTTGCAGGTGGAAAGGTACATGTGCACAGACACACATACACACACATAGACAGAAGAAAATGGCAATGTCTTCCCACCAACAGAAAATTTCCTCATTTATGTGGCCAAAGATCAAAGTCCATCATGGGGAATCATTGTCTCCCGTAAGATCATTAAAGGAAATAAGCACTTCCAGGCCAGATGGAAATGTTCTATAGTTGTACCTAAATTAGGCAAATGGTTGGCCACCAGTGAGTCCCCAGATACAGCCATAAACCTGATCAGATTAACAGTTTTGAAAGGGACTTTGCAGTGAAGTTTAGAATACACAGTAAAGAAGAATGGTTTCATAGGATGCCGAAAGTGTGGCTTCAAGGAGGGAATCTGAGAGTTGTATTAGACCATGCAACACACACAGCTCTCTTACTTTATTCAAATACTGATAATTACCTTTGATAAGAAGCAGGTTTATTTTCTAGAAATTGTAGAAATTTAGACTTATTGCTCTTAATTTGGTTCCTATTCATAGCAACCCTCTCTTTAGGTTCTGAGGTTATTAAACTCAATGGTAAAATTCACTTTCATAAAGTTCCTTGTTGTTTCAAACTACTGAGGATGCACAGCCTTTGAGTTAGCAGTGTAACTTGTTAGGGACTATATGTCTGGTGGGGATCTATATGTGAATCAATACAGGAAATAGTCACTTGAATAGAACAAGGGAGTACTGCATGGTTTAAAATCATAAATCATATTGTTGTTGTTATGTGCCATCAAGTCGCTTGCGACTCATAGCAACCCTATGTACAAGAGCTCTAAATGCTGTTTTGTCCTGTGCCAACCTCACCGTCTCAAACACACTCATACCCACCACTCCATTCACAGAATTGATTCATCTCATCGAGGGTCTTCTCCTGTGCCGCCCCTCCACTCTCCCTAACATGATGTCCCTCTCCAAGGACCAGTCCCTCCTTGCAACGTGCCCAAAGTATGTCAGACGAAGCTTCAGAATTCTTGACTCCGAGGAGCATTTTGGCTTCACCCTCTCCAGGACAAACCTGTTTGTTCTAGCAGTCCATATATTCAACACTCTTCTCCAGCACCACAGCTCAAAGGCATCAATTATCTTTCTATCATGCCTATTTACTGTCCAACTCTCTGATGCATAGCACATAATTCAGAAGACTATAGCCCAGATCAGGCTCACCTTAGTCTCCAGCCTGACGTTGTTGTTCTTCAGTACTTTTGAGAAGTCCCTCACAGCTGACTTTCTCAGTGCAATTCATCACCTGATTTCCTGGCTGCTGTTACCAAGAGTGTTGACTGTGGAACCAATTAACTAAAACTGTTAACTATTTCAATCTCTTCACCATCCATACTGATGCTGCCAATTGGCCCAGCGGTGAGAATCTTTGTTTTCTTGATGTTGAGCTTCAATCCATATTGAAGGCTGCAGTCCTTGACCTTCTGCAGCAAGCGCTTCAGGTCCTTCTCAGTTTTAGTAAGCAGGGTTGTGTAATCTGCATAACACATGTTGTTGATGACTCTTCCACCAATCCTGATGCCACATTCTTCCTCCTAGAGCACAGCGTCTCAGATGATCTGTTCTGCATACAGATTGAAAAGGTATGGAGACAGATTACATCCTTGATGGACCCCCTTCTTGGTTTTGAACCATGTAGTGTCTCCTTGCTCTGTTCTGACCACTGCCTCTTGGTCCAAGTATAGGTTTCACATTAGCACAATCAAATGTTCTGGGACTCCCATTCTTCTCAGATTCAGCCACAGCTTGTGATTCACACAGTCAAAAGCAATAGGATTATATCATTACATCATGTCTTTTCATTTTGTCTGACAAATAAATAATATGAGAAGCTGGACTGTATGAAGGAAAATGTGGCATCTAGAGGAAGATTCAGCAAAAATCTGTCTTATTCAGATGAAGAAGTTTACTTGAAAAATAAAGAACTGGAATCATGTACTGAAGATCAAAGATTATAACCCTCAATCTTGATAAGAACTCAACAAACTCAAAGATTTACTCACTCATGGCAATAAAGTCAAAACCAATTCATAACTGATCATCCCATAGTTTTTCAGAGACTGTTACTCACACAGGAAGACTTTGTCCATCTGGTAGATTCAAACCACCAGAGAAGACATGCCTTTGGGCTAGCATGGAATTTTTACAGACTAATCTTCACAATTAGATCAATAAGAATCTCATGATAGATGGAGAAAAAATTTTACTCAGATAAAAAAAAAAAGACCAACCGTGCAAATGGCAGTCAAAAGTTGTATTTTGCTGTTATTAAGTGCCATCCAGTCAATTATAATTCAAATTTTAACAACAGATCAGAACATTTCCTTGTCCTATTCCTTCCTCATGATATCCTACGTTCTCCAGCCCATTATAGTCACCATGTCAACCCATCTAGTTGAAGGTCCTCTTCTCTTTCTCTGACCTTCTTGATTTCCCAGCATGATGTATTTTTCCAGGGACTCACCCCTCTTAACAGCAAGTTCATACTAGATGGAATGAAGTTTTATCTTCATTGTTAAGCAGCAATGTTTCCCCATTGTAGGTTATTCTTGGGGTATTTTTTGGTTTTTTTGTTTGTTTGTTTGTTTTGTTTTTTGTTTGTTTGTTTATTTTGTTTTCTTTTCATGTTCCTTAGTATATTATTCTTATCTTTGATTTTGGAGAATTTGATTGTGATATGTCTTGGATGTTGTTCTATGGAGCTATAGTCAGTTTAGTGTTCCTTGGTTTTTAATGTAGATGTTCTATCTTTTCATGATGCTTAGAACATTTTCATCTACAGTTGTCTCCATGTTTTCCTCTCCCCATCCTGTTCAGGAACTCTTATCACATGTTTATTTTTTTGTTTGCTCTTTTCCCACAGGATTCTAATATTTTCATCCATTTTCTGTTTTATCTACTACTTAGTTCTCATTGATGCTCTTATCTTCTAGCTCACAAACTATTTCACTTTTATTATCCTTTTTGGTCCCTCCTGCATGTTTGGAAATTTTACCATTGCTTTGCAATCCTGAAGCCATGTAGTTCAAAACCTTCAACTGCTCTACAGGAAAAAAATGGGCAATCTTCTCATGTACAATTAAGCTGCCTTTGAAAACCCAGTGGAGGGTCAGCTATGGGTTGGATCTGACTCAACCATATACAATCTTTTAGATTACATATTCATGAATGTCTATTATTTCTTGTACTGTGTTTGTTGAAACTTTTCTATCTTGTGATGATTTTTAAAAATTCTTTTTTATTATTTTTTTTAAATATTGCAGTTCTTTATGGTTTCAATTTTTTTTCTTCCATAGTTTTTAACTTCTTCATTTGCTGTTCATGTAACTCCACATTAATATGTATTTTCTTGGTTCTTTTCTTTATTCACTTTATTTATGTTTTTTTCTTTCCATAATTTGTACCTTATTCAGTAGCTGTTATGTAATTACATGTTAATATATTTCTTCTGTTTCCCTGTCTCTGGGGTATACTATGTGCCTGCAATATTATTTGCTTTATTAGGAGGTTTGTTTTGCTTTTCCACAGTGTTTGAAGCTGTCTAATGCTTTCTTCACATTTTCGTATGTGTGAGTCAGTTCCTGTAGTATCTGCATAGTTTATTGACATCTTCTTATCGCTATGATGTTTTTGATAAGTTGCAGAATAAAGTGTTGGCTCCAATTGAGTTTCCCAGTGGCAGTCTTTCCTGATGGTCATCCATGAAGAGTTCTGTTCCCAGTTCCGTGTGCCTATCTTCTTGTCCAGTTGTTCTTTGAGGGGCAAGGAGCTGGGATCTTTTCCTTTGCACTGCTGTAGCGGACTGCTTTTCTGTCCTGTGTGTAGTTTGATTGAGAGGAGAGGTTTCCTCTGAGGGTAGATAAAGTTCACATAGATAAAGTTCTGCCTGCGTTATATTATTCAGGTTAAAGAACCAGAAAAGCGACAAAGTCTCAAAAATGCAGCCCTCAAGTCTTAGAAGTTGCTAATGGTCATGTATCTCTCCCCTCCCAGTACTGACTGTGGGGACATCTATTTCCACTCCAGAAAACAAATGCTCAGGGGAACACCAATTTCTCAGCAATATAGTTCTTAATTCTGGCTGTCTTCTAATGTCCAAGCATACCTGCATCTCCTCTTCAATAGCTGCTATGTAGAAGGGAAGCTCTTTCCATCCAAGAAGACAGGACTGAGGCAAGTTCAATTTTTCAGCAATGCAGTTCTCATTTCTGGCTAACTTTTTGACTATCAATACTTAATTAAGGTTTGTCTAATAAGCAAGTGTCATGTTTTTGTCTTTGTGATAGATGGTAAGCATGCAATGGTAAATGAAGAAAGAAGAGAGTTTCTGATTCAGATGTCTGTCATCTAATCTGTTATGTAAACAAATAAACAGGCAATTATTATTGGCTGTCAATAAGGCTTTATTGGTTTGAGGGAAAGTTACTATTCAAATACATATAAAAGACACTGAACATCTATTACTTGCATTCCTGTTAAACTTTGCCACTGTTACTGGAGTGAGATGGTACCTCATTGTGGTTTTGATCTGCATCTCTCTTATTGTCAGTGATGTGGAGCATTTCTTTATGTGTCTGTTTGCCTTTTGAGTATCTTCCTCTGTGAAAATTCTTTCCATGTCTTTTGCACATTTTGTGATTGGGTTATCAGTCTTTTTTTTTCTTTTCTTTTTTTTTCCATGGAGGCCTAGGAGTATTCTGTAAACTTTTGTTATAAGACTCTTGTCTGAAATGGTACTAGCAAATGTTTGTTGCCAGTCTGTAGGTTTTCTTTTCACCCTGTTGGAAAAAGTTTTTTATGTGCACAGATGTTGGAGAGGATTGACGAGAAAGGAACTCTTTTATATTGTTGGTGGGATTGTAAAATTGTGCAACCATTCTGGAAAAAGGCAATTTGGTGCTTCCTCAAAAAGCTGAAAATAGACATACCATCTAGCTATTCTACTACTTGGAATATACCCTGAGAATATGAGAACTGAGGCACAAACTGAGATTTGTACACCAATGTTCATAGCAACATTATTCCCCATTGTAAGAACATGTAAACAGCCTAAATGTCCAACAATAAATGAATGAATTGAAAAATTATGGTAAATTCACACAATGTAATACTATGCAGCATTTAGGAGCAATAATTTTGTAAATTATTACCTACCTTGGGAGGGACTGGAGAGCATTAGGCTGAGTGAACGCAGTCCCACAAGGATAAAAATTGTATATATATAAAAGAAACCACAAAAAACACACCCTTATTGTAGAATGAGTAAGAGGATCCAAGAAGGGTAAAAGAGGCTGGAAGCAGAGGGATGTGGATATGCAGGGGCAGGGAGGGATTAATCATTGGGTTGTACAATTTGATGGATGGGGGGTGAGGGAAATTAAAAGAATTTGTATTCAAATTTTGTAAAAAACTTGTTGGAATTAAATTTAATTAAAAAAATAGGCACTGAAATCTGACTGGAGAAATCAGGGAACTCTTACAAAGGAAAAGACATTTGTTGACCAGAGTCAAGGCATATGTCTAATTCTATCAGGACAAAGAAGGAGATTTAAAAACTTCCAACACAAAGACTATGAGTCAAGAACAAGACAGGAGGAAAATATGATGAAACTAGAGCTGGAAAGTAGTAGAGAAATAAAATGTGGGAAATGAAAAGACCCTTGAAATTAATGTTAATGAATTCATATCACTAACACAAATCCACTTGGGACTTGCTAAGTAGTTTTAGAGAGTCAGTGTTATTTTACAAAATTTCCATTACCATTCTATCAAGACTTTCTTTGAAAAAAAAAGTATATATTACATAGAAGTATTCCTATCTCTGTTATGTGTTGGCAACTTGAACCTACTCACAGCTCACCATCCAGCAAATTTTGAGAAGCTTTGTAAAGCACATGGGAGGATATTGTTCATCTTTAACCCATGAACAAGCATTTGGTAGATTTGAATGCCTGGAATTGGATTGGCAGTGAAACTCTTTTCTGCTGGGTCACAAAAGCTCCCCAGAAGCATTTTTGCATCTTGCTCAAAAAAGATGTACTACATTAAATTCTCCCAAGTGTATAAATAACTGAACTTAAAGTTATAATTATCCTATAAAATTAGAATTTAGTTCTAACAAGTTGAAGGGGTTCTCTTAATTAGAACTGTTTCTCTCCCCTCATGGAAGTGTCAAGTTCATGTCAATGTTAATTAAGACAGTTTATGGAAAGAGTTCAAGACATTGTTTAGTTGGAGCCTGCAGGATCAGAGATTGGAGTGCACAAAAACACACGAGCTCTTCCCAAAGCAATTGTTTGAAGTGGTTAAAAAAAATAGAAAGAAAAGGAAAAATAATCCACAAGCTGTAACTTTGATCAAAGCAAAATTAACAGTAATCCCCAAATCAAATGGAATTTTCTGTGGGTATTTATGGCAATTTGGCTGAAAAAATCATATATTCTCAAATCCCTATGGAGTATATTTGGGGTTTACAGAGACATGCCTAATTAAGGAAGATGGAGATTTGTGAAGTCCAAAAAAATGTTTATTAACAGGACTTATTTCACTTTTCTGAGGCCAGGGAGATGAAAAGGTTTTCTGCTTTTCATTTCATCCATTCCAAAGAGGACAGCTGAATAATTCCCACAGACTGGAGGAATTAATGACTGTCCAGAAATACACAGATGTGGGGACAGCAGTGTGGTTCTGATTGCTAGCTAGGTGAATGACTAATATATCTGGTCAAAACTGTTCATTTTAAAAACTTACTAGTTGGACTCTGGTGTTAATTGATTCCCCATGTTCTATCTTCCTTTACCCACATCTGTTCAGATCAAGGGTCCATATAAAGGACTCAATAAAACTTGTGTAAAAAATTTCTAGTTATTAAATGAGGACTTTAGAGGCTGACTGCCTATACGTTGAACCATTTCTTTTGTTTTAAGCATATGTCTGCAATTTTCAGACCGAGTCAACCCTGACCATAATTACAGTGGGTGTGCAGCTTTAATAGCAGAAGCTTTGGAAAAGAAAAGAGGGGGAGGGAAATGGACAGTGCCATATGATGCCATGTCATTTAGTTGTGGTGTTACAGAGGAGCACTACATTTCTCATCTACTGGCCAAAAAACCCAAAAAGATATTTCTCAGAAAAATTACAGCCAGAATGTTCCTTGAAGGTAAGGATGGTAAAACTTCATCGTACATATTTTGGGCATGTTACAAGAAGGCTGTTCCTTAGAAAGGGATACCATGTTTGAGAAGGTGGAGGGTCAGCTAAAGAGAGGAAGATCCTTGATGAGATGGATTGACACAGTGACTGCAGCAATGGGATCAAGTGCATCAGAGTTGATGAGGATGGCTCAGGATAAGACAGGGTGCAGATCTGTTGTTCACAAAGTTGCTGTGCAGAGTTCTAGACTTGAAGGCACCTATCAATAACAACAGCAGAGGCAAAGAGGTCCTGACCATCAGCAATAAGCCATGATCAGTAATTACTCAGAGTGTAATTAGGAGACTGTTAGATCTCAGCTTTTCTTTTGTTAGAGCTATAGATTTTTGCAAGGAAGGTATTAAATATATATAATATTGAATATATTACTAACTTGAAACTTGGAGAAGGATAATTAGTTTCAGTTTTATTTAAGGGTTTAACAAGATAGCAAATACAAGGTACCTATTATGATAGATCTACCATACATGCACATTATTGAAATTTTATTACTATAATTAATATTAATAATAGTAGCTATATCGTCCTCATCATCCATCTTCATCATTTGATATCATTTCTTTGGATAGCTTAATTAATTTATTAATTATTTCCCTTAAAATTATCTACCTTTTAAACCCAAACGTGATAAATGGTTGCTGTCTATTTATAGGACATTCATTTATACATTAAGTAAGCACTGGACTGCTAACTGAAAGGTCAGTGGCTTTAACCCAATATTCAATATGTGAGAGAAAGATGTGACTGTCTGGGTGTGTAAAGATTTATTGCCTTGGAAACCTTCTGTGGCAGGTCCAATCTGTCCTATAGGATCTCTGTTAAGTCAAACTCAACTTGATGTCAGTGAATTGGTTTTGTCTCCAAAAATCTTTGCTGGTGGAGGTTACCCATCTTATCCCCACAGAGCTATCCAGCACAGGCTCGGCTATGGTCACAAAAATTCCATAGGTATTATTCATAACAATATATGTGTATTTCCTTTTCAGTGATGTAACCCTCAAATATAGGGAATATATATAGCATAATAAGCTAAAGATATATGATTAACTCCAAGAAATCATAGCAATTAAAGTTTTCTGTTAAAGAATTAAAAAAAAAAGAAGTCCAAAGCACAGAGGTGACATTCATATTTTAGATGGCATTCATAGTATATAATTTGCATTTTAATTGGATCTTGTTCTTATTAGATTCTCTTGAGTCTACAGCTCATGTTGTTGTTGTTGTTGATTGCCTTCGAGTTGAGCACAACTCATAGTGACTCAATGAATAAAAAGAGCTAGTACCTTTCCATAACTATCGTCATTTCTCCAAGTTCATAGTTTCCAGAGGCATGTGCTTTAGGAAGTGGATACCACTCCTGCTTCCAAACCTGTTTTACAACTGAAAGCTCTACCAAACACTGTCCATATTGGGAAGTCATTCTAGCATTTGATACCCCAATGGAACAAGGTTCAGCATCACAACAACTCAGGTTACTTCATACTGCACATTGACAAAGAGTGATGTACGATGTGGAAGAGTGTTCATCCAGATATAACAGCACTAGTTTCATTTAGCCGTGGTTAAGCGTCGTCAAGTCGAATACTCCTGAGAG
>NW_006399775.1:21920190-21942657 GCF_000299155.1 Elephantulus edwardii | reverse complement strand
CACTGGAGGGTCAGCTATGAGTGGGTTCTGACTCGATGGGGGGCGGGGGGGGGAGAGAGAAAGAGAGAGAGAGAGAATGTTAAAGAGAAGAAGAAATATTTTATATGGTTTTCCTCCTTGCATTTTCCTCTGGGGAAATCATTCCCAGGGAATTTAAGACGAGTGATCATTTCTTATTCTCATTTTCTGGTACCAGGTCCAAATTTAACTTTTAATTTACCTCATCCATTACGTCAATCCTGTGTAGACATTAGCTAGAGATTTAAAAAAGATAATATGTGGACAAAAGATTATCTAACAGTAGCATTCCATAGTAAAATGAATTAATTAAGCACTTAGGGAACAGAAAGCTTCTAATGGCAGGATTGCTACATTAAAAATGTATAGTTTATTTGTCATTGCATGAAGATATTTCCCTAAATTATAATATTAATTTAACCCTGTAACATAGTTATTACAGGCTATAAATATATTATTAGGTTGACTAATTTGGTTGATTTCTTTGTGTTAAAGAACTCTGCATACAAGATAGTGTTTAAGCTTCATGACAAACACTTTCCTCAGAATAATGGAACAATAAGACAGAAATAATGGAAACTGTGAAGTACATGAGATGTATTGAATGTTTAATTCCCTGTAAGGGCTACCAAAACAATTTAAACTGCTGTGGAATTTCTGCAATATCTGTAATAAAAAGAGTATATTGTCATTGTTGCCAGAGAGATTGAATTAAAGCTCCTTAGATCAAAGTCTCTTGCTAAGTCATATTTCCAAATATTTACTGAACATCTACTTTTTGATCATCTATTTTATGAAGCTATGAAAATTGTAATGACAGAAGAGGGTGTATTTTCCCTAGATATTTTAAAGCTAAATTAAAAGGAATGTGTTTTCTCTAAATGCTGGTAGAACATAGAAATCTGGTGTTAGAACTTTACAATAACATTTTTTAATTTTTTAAAAATTTATTATTAATTTCAATGAAAATTTATAGAGACTTTGGATTTCTATTCATTAATTATTGCACTTTTCTCCCTTCCCAAACCCTCCCCCCCCCAAGTATACTACCCTTTTGGAAAAGTAAAATTCTTTCATTGTTTTACAAACCCTCCCTCAGGTCTACTCCACTATGTAGCCTTCGCTCTGGACTCCTGTCATGACAAAGATACCTAATCACATATCCCTTTTAAACAGTTTTCTCCCTCATCTGTTTCAATGCAGTATACATTATTGAACCTATCTTTCTCAGTCTCTCCCCAACCCCAATGTCAGTCCTGTTTTACAACAGTGGCACCATGCAGTATTTGTTCTTTTGTGACTGAGATACTACAATAACGATTTTTATAAAGACCATCTTGTTTTTGTTGGTATCTGCCATTGAGTGAACCATACCCACAGTGACCCCAGTACAAGGTTAGACCCTTGTACTTTCTTGCACTGTCCTCCTGATCTCTGAAATTATTAAAGTCAATGTGTCACTCCATTTTGTGAGAGTCTTTCTCTCTTTCTTTGAGACTCTACTTTTCCCCAAAATTATTTCTTTTTTCCAAGCACTTGACTCTGCTGACAATGTCCCAAAAATATGTGAGACATTGGAGTGTCCTTAACAGCAGATTTTCCCACTGCATGTGTTAATTTCTTGATAGCTGTTACCATTGATGGGGCCAACTTCAGAGAGGAATGCTTTGGAAATGGTATAGAATATGCTTAGTAAGGCATTAGGAAAAAATGTGCTCCAGATAGTAAGAAGAAAATAGAAAAACTAACTTGATCCTACATTGGGTTACAGAGTCTATAAATGTGAATAGGAAGGTAGATTCTGTCCATCTTTCCCCTAGGAGCTCCTGGTAGCTTAGGAGCTCAGAAGATGTGCATCCTTTTGGTTTACAACACAGCACCCTCTGGACTAAGTCATTAATAACAAATGGAAGCAGCCAGGAAATAACATGGAATGAACTAATGGTATAACGGACCTTTTTCCTATAGCCCATGATTTATTTCAGTGAGTAAGAACTGAGGCTTCATACATTATTGCCTACTGCAAACTCTGCCAAAGGAGGATTTATTCAGAATTAGAAATGTGTATCATTCAATTCTTCCATGAAATTTAGAACTCTTTGAGATGAGGGAGTGCGGTGATATTTTCTCTTTTATTCTCATAACACAAAGCATTCTCACATAATGAGGATCCAAGACATATTGACTAAACGGAATGGAAACAACCCAGCTTACTTACTGATTGCTACATTTATAAATGTAATTTTATAATTTAAATTTATAAAATTACATTAAGCTAAGAAGTTTGTTTGTCTTGGAAGATCTTCTTAGGTAGATTTTGACCGTTTGTAGTGTTACATTTTAGTAAAAGTATTTAACTATATTTCAACAAAGTAAATGTGAAAGAAGGTTAAAAAGAATAGTTTTTTTTTAAGATAGCCAGGTATCTAGTGTTTGACAGTATAAATTGAATCTGCCCCTTATCTTATAAAGGCAGGGGACACTGAGAATGAGTGAAGAAAATTGAACTTCTAAAATGATAAAATATTCAATAACTCTGCGGGAATAAAACTCTTGTTTTTCATAACTTGATTTCCTACCAAACTTATGTGATATTTAAAAAAATCTTGCAGAGAAAATACTTCAGTCTTCCATTTCATTTAAAAATACATCAGTTATAACAACAAAAAAGAACAATAGCAGGACAACTTTTACCATTAATTGGATTTTTACAATGTGCCAGCATTATTTTTCATGCTTTGCATGTTAATTTATTAGGCTCTACAATCACTGTGTTTTATAGATAATGAAAGTGAATTTGAGAAAGGTTAAACAAATACAGAGCAGTGCCTCTTAAAACTCAAGGTCTGTCTGATCCCAAATCCCAGGCTAAGAATTTTCCAACTTTTATCTATTTCTTTAGTAGTGCAATGAGTTTTGTTATATATGAATTTTACCCAAGCCTATTATTTGTTTAATATCTGTATATATAGGGAACACTATTGGTCTGAACCAAGCCCTAGTGGCTTAGTGCTAAGAAACTGTGGCAATCCCAAAGCACATGGTTTAAATCCACCAGATAATCTGTGGGAGAACAATTGGTAATCTTCTCCTATGCAATTCACTGCCTCTGAAAACCCACCAGAGGATCAGCTGTGAACTGGTTCCAACTCAATGTCAAACAACAACGTCAAAAACAAGTAGTAGCCTGGTTGTAAGGAGATGTTCAAGGAGATGGGCTGCCAATCTAATGGCATTCAGGTTGAATCCACCAGCTTCTCCATTTGAGAAGGAAGAACAGTCTCCTTTCCTGTGATTTACTGTCTCTGAAAACCCAACAGAGGGTCAGTTATGAGTTGGTTTTGCCTTGACAGTACATAACACAATATACACAAATACACTCACACATATTCCCTTCTTTTAAGTAGAATTCTTTTAAAAGGAAATCTTTTCACAATTATAGCTGTCAGGGTAGGTTTGATTGAACTGCAACATAAATAAAAGTTGAACCTTCCTCATTCTGTATGTTTCATACAGGTCAGTGGGGATGAGGGAGAATTCTGCTTTACATAGTCCCTCCAGCACCGAAACCACCATTCTATTTCTGCTTGAGAAAGAGGGGGACTTCTGATGGCTTTGGTAGGAAATTCTATCTCTGGAAAGTTCACAAAGGCAGTTAGTCATATGCCTTATCCTAAAAATTGGGAAGCTCTACTAACCCAAAGACGCATGTCTCCATTGGTTCAAATCTCCCAGCAACACCACAGGAGAAGGATGGGCAGTCTCCTTCTGCTCTGATTTACAGGTTGGAAGTTTGGTGGAGGCTTACTGTTAATCATACCTTGACTGAATGGCAGTGTGTTCTGAGTTTTGATCCTAAAAATGATTTACATCATTTCCATTTTCTGCTCACTGCCCTGATATAATCCTATCACCTTGCTAAACTCTAAAGTTGGATATGGAATAAATGACTCTGCAGGAGAAAGATGTGACAGCTATTCCCCTGAAGATGTATCATCTTCAGAATCATACGAGGTAGCTCTACTCTGCCTAACAGAGCCACCACCAGATGGAATGGACTGTTTTCAGACGCAAAAAAAATTATAAAAAAGGAAATTTTTCAACTTTCTCCCAAGGAGTAGCTGAAGGATTTTAACTGAATGATTTAGAGCCAGCTGTAAAACTACTTATCATTAAGCCATCAGAACTTCCTAAGAATTAGTGATTTAGAAGTGATCGACACTTCAACGAAATATGGGACTTACTAAACAAGGTATCCATACAATGAGAAGTGCCAGGTGCAGTGATCATATTAGAAAACAATTTTATACCTAACCTAGTATTGTTCTGCATATAGATTGAAAAATTATGGAGACAGGAGGCATCTCTGACGTATTCCTTTCCTGATTTTGAACCCTGTAGTGTTTCCTTTCTCTGTTCTGAGGACTGTTCCCTGAAGCTCAACATCAAGAAGACAAAGATTCTCACCATAGTAGGTGAGATTCAGGGAAGGCTGGAGGTAAAATTTAGATACTAAAAATGACAAGGAGTTTAGCAAGTAAGCAAGACGCTCTGGTGCCCTAGTGGCTAAAAACTACACTGCAGTCCTGGTTTAAATCCACCGGGGCTCTACTCGATGGGAGAAGGAGGAGCAATCTTTCAAGTGGTTAATTGCCTCTGACAACCCGCCAGAGTATCAGCTATGTGCTGAATCTGATGCAACAGTACTCGCAAACAAAAAAATGACAAGGTCTCTGGCAAGTTAGTAAGGATATTATTTTAGGCAGAGGAAACATTATGTTGAAATTTCTGAAAATAAAGAACAAGACAAATATAAAAATAATGAACATATCCAATATTTCTGAAGTGTAAGTGATATATATTTGTCTTTTTGATGCTGAGTTTCAATCCATATTGAAGACTTCAGGCCTTGGATTTATGCAGCAAACACTTCAGGTCCTCCTCAGTTTCTGTGAGCAGGGTTGTGCCATCTGTATAACACAGATTGAGTCTTCCTTCAATCCTGATGCCACATTTCCCCTCATAAAGTCAAGCCCCTCAAATGATCTCTTCCGTGTATAGATAGAAAAGTTATGGATACAGGACACTCTATGACATATTCCTTTCCTGATTTTGAACCATGTCATGTTTCCTTGCTCTGTTCTGAGGACTGCTTCCTGAAGCTCAAGAAGACAAAGATTCTCACCACAATAGATGGAGAAAAGATACTGTTAACAATATCAGCTAGCTTGGCTCCACAATCACCACTCTTGGCACCAGCAGCCAAGAAATCAAAATATTTATTGCTCTGGGGAAAGCTACTGTCAGGGACCTCTCAAAAGTGCTGAAGAGCAACAATGTTATTCTGGAGACTAAGGTGTGCCTGGTTCAGATCATGGTCTTTACAATTACATACTATGCTTCAGAGAGTAGGACAATGATAAAAGATGGCAGAAGAATTGATGCCTTTCAGTTGTGATGCTGGAGAAGAGTATAATGGATATATTATAGACTGCCAAAAGAACAAGCAGGTTTATCCTGGGAAGGGTGATACCAGGCTGCTATTTGGAGGCAAGGATTTTGAAACTCTGATTAACATATTTTGGCATGTGGCCAGGAACGACCAGTCTTTGGATAAAGCATCATATTTGGAAAAGTGGAGGAACAGCACAGGAGAGGAAGACCTCTGATGAGATGGATTGACTCAATGACTAGGGTAATACGGGTGGGTAGGTGTGTCAGAGATAATGAGGATAGAACAGAGTTCAGAGCTACTGTACAGAAAGACTGAGAAGTATTCTATTTTATTGTGAATTAGATTGCATTGTAAGGACCCAACTTGAAAGCAGCTAACAAAAAAATAAGAAAGAGTAAATAATCAACAGCCTATTACTGTCAGAACCTGTACTTGAACTCAGTTATTTTGTTTCTGTTATTAGTGCTCTTTGTAACTCCAATCTGTATTGCTATTTACTGAATATCATCACACAGTCTGTTCATTTTGAGCAAGAATGTAAGACATTAAAACCTATGTTAAAAATTATGGAAGTTTAAAGATTTTTTAAAAAAATAATTTTAGGGGAGCTCTGGTGGCCTAGTGGCAAGGAGCTGAAACTACAATCCCAGAGGCGCACGGTTCGAATCCACCAGATGCTCTGCCGGGGAAGGAGCGACAATCTCCTCCTGTACCAGTCAGATCTGATTTGACGGTACACACACACAAAAATAAAAAAAAAAAAATTTAAAAAAAGGCCTGAAACCTTTAGGAAAAAATATTTTTAAAAAGATCTCATGTAAAAAAGTATTAGTTCTAACATGAATCCACTGTAAAAATGTAAAAACAGTCCAACTTCAATAATTATGACCACATAATTTAAATTTAAGAGATATTTGAAACTTTTCACTTACCAAGTTCTCTTGGTGGTAGTATTTTTCATGTCAATTTTTGTTCATAAGGACTGGCATGAATGCAAGTTAGCATAACTGTATTATATTACTGAATGCATCAAGAGCTATAATTATTTTTCCTTTTTCTACAAGTGGTTTTGCCCCTAGGAATAATCTGACCAATTAAAAATATATACAACTATAAAAATTTATAACACATTGTAATTCATTCAATTCTCTCTCCTAGAGACAGCTGTAGGACTAAGTAGAACTGTTCCAGAGGCTTTCTGTGTTCCCAAGGTTATAAAACGTCACAGAGGCAGATAGTCATAGTTTTTACCAAAAGAGTGGCTAATATGTTAAAATTTCAAACTTTTGGTTGTTGTTGTCGTTGTTGTGTGCAGTCTAGTTGCTTATAACTCATAGTGACCTATGTACAACAGGTCTGAACCCTGCTCTATCCCATGCCAACCTTATCGTCTCTGATGCACCTAACCCCCTTAACTTATCACTGAATCAATACATCTCGTTGAGGGCCTTCCTCTCTTGTGCTGTCCCTCCACCCTCCCAAACATGATGTCACTCTTTAAGAACTGGTCTCTCCTTGCAACATGTCCAAAGTATGTTAGATGAAGCTTTAGAATCTTTGCATCCAGGGAGCAGCCTGGTTTCAACTTCTCTAGGTTGAATTTGTTTGCTTTCCTAGTAGTCAACGGTAATATATTCAATACTCTTCTCCATCGTGAAAGCACAAAGGCATCAATTCTTCTTTTACCAGCCCTTGTCATTGTCCAACTTTCTAACAGTAAATTATTGCGAAAACTCTGGCCTGAATCACTTGGCAACCAAAAAAAAATAAATTAATGGCTTTCTGATATACTTCTTAGGATTTAAAAATTAATATTAGCTCATTGTAGTTGGATTGAAACCAACTCAGAGCTGATTCTTTTTCTAACTATAAAGAGTGACTCCCACAGGAGGAGATTGTCCATATTCCTTCCAGGAAGCTGCTGATGTATATGAACAACCAGAGGGGCACCACCATTGAGTAAGCATTGACTATGAGCTATGTCATTAAAGCTCCCAAAAGAAAGCATGTGTGTCTATTCATTGTAATTCATTGTTCAATGCTTTCCACCTCAAAAGGCCACCTGCTCCTCTTTGACAGCTTTAGACATAACTATATAGTTATGTATCTTCAAGCCTGAACCAACTTTTAGCAACTTTCCAGTGGGTTTTCAGAGGCAGTAAATCACATTAGAGGAGATTGCTTATATTTCTCCCACAGAGCATCTGATGGATTAAAACTGGGTGTCTTTCAGTTGGCAGCAGATTCAAACCATGTGTCTTTGAGCTGTCATACATATGTACACAGATGCATGCATCTTGCACATACGTGCAAACATTCAGGATAGATCTTGAAATGCTCTCTTTGACTCTGGGTGTAACAAGTCACTATGCGTAGGGGTCAACTCAATAGCACCTAACAATAACAACAAAAATATATGTTCATGCCAATTTATATTTTCCTTAAAAATTAACACTTTGGTTACATTACAAAATGTAGGAAAATGTTACAAAATTAAGAGAATAAAAATTCAGATGGCCTATTACAGAGTGACTAGAAAGTAAAATATGAAGTGATTATATGATATATACTATGAGTTGCGTTTAAAGAAAATTTAAAAAATATTGTTCAAGATTAAATTCAGAGCACTAAGTTCCTTTTAAAAGTGTTTCCATGTTTTCCATATATTAACAATGGACATCCTACACATGCAAATTCCATTCTTTTCCTCCACAAATAATTTTGAAGGAGCTGTGCTCATAGTCCCATTTTAGATAATATTTTTCTATAGCCTTATGGCATCACTTCTCAGTAGACATACTAGAGAAATCAGCTGAATTGAGTGGAATCAGCCAAATCTTGTTTTCTGCTAATTGGAACCCCAGTTTGCTAGTGGAGAGACAATGAGAGGCAGGGCTGCGATGGATGTGCACATTCCAAATTGAAGGAATGTCCTTAGAAGAAAATTGATGAAATTATTTGTAATGAAGCAGAGATTATGGTACAGCACTAACTACCTCATCTTTTTTTATGGTAACTAGTCCTACTTGTAACAAACTCTGGCAAATATTGAGAAGCATTGTAATCTCAGGACACTTATTCTTATATAAAATCTCTACCTAGACCAAGTAGCTGTTATCTGAAGAGAACAAGGGAATACCACATGGTTTAAAATCAGGAAAAGTGCATACCAGGATTGTATCCTTTCGCCATATCTATTAAATCTTTATGTAGGACAGATCATTTGGAAAGCTGGACTCTATGAAGAATGTTACATCAGCATCAAAGGAAGACTTATTAGCAGCCTACATTATGCAGATGACACAGAGTTGCTCAACTAAACTGAGGAGACCTTGAAGTGCTTGCTGCAGAAGATCACAGACTGCAGCCTTCAATAGGAATTGCATCTCAAAATTGAAAGAGCAAGATCCTTACCACAGGCCAGGAGGCAGAATCATAATAGATGGTAAAACGATGGAAGCTGTTAATGATTTCATCTTCCTCTTCTCCGTAATCAACACCCATGGCACCAGCAGTCAGGAAATCAGGAGACACATTACACTAAGTGACACATTACACTTACTGTCAGAGCTTTCTCCAAATTACTGAGGAAAAAAGTTATTAATTTGCTAACTAAGGTGCGCCTGATTGAGCTCATGGTTTCTTCTGTCACTTGCTGTGCATCTGAAACCTGGTCAGTGAATAAGGATGGCAGCAGAAGAAATGATGCTCTTGAACTGTGATGTTCAAGAGTACTGAATATCTATGGCTGCTGTTGTGTGCCAGCACAGTGAGTCACAGCTCACTGATAGTTAATTTTCCAAGTAGGTTTTCAGAGGCAGTAAATCACACAGGAGGAAACTGCTCATCTTTCTCCAATGGAGAATATTCTGGGCTGCCAAAAGAACAAAGAGATACTTTGGGCATGTTGATAGGACAAGTTATTTTTTGGAGAAGAACATCATGCTTGAAACAGTGTAGCAACAGCAAATGAAAGAGTTAATGATGAGCTATATTGACACAGTGATACAGCAATGAACTTAAGTTTGTCAAAGATGATGAAGATGAGAGAGCTCTGGTGGCCTAGTGGCAGGAAGCTGCACTGTAATTCCAGTGGTGTGCTGTTCAAATCCACCAGATGCTCTGGTGGAGAAGGAGGGACAATCTCCTTCTGTACCACTCAGGTCCAATTTGATGGTACACACACAAAAAATAATAAAATAATTTTTAAAAAAGATTATGAAGATGGCACATGGTAGGACAAGCCTCAGATCTGCTTTTCATAGGGTCGCTTTGACTCATACTTGACTTGAAGACACCTAGCAACAACTACAACAGGCCTTGTTGTTAGGTAAAATGTAGAAATATTTAGAACTTATGTGTTTGCATTTATAATATATTAATCGAAATCTCTAGTGGCATGGTGCATAGGGAGTTACTCTGTTAACTTTTAAGGTGTGTTTATCTGGGGGTTATAATCCACTATCAGCTCCTGGGAGACATTTCCTCCCACATGATTTACATGAGGGGCAACCTCCTCTCATGTGATTTATAGCATTGGATTAGCAATGATTTGGTTCAGACTCGATGGCAATTAGTGAATATTATTAAATCACCCTGGGTAGTGCTAAAGGTTTTCATTCTAATAAATGGCAGATTGGCAGTTAGAACTCATTTAATTGGACTATAGAAGAAACTACACAGAACCTATAAAAATTATAGCAAGAAACCAACTGAAAATAAGTTATACTCTTGTCTTAGATTAATACACGGACTATATATATTTTGCAGAAAAGACTTCTTGCCTTTAGAATATTTAGCCTTATGTAACAAATGCCAGCTTAGGGGGAAAACAAAACAACAAAAAGCCTCTAAGCTTGTCTCTTTCTTGGTTCTTCCTGTACACAGATCCCTAGGAAAGGTCTCTTTATATTCATACCTGACCTTAGAATCTGAAAAAAAAAAAAAAAGCTGTACAGTGACTAGGGATGATAAAAGGAGAATTGATGCCTTTGAGCTGTGGTACTGGAGAAGAGTATTGAATATATCATGGACTGCTAGGAGAACAAACAAATTCATCCTGGATTGGGTGAGACCAGGCTGCTCCTTGGAGTCAAGGATTTTGAAGCTTTGTTGACATACTTTGGACATGTTGCATGGTGGATCAGTCTTTGTAGAGGGACGTCATGCTTGGAGGTTGAAGGGACAGTGCAGGAGAGGAAGACCCTTGATGGGGTAGATTGATTCAGTCACTGGGGTAGTGGGGATAGGTGTGTTGGAGACTAAGATTGGTAAATGATAGAGCAGAGTTTAGGGATGTTGTACATAAGGTCATTATGAGTTGCAGGTGACTCAACAACACATAATTACAACAATAATATTTAAATAGAAAATGTAAGGCGTGACTGGGGTCAAACAGTAATGTGGTAGATGGCAACAATTTACTAGCCATTCTATGTGAATGAAGGTCTTTGACAAATTAACCATGGTAATGACAGTTAAAAGCTTAACTGAGTGGAGTGCTTGGTCTGTACATCTACAAGCCCATTTTGGAGCTATTGCAGGTTCAGTTCCAGAACATCCCAATAAAGCAAATATTGCAGTAAAAAAAAAGGAATTTAAAAATAAAAAACCAACAGAAACCAAAACCCCCAAAACTCCTCCAACCAAACAAAAGCTCTAAGAACTCAAATTTAAGGAGTTCATTGGAGATATTTTCTTGAGAACCCCATGTAAGGAGTATTTTGACTATGTTGGAATACTGAATTAAGCATTGGACAAATAACTGAAATATGAAGAGTTTGAATCCTCTAAGAGCTGCATAGAAGAGTGATGTGGCAGCCTGTTACCATAAAGCTTCAGAGCCTTACAAACCCTATAAGCCAATTCTACTCTGTTGTAAAGAGCAGGGCTGCTATTATCAGATATTGCAGTGTAGATTCTTGTAGACACTAGAGAAAGAATTCAAACAAACTCAGGTCGTATTCAAAAAAGTCACCTTTACTTGGCAAGGACACGAAGCAGCAGGCCTGCCACAGAATCACTAGCACTCGAGGCAGTTAAAGGGCATGTAACTGGGTGAGTTCAGTATATGGTAACTTGAGGAAGGGGGCCAATCATGTGACAGGACTCAGCTTATTTGGAATTTAAGGAGTATGTGTCTTGTTAGTCCTTTTGTTGGTATGTGGGCAGTTGGTTCTTTAAGATGGAGTTGGTTTAGAGGATTTTGGGATGTGGGAGTCCTCCAGGTTCAATTCTTCTGTCCATTAGATAGCATTTTTTCTGGTTAAGGAAGGTCAACAGTTGGTCACAAGTGATGTGAAGCACATGCTTCAGGAACTGATTTGAACTGACTTTGTTTCAGATTGGGTTTTCAGGAAGTCAATCTACAAAGAACAATAGCTTATTGAAACCAGATGTTAGCAACCACCTAATATTAATGGATAGCAGAGTCTACAACAATTACAAAACATTGGGCAATACTGAGAGTAAAATTCCCAGAATAAGTGTACAGATTTTTACAAAAGGCTAGAGGCACTCTAACCCAAGGAGGCTATCCTGACCCTGAGTTGGAATCAGTGGCAGCAGGATTTTGGAAGATGATTTTGTACACCAAAAAGAAGATTTTGCCCGAGCTTTCTTCTTATGAATCTTCAAAGGAATCTTAGAGCCCTGTAAAAGCTGAGACTCAGTTATACAGCCAGGTTCCTGCTGTCTGGATAATGTGAAAGTACTTCAGAAAGCTGTTTCAGGAGGCTTGCCCAGTGGCTCCATGGTCACTCTGCTCTGGCAAAGAATGAATGTCCATAGTTAGTCTGAGAGATTAGAGTTGAGTTCCAAGTCAGCAGTCGTTCAGTTTGAGTTGTAAAACATTAGTCAATTTTGGACTAGAAAGCTTTTTGGAAAGAAATATGTTATTAAAGAAAAACTGGTGTGCGTTTCAGATAGTAGTTAAATTATCTTTCTTGAACAAAGTGATAAATCTCTCCTTTTATTTTATTAACGAAGGATATTTCAATGAGAAAATATTAAGTTAATTTGACTCCAGTAATGTTTTAATGGATTAACAGTGAGTTTATTTTAGTGTGGATACCATGATGTTTGCAAGAAAGAAAGGGAAATTATTGCCTACAAGCATAGAAAATATGATTATCCGAGAAACGATACCCCAAAATAACTACTGTATTTTAAAGACAAAATTGATTATTCATGGATCATTTATTGAAGTAATGGCCCTTTCAGATCATTCAACACTACTTACCATGTGCCACTAATGTGTTAAACATTCTGATTGTGGGAGAGAGTTGATAAATTTCCAGTAAGGTGAAAATATGCAATCCACATGTTGCAAGAGCATAAGATAAACATTCCTCTCAAAATCCTCAATGGAGAATATACTCACATTCTATTTTATAGGAAATAAATGGAATGGAAAATATAGAGGAGAGACCATTATCTTAAAGTTTCATTATCACTTGTTAAGACAAGACACAGCATTAGCAACCTCACCTCTTGAGTCCTCTCAAGATATCAATTTCAACAAAAGAAGAAACCTAGAGACTTTGGCAAGCTCTGTCATTCTTGGCGTTCTGATGGTGTAGTCCATGGGGAGTTGTGCCGGTAACCATGAGGCTGCATCTCTGCTGCCTTGAACCGATCATGGCTCTTCAGGAGAAAAATTACAGAAGTAATCTCTTCCTGTGGGAATTATAGCCATGAAAACCAATGAGTCAGATCAAACTAGACAACGATGAGTTGAGTTGAAAATCAGGGTTCACTAAAGTTTACCCAAAGTATTATGGACTGTTGATTCAGCTAAGAACATGGGATAAAGGAGAGAGGCATCATTTGGGTTTTCAGTCCTTCTACATTTCCCTCTACTTTCCTTTTTTTCTCTTTCAAAAAGCTTTGCTCTTTCTATATTGGTCATATTGATATATTTTTAAAGTCTGTTGTGGAACTTGGGTTTTGAGTTTAAGATTATTTGTACATTTAGTAATATTGATGCCCTGGCTCTAACTCAAGATCTTCTGATCACATCAAATGTGATGTAACCCAAGGATAAGTAACGTTTCAAAGCATTCTTGATAATTTTAATTTGCTATCTAGATGGAAAACTACTGCTTCTTAAATAAGCTTCATCATTTCCTTAGCATCTTATTATCCCTTTCTATCTGGTATACACACAGTGCAGTCATGATGAACATATGTTTTGTTTGTTTTCTTTTAAAACAATACAGTGATAATGCTCCCTTTTAAATCTCTTTATTACTCTTAACACTTGTAGAATAAAAAGAAAGTTCTATAGCACACAACAAAGCCCAGAGAGACTATATAATCCTCACACATAGGGGTATTCTACCTTGCTTTCTCCATGTAATCCTTGTTAGCCAGGTCTCTATCACACGTGCTCACCTCCTTTTGTTGTTGTTGTTGTTAGGTGACATTGAGTTGAGTATGATTCATAACCACCCTGTGAACATTTGACTGAACCCTACCATATCCTGTACCCTATTTACCATCTCTGATACACTAGAACTCATTGCTGAAATTATCAAGCCAATCCATCTCATTGGGAGTTTTACCTTTTATTTCCATTTTGCTTATAATCTCACTTTCCTGTCTGCTATATGAAGTTCACCATATTTTTCCTCCAGATCTTAAAACTTAAGTCTTTTACTTTCTCAAGGAACTGTATACGACTTCCAATATTGTGTTACATTTCTAACACTACACCATAACTATCTGTAGGTCTCCTGCTTAGCATTTATCAGGTTGACAATTATATATCTATAATTATCTATTTACCATCTGTATCTCTTCTTGCTTTATAAACTCACAATTTTTATGAAAAGCTATAACAGTATCTGGAAAATAAATTTTAAAAATGTTATTGAATGAGCTAATGATCTTTGCTGAGAAAATGTCATCTTGAAATAGAGTTGAAGATGTCAGGAAAAGTTTAGTGCCATGATAATAGAATAATGAGTATGGTGAATTTAGGTGAAGGCAAAATAACTTAAATTCTTCTATTCTTCTCAGGAACAGGTGAAATTTTTCTTTTCCACTCATTCATTCATTCAAAAATAGGACAACTACAAAATAGGATACTGCCTGTCAGTCATACAATCCCATGTGTAAAAGTCTTCCCCCCCCTTTGTTGTTTTTCTTATGTGCTGTCGAGTTGCCTGCTACTCATAGTGACCCTATGTACAATAGCCCTAAACCCTGCTCTATCTCAAGTCAATCTTGTTGTCTCCACCACATCTATCCTCATTACCCCATTCACTGAATCAATCCACCTCATTGAGGGTCTTCCTCTCCTGTGCTGTCCATCCACCATCTCAAGCATGATATCCCTCTCCAAGGACCTGTCCCTCCTTACAACATGTTCAAAATATATCAAATGAAGCTTCAGAATCCTTGCCTCCAAGGAATAGCTGGCCTTCACCCTCTCCAGGAGGAACCTGTTTGTTTTCTTAGCAATCCATGGTACATTCAATACTCTTCTCCAGCCCCACAGATCAAAGGCATCAATTCTCCTTCTATCCTCCCTAGTCATTGTCCAGTTTTCTAATACATAACAAGTAATTACAAAGCCTATGTCCTGTATCAGGCACACCATAATCTCCAAACTGATGTTGTTGCTCTTCAGCAACTTTGGAAAGGTCTCTGACAGCAGACATTCCCAATGCAATTTGTCTTTTAGTTTCCTGGCTGCAAGTGCCAAGAGTGTTGATTGTAGAGCCAAGCAAACTGAAGCTATTAACAATCTCTCTTTTCACCATTGATCATGATGCTGCCAATCGACCCAGTGGTGAGAACCTTTGTGGTTGTTTTTGTTTTTTATGTTGAGCTTCAATGCACATTGAAGACTGCAGTCCTTGACCTTCTGCAGCAAGCACTTCAGGTCCTCCTCTGTTTTAACAAGAAGGGTTGTGTTATCTGTATAACACAGATTGTTTAGTCTACCTCCAATCCTGATGCCACACTTCTCCTCATAGAGCCCAGAGTCCCAGATAATCTAATCTGTTCCATATATAGTTTAAAAAGATATGAAGATAGGACTCATCCTTGGTGCATGCCCTTCCCGATTTGGAACCATGCAGTGTTTTCTTGCTCTGTTCTGATGACTGATTCCTGCTCCAAGTAGAGGTTTTGAATAAGTACTATCAAGTTTTCTGGGCTCTCCTTCTTCTCAGAGTCAGTCACAGTTTGTTGTGTTACATAGTTTTCCCCTTACATAGTAAAGATTACAGATACCAGTGAAAGTGGTTTACAGGTTGTATCAAATTGGACCCAACTCATAGTAATCCTATATACATAGAACAAAACATTGTTCGATTGATTGCAGGGATTGCTGTCATCGTTGTTAGATGCCATTGAGTTGATTATGGTTCATAGTGACTTTGTTAACATAAGAGCTGAATCCAGATATATCTTGAACCATCCTCACACTTCCTGACACACAAGAGTTCCTTGCAGCAGTCATCATATCAATTCACCTTTTTGAGGGTCTTTGTTTCCTTCACCTGCCCTTCCTAGTATCATGCTCTTCTCCAAGGAATAGCCCCTCCTAGCAACATGCCCAAAGTATGTAAAATGGAGCCTCATCACTCTTGTCTCCAAACAGCACTCTAGCTGCATCCTCTCCAAGTCATACCTGCTTGTTTTTTGCTCATTCATGGGTTGTTCAGTGTTCTTCTCCAACAGCAGAGTTCAAAGGTATCAATTCTTTTTCCATCATCCTTATTCATTGTCCAGCTCTCAGATAAATAGCAAATAATTGGAAAAAATATGGCCTGAATCAGAAATATCTTAGTTCCCAAACTGACACCATTACTCCTCAGTAAGCTGGAGAGGTCCTTAATAGTTGATTTTCCCCAGCCTGTGCCACCTTATTTCCTGATGGCTAGTAACAAGGGTATTAGTTGTGGATCCAAGCAAGAAGAAGCTGTTGAGAGTTTCAATTTCCTCTCCATCCATCATGACACTACCTATCAGTCTAGTGGCAAGAATCTTCAATTTCTTGACATTGATAGTCAATCCATACCAAAGACTACATTCCTTGATCTTCTGCTAACATGTGCTTCAAGCTCTTCTTACTTTCAACAAGCAAGGTTGTGTCATCTTTATAACACAAGTTATTGATGAGTCTCCCTCCAATCCTGATGCCACACTCATCTTCATAGAATCTCAGGGATAAAAATCAATTAACAACTGTAAGCATTCTACAGAAACTTATATTGGTTCTCCATTGCTTGTAAAATTAAGTCTACACTTATTACCAAGAAATTCAAGCCCTTAAGAGTCTGACTGTGTTTATCATACTCTAGATATATTTGTACCCTAATAAAACTTATTTTCAGACATACGTACTTGTTGGGGACCACTTACTCTGTTTTTTCACGGGGAAATTATGCCTGGAAGAAATGAATGAATAAAGACACAAGAGACTAACAACATACAGAGACAAATCAGCACAGGACAGTACTGGGTCAGCCAGCCAGGACAGAATTGGACCAGCCCTGGGCATCTGTGCTATCTTTATTTATTTATGTTGTTGCTATGTGCCGTTCAGTCACTTGCCACTCATAGCGACCCTATGAGTACAACAGCCCTAAACTCTGCTCTGTCCTATGCCAATCACACTCTCTCTGACACTCCCATCCCGATTATCCCAGTCACTGAATCAATCTACCTCATAGGGGCTCTTCCCCTCCTGCGCTGTCCCTCCACCTGACCAAGCATGATGTTCTTCTCCAAGGACTGGTCTCTTCTTACAACATGTTCAATGTATGTTAGACGGAGCCTCAGATTCCTTGCCTTCAAGGAGCCACCTGGTTTAACCCTTTCGGAAACAAAGAGATGGTTCACAGAGAAATAGAAACTTTAAGGGTTACATAATAGAGCCCAGGCGGGCCGGGTACAAGTAGAAACATCAGGATTAATATAGGGCTTGGATGGGCTGGGTACATAGTTAGCTATATTCAATCAAGACTTCTTTGTATTCATAAACTGTGTTTTCTCTCATCTTGTAACAACCTTATCAAGAGCAGGAAGAATAGTGAAAGTCAGTGTCTGTATGAGAACTGCTTGCAATCTTACTTCTCAGAGCACCTTGTGAGATCTGCTTGCGATCTTCTTTCTGAAGACACCTTCTGTGTGCAAGGCACACAGCCATATTCTTAAGGATGAAGTCCTTTATAGTCTATGGTCCTCTACACTTACCTCTTTGTCTCTTAAACTCAAATTATCATACTAGGCCTATTTTTTGTAACAAGTTGTCCTTTACTCCTGCTTCCCCCCCCCCACCTTTCTGGAAAATCTTGCTATTTAACGTATGTGAAGTATCCACACATTATGAATAATTACCCTAATTAGCCATGATCTTATCCTAGAGCTGTAGGGCCTGGTAATCTTGTGTTTGAGCAGACATATGAGGAGAAAGGATAATGATAAAGTCTATCCCAGAGACATGCAAATACTATCAGAACACAAAAGAAAGGTGTGGAGATGACAGGTGAGAAAGAACAGTTTATCCTGAAGAAGTACTAATTGCCATTGGGTATGAATCATGTCATTGTTGACACTCCAGTTGGTTTCTGTGGCTATCCATTATGTGAGAAGGGATTGCCCATCTTTATCTACCATAGAAAGCCTTTAGATTAACAGGGTAGCTTACTAAGACAGTATCTAAATGATCATAAACAATAAGGTAGTAATGTATTGCAGTGGATGATGATAATACACTGTGGCAGTTGATAGGCAGGTCATTTAGATTGTGGGATTCTAATACTTACTGCTAGGGGCTTGGATTGCTATACTTTGAGCAAGTAGTTTGTTGACAACAGAATCCTCCCCCCATAAAACTTCATGAGAATCTTCAATATACAAAAAATAAAAGTATTTTATTTAGTCACACTCATTCTTTAGGACTTATTTTAAGCTAATCATACATGGAGATCTTGCATAATCTTTAAAATAAAAACCAAACCCACTGCCATTCAGTAGATTCTGATTTTGGAGAATTCTATGTTGCATTTTTGAGGCTATAAATATTCATGTGACAAGATTATCTATATTTTTTCTATGGAGTAATTTGATGGGCTTGAACTACAGACCATTCAGTTAATATCACAATGCTTTAAATGGTATGCCACCAGATCTCCTTCGTATGTGCCGTACAGTCTATATATTCTCTCATAAAATCCTTTGAGGGTAGAAGTTCATCTGTTATAACTAGTATAATTTTTATTTTAATTAATTCTTTAATATGCCTTTTCCAGTAGCATCAAGTTTCTGAAGCATCAGCAACAATGAAGACCTTGTTAATGACTTTTAATCATTACTGTGTTTGACATAAAATGAGTACTTAACAAATATTAGTAGGATGAATGATTATAGAATCAAATGAGAAGTACACCAAACTCACACTGAAGTATACATATTTTAATGCTCTGACACTTTACAGTGTGATGTGATGTACTTACTTCCTCCTGCACATACACTTCATCGCAGTGTGTACTTCTGGCAGGTATGTCTGGGCCTTGCCTAGTCTCTAAATAAGCATAGGACATTTGGAAGAATCTTATGTTTATACGTTTTTTCTTGTTTTGGGGAGATATACATGAAAAGGAGCTGTCAGGTGCTGCCAAGTCAACCATGACTTTGAAACGTCCTATGAACAACAGATTGAAATTAAGTTCATTGTTACAGCCACTATGTCAATACAAGTATCATCAACCATTTAATAACTTCTGTAGATTTTTTAAGTTTCTACTGCACTGTCTGAACACCACAGCTTTAGACAACCCAGAGCATCTGGGGAGTTTTAATATGGATGTATTAAAAGGAGAACAAAATATTGATTCACTCCCTCATAGTTATATGAGTATAGGAAAATTCTGTAAAAGACATTTTAGGGTCAGTTATAAAATTGGAATTGAAATAGAATATTATGTAAACTATTACATCAGTACTAAACTTACTGAAGTAGGTAAAAGTTCTCTATCATATGGAAAAATGTCCTTATTGTTATAAAGTAGACATGGAATAATCAAGAACAGCACTATTCAGTAAAATGTAATATGAGTACATATATAATGTGTTTAAATAGCCATATTAAAAAATTACAGAAATAAATAAAACTAACAGCAAATATGCAAAAAATATTACTAGTTCAACATTCAAACATGAAAATAATTATTAATTAGATATTTTGCATTCTTTTATTCATAGTAAACTTTTTATATCATGTGTATCCTTCGCTGTTTTATATCCTGTTTTTACTTAATTATTGTTTTTAGGTATCGTCGAGTCAGGTACAATTCTAGCAACCATATGAAAAACAGATCCCTGTCTTTTCCTGTGCCATCCTCAGCATCTCTGACACATTTGAGTTCATTGCTGTAGTCACTGTGCCAATCCATCTTATTAAGGGTCTTCCCCTCTTTTGTTGACTTCTATCTTTCCAAGTAAGGTACTCCTTTCCAAGGAATAGCCTCTCCTAGTGACATCCCCAAATATGTGAGACAACGCTTCTCCATTCTTGTTTCCAAGATGCATTCTGTCTACACTTTTTCCAAGACATAGTTGGAAGACATATGTAGATTATATCCTAAAGTAGACAAGTCACAGATTTGATCTCTAACTATCAGCTATTTTACTGTGGACTATATATTTCATTAAATATCATTTTCTTCACAAATACCATGGTCTTTTCATGGCTGATTTATACTACTCACCGTAATCTGTTCTAGATTCAACCATGTTGTACAGTATTTCTTAAATTCTCAATTGTTTTTTCAAAAATGCAAGATACTCTATTGTGTGAATGTAGCACTAGTTAGCAGTTGTCGAAAATATTTGAGTTATTCTGAATTATTTGTTGTTGTTGCTGTTGTTGTTATGTGCCGTCAAGTCACCTGAGCCTCATAGCGATCCTATGTACAACAGCCCTAAATCCTACTCTATTCTGTGCCAATTACTCCAACCACTGAATTAATCTATCTCATCGAGGGTCTTCTCTTGTGCTGTCCTTCCACCCTTCCAAGCATGACATCCTTCTCCAAGGCTTGGTCCCACCTTGCAACATGTCTAAAATATGAATATGGATTCAGATGAAGCTTCTGAACCCTTGCCTCCAAGGAGCAGCATTTGTGAACTGTTTACCATTGTAAATAAAGCTACAATGGGGTGGGGGTGGGGAACCATGGTGCTCAAACTCACTGTCATTGAATTGGTTTCAACACATCATGACCAAACATTCACTTCCTGAGTCTGTAAATCAAAACTGGAGGAGGGTGTCCACCATACTTGTCGGAAAGTGCTGGTAAATTCAAAGTCTAAGTTAAGCAGCTTTTGGGTTAGTACAGTGGTCTTTGGTTTAGTGCCTCAAAGCCCTATAGATTCTGC
Organism: Elephantulus edwardii; assembly: GCF_000299155.1. Lineage (NCBI taxonomy): Eukaryota > Metazoa > Chordata > Mammalia > Macroscelidea > Macroscelididae > Elephantulus > Elephantulus edwardii. The sequence goes on along the minus strand of NW_006399775.1, from coordinate 21,921,788 downwards.
CATGAAATCTCCCTAAACCCATGAATGTTACTTTTATGTACCATTGAATCAGAACCAACTCATAGCAGACCCTCTAGTGGGTTTTTAGAGGCTGTAATTCCCATCTTTCTCCTAAAAAACAGCATACAGATTTGAACTAAGAGCATCTGAGTTAGTAGTGTTCCTCCTTACCACAGATCATCAGAGCCCCTAATAACATTATTGTTGTTGGTTTTAGGTGATGTCAAGTATGACTCCTAACAACCTAATGAACAACTGATCTGAACTCTCTCTTATCCTGTGTCATCCCCACAATCTTTGTCACACTCAAGCTCATTGCTATACTTACTGTGTCAAATCACTTGGTTAAGGGTCTTCCTCTCCTTTACTGTTCCACCACCTTCCTAAGCATGATGTCTCTCGAAGGAATAGTCTCTCCTAGCACCATGTTCAAAATATGTGAGATAAATACCTTGGTGGTTGTTATGTGCCATCGAGTCACCTGCAACTCCTAGTAACTCTATGTACAATACCTCTGAGCCCTGTCTTATCTTGAGCTAATCTCAATGTCTCCAACACACCAGCCCCTATTGCCCCAATCATTGTGTTAATCCTTTTCATTCTGGGTCTTCTTTTCTTGTTTTGTCCCTCCATCTTTGCAAGTATGATATCATTAACCAAGGACTAGTCCCTCCTGGCAAAATGTCCAAAGTAAGTAAAGTGCAACTTAAAAATCATTGCCTCTAGAGAGCCACTTGGTTTCACCCTCCCCAGAATATATCTGTTTTTTCTCTTGTCAGTACATGGTATGCTCAAGACTCTTCTCCAGCACCACAACTCAACAGTATCAATTCCTCTTCTGTCATCTTTATTCATTGTCCAGCTCTCTGATGCATAGCAAGTACTTGGTAATACCATGGCCTGGATCATGTGCACCTTAGTCTTTAGAGTGATATCTTTGCCTTTCAGCACTCTGGAGAGGTCTCTGAAAGCATATTTCCCCAGTGCAATTTGCTTTTTAATTTCTTGTCTGCTGGTCACAAAAGTATTGTGACCCGAGCAAGTGGAAATTGTTAACAATCTCAATCTCTTCTCCATCTATCATGGTGCTTCCATGGTGGAAGCAGTGGTGAGAATATTTATTTTCTTGGTGTCAAACTTCAATTCACATTGAAAACGTGAGCTTCTTGATTTTCCTCAGACGATGTTTCAGGTTCTTCTCTGTTTCAGCAACCAAGGGTGTGTCATCTGCATAATTATAAGTTGTTGTTGTTGATGAATCTTCCTCCAAATCTGATTCCACATTCCTCCTTGTAAAGACAAGCCTCCCACATGATCGGTTCTGCATATAGATGGAAGTGGTATGGAGACAGTTCACATCCCTAATACACGCCTTTCCTGATTTTGAATAATGCAGTGTTTCCTTGCTCTGTCTGACAACTACCTCTTAGTCTAAGTATAGGTTTCACATGAACACTGTCAGATGTTCTGGGAGTCCCATTCTTCTCAAGGTTTACCTTGGTAATTGTTTATATTTACAAGGTTGTGTAGATAAAATAAGTTTTTAAAAGTGTCTACTATGTTGCATTGCATTCACTAAGTGCTTAATAAGTGAATTT